>NW_026294514.1:10347741-10360241 GCF_007827085.1 Peromyscus californicus insignis | reverse complement strand
AGAGGAAAGTGATATGTGCAATTTTGGCTTAGTATTCACGATTCCCTTGTGTTTGTTCCCCTCTTGGCTGGCTAGAAGGCGAGCATCATCCAGAAAGCTAAAAGGCAGAGTCACAATATGGAGAGAGGAAGCACAAACAGTGAGGCAGTCTTGTGAGTTTCTCTCCGGATTTGGATCAATCGCATAGATCCTGTAATACCTTCAAGGTATTAATGCTAGATTCCTGGGTATTCCCAGCTTTGACTTTGGTGACTCCAAATATTACTTTTTTAAGTGTGTTTTTGTATCTTACATAGCCACTTCTAATAATGCACATAGATTTTAAAACACTGATCACTTATATTTCATTTGCTTTCTTGCTTTGATTTTCTGAACTGTGTACATTGTTTAACTGTCTCCTGGATTCTCAAGTTCTGGTTCCAAAAGTTTCCTCTCTGGCTCTAATATCTCACTGTAAATATAATCAGACAACATTTAAAACATAGTAGAAGTCTCCCCAACACAAGTGAATGCTCTGCTAACATTACAGGACACATTCAAGAAGTCTCATTTTTGTCCCTGCGTGGTGTGGCTAAGGTGGTATAAGCCTTGATGTTTGAGGATAGTTCTTTTCCTGAATATATTTTCTATCAAAACCTTTTTAAAAGTTCCATTTAATAAAGGCCCATGTGAAGGCTTCTGCATGAGATACATGATTTGGATAAAACGATGGAATTATCATTATTTTTCACATGTTTATGTACTTCAGACCCTATAAATAAAGCTGAGTGACTTTGAAATCTTGCCAGTTTTAATACTGAGTTGATTAAAGTGGGAGATATTTTTCTCACTTTTATTTTTTTTCACATTGGAATGATTGGCTATTAAATCAAGATGTGTTTAAAATTGTTTCTGAGGATCCCCAGGGATAGGGTTAGGGTTTGTCTTTCTTCCTCTGATTTAAGATGGTATATCACATGGAAAACACCTGCCTAATCCTCCAAAAAGAAGGGAGAAAGTCTCTACAAAATAAACACATTGAACAGTTCCTGGGGAAACACTGTGCAAGAGGACTATTTTCCAATTCATATTTTCCTTGTAGAAGATGAATATTACTGAAAGCCTGATGCCCCATTTTTTTACACTGTCTGGGCCTTTCTGATGATGACAGCTGTACCTGCTGAGGGATTGATGAAGACATGCACAATTGTGAACTGATCAACTCCTACTATTTAAAATGTGGTTTTTTGTGTTTCAGTTCAGGGAAAATTCAAGTCAACAGCCTTGACTACAAAGCATATGTATTTTATAATACCCATGTATTTTCTAAATAGAATGTTCTCACATGAGGTTTAGCAATAAAATGCATCCTTCATCTTTCTTTATAGCCTTCACTTGTTGGAGAGGGTGAAGTAGGCTTGAGATACATTGAATCTTGCTGCTAGAAGAATATCGTTTAAATAAAAAAGACACAATGACAACCTTATAACATAGAAAGCTCTTGACAGTCCATTTAATTAAGTGCTTGAAATCCTCTTTGTTTATTCAACACTGTTTGAGATTTTACATATGCCAATAAGGAACTTTTAAATTCTAGGTTCCATGCATTACTTTTATGTACATTTAACACACTAAATTAAAACATAAGCTGGCAATTTAACACTGTACACAGTGAGGTTAGAGACATGTTTTCTTGAAATTACTGAAACCCCTTACGCTCTTAGCACTGTGAGAAATCACAAAATGGGTCCCCTGACTGTTTTAGGGTGGAGGAGAAATATGGGAAAAAGTACAGTTTGAGCGAACATTTAACTTTGTCTCTTGGCATCCTTAGCTTTAAAATTTCCACATTAAACACTTGAAACAAGATTCTGTTTGAAAACATATTTATGTATTTTGTGGTGAGTTGATAAGGTTATATGAGTAGTTCAGATACAATGTTCAATTTAAGTATTTTATTCAATCTAAGAACATTGTATAATACATAACATACACACTGGCCTGAGGACATGTAATAAATCATCATGTGTTATCTTTCATTTTACTGAGAATTTATGGTACAAATTTTGTCTAAAAAGTTGGAGAGTTATGAGAAAAACCATATATATTTATAAGTGAGATCCATTTGGAAGGACAACAGCATCCTATTTGGTTTTGTTGAAATGGTCTTTAACTTTGAAGCAGTCTTTGTTGAATAAAATCTCTCCTCTGTTTATTTGCACTTACTTACTCACAGAAAAGGGCAGCATTTACTGATGCAGTTTAGATAATTGATTTGAAGAACTCAATTTTAAAAATGGAAGGCACAGTAGAATATATACTGTCCTTGTTAGCTTCCGGGGTCAACTTTGCACCCCTGGGAGAGGAGCCCGCAAAGGAAGAAATTCCTCCATTTGATTGGCCTGGGAGCATGCCCACAGGGGGCATTTTCTTAATTGCTAATTGATGGAGGAGGATCCAGTTCAGAGTGGGCTTTGCTATCTATAGTCACATGGTTCTAAGTTGTATAAGGTAGCTGAGTAAGCCAAGAGGAAACAATCCAGTGACCAGCATTCCTCTGTGCTCTCTGCTCCTGTCCCTGCCTTGGTGTCCCTCAAGATACACTCACTGTATGTGACATGTAAGCCAAATTAACCCTTTCCTCTCCAAATGGGTTTTCACGAATATTTCACCACAGAAACAGAAGAAGCAAGCTAGAACATATATATATATATATATATATATATATATATATATATATATATATATATATGAAAAATTGGGGGTGGGATGAGGTGGGGTCCTGGAGACTGAAGGATTAAAGGGAAATGGGGGTAGAGAAGGGATAGTGTATGAGTTAACCAAAACTAAGAATGTACAAAAGCCATGTCTTTTCCTCTAGGCTTGTGACCTACCATTATGCTGGTAAGTGAACACAGTAATAAAATTACCCCCAATTACACATTGTTATACTTATAGATCAGTGCATCACTCAACCCTCATCAGAAAACTTCTTCTTGTAGTAGACAGTAATAACAAAGAGACCCACAGTTGGACAATGTGTCAAGAGTGAGAAACTTCTGAGCACTCACACCTAAATGTGATGTCTTTATCAAACCCTTCCCCTCAATGCTCAGTGATCTATGTGGAAGAGGATGTAGAAAGATATTAAGAACCAGAGGTGGTGAGTGATTCCAAGGAAACAGCTTTTTCATGATGCAAAAAGGCTAATACTCATATGAACTCACAGAGACTGTGACAAGACCTACAAAAGTTTGAGTCAGACAGAATTGTAGGATGGAGAAGGGGATGTGAGCACAAAAGTCCCAACCCTCACCAAGAATTTATTTGCAATGGATAGCTGTTGGGAGAGGAAAACTCAATTTTTTTCAATTGAATAACACTGGGTATATCAACCATGGTCAGAGAAACTTCTTTTTGCAGAGGTCAGGAGTCAATGGACAGATGTACAAGCAGTCAGAGTGCTGAAAATAAGAGAGTGAGTGACCTCTATATCTACCTCCCACCCTCTAGGCTAAGAAAACATTGAAGAAGAGGAGGTGAAATGCTGTGGGATGTCTTTCTGTATGCTGTGAATATATGTTATTCCCATTGGTTAATAAATAAGCTACTTTGGCCTATGGCAAGGCAGCTTAGAGGAAGGTGGGAAATCCAGGGAGAGAGACAGGAAAGAGAAGGGCAGAGTCTGGAGAGACGCCTAACCCGTTGTCCAAGGAGCAACATGCCAGCAAACTGGTAATGCCACAGCCATGCAGCAAAAGATAGATCAAGAGAAATGGGTTGATTTAAGATGATAGAACTAGCTATCAAGAAACTTAAGCCACTGGCCATACAGTTTGTAATTAATATAAGCCTCTGAGTGATTTATAAGCAGCTGCGGGATGGCGGCGTGGGGTGGGTTCTGTGGGATGGTCTGTATGTCAAATTGCTCTGATTGGTCAATAAATAAAACACTGATTGGCCAGTGGCTTGGCGGGAAGTATAGGCAGGACTAACAGAGAGGAGAAAAGAAAGAACAGGAAGGTGGAAGGAGTCACTGCCAGCCGCCACGATGACAAACAGCATGTGAAGGTGCCAGTAAGCCACGAGCTGTGTGGCAAGGTATAGATTTATGGAGTGGATTAATTTAAGCTGTAAGAACAGTTAACAAGAAGCCTGCCACGGCCATACAGTTTGTAAGCAATATAAGTCTTTGTGTTTACTTGGTCGGGTCTGAGTGGCTGTGGGACTGGCGGGTGACAAAGATTTGTCCTGACTGTGGGCCAGGCAGGAAAACTCTAGCTACAGGTGGGACCGGAGAAACTTTCAGCTACAGTGAAATAACCAAAGACGTGGAAGAGGGCTGTAAAATTCTGTCCCCTGGATCGGATGCAGCCATTGTGCTGATGAACTCACAGCGCTGTGGTTCCCTGCACAAGGCCCACACAAGATTGAACCACCCCAAATTCTAGCTGAGGCAGGACAGATGATCTCCAGGCCCTACCTCTGACTGTGTTTTTTTTTTTTTTTTGTCTCTTATGGGGAAAAAAATGAAATTCGTAGGAGAATATGCTGCAAGGTTGGGGGGGGAGGGTTAGACATAATCTGATTACATTTCATTGTATGCATGTGTGGAGATCTCAAGGAGGAAGAAACCGAAAAGAAGAGACATTTGGACTTCTTTCTTAAAGTAAAGACAATAAAAAATGGCCTACTGTTGCAGAAGCTTTCTGAAGTGTATGTGTACACATACATAAAAGGAGTTTAAGCTGAGTGACCCTATAATGGGCAACCAAGTTGCTACTAGACACCACAGGCTAATGAACCAAACGTGCCGGGGTTGGGTTCCTTCTGTGGCAGTTGTTAGCCAGTAAGGTTCCACAGATCCCCAAACATTACAGGACATTGGCAATGCCCTTTGGTAGCCCTCCAGATTTTGACGGTAAGATCGTATTGCTGAAGATACCATACACTTGAGTTGTAGAACATAGAGAAATCAAACCGGTTCTTACCTGGACACTTCATTGCTACTGGCTGGCTTTCATAGTGCTGGAAGGTGCTACGCATGCTGTCAGGGGAGAAAAGAAACCATCACTCTTGCCTGCTTGTGAACCTTGAGGGCTACAATCATGACCACTCAGGCAATACATGTCTACTGGTGAAGTAGTGGCATGAACATGATGGGAACAACTGGCTACTTTCTGATTGGATTTAGGGGACATAGTATGAAACTGACGCCTAGTAACTTATTGGTATTAGTGTGTCTCTCAAGCCTCATTAGGGAAGCTTCTATTTGCAGTAGATGGTAATTAACACAGAGACCTACAACTGGTCGAGGTTCAGAGAATGAGAGACATTGGAATGTTCAGACATGAATGGGACATCTGTATCACATCCTCTCCTCCCAAGGCTTAGGGATTACTGAGAAAGAAGGGGTGGAGAGATTGTGAGAGCTAGAGGTGGTGGATGACCACAGGGAAACAGCGCTTTCTGGACATAATACGACAGTTGGTTGCACATCTCTTTTTTCTATCATCCATCTGTCTGTCTGTCCATCCATTCATCCAACCATCATCTATCTATCATCTATCTATCATCTATCTATCTATCTATCTATCTATCTATCTATCTATCTATCTATCTATCTATCTATCTATCCATCTGTCTATCTATCCATCTATCTATCTATCCTCACCACAGTCCTACTCCTCAGAGTCAGGAATCTGCTTGCTTGCTTCCTCGAATCTTGTTACTTTCTTCTCTTGTCTCCTCAGACATTTCAAGTCTCTTATTTGTGAGCCTCTGCTTTACAATTCCAACTCCCCTGGGACCAGGAAACTTAAGTATTTAGGAAGCAAAAGATTGGCTATCTTTCCAGGATGGAGAATAAGTGGAAACTTGTTTTCTGTGCTTTTAGTTACGTATAATAAAGATGAAAAGGCCACACATTATTATTGTACCATTACATTAGAAGACAGCAAATTGCAGGTATATTACCAGTGTTTAAATCAGACAAGATAATAAAACAACAGCAACCATTTTTAAATAATCATGGGTCAGTCTTTTTTTTTTTTTTAAACAGAATTTGGTTTCACTGCAGTGTTATGCTTAATTTACCATTATTTTATGAACTTGGCAGAGTTTTGCAAAACTGTACCACTTAAACATTTTGCTAAGTGAAATGTAGAAAGACTAAATCTGTATTGAATCAAGCAGAGCACAAAGTGTACTCGGAAGACTTTCAGGAATGAATGGAAATGAAGGGAAAGGCATGCTGTCTGTCCTGATGAAATCGGGAGGCTGTAAAACCCATTCTCTCCTGTGTTCTTGCTCAGATTTAAAGCGCAAGGAGCAATATCTAGAAGTCACAGCACAAAGTATAATAGTGGTATAGTATCTTCAAGAAATGAGATTGTGAAGCACTTTAATGTATCTGATTTTCTACCTGCCACCACCAAATGAGAGGAGAGCAATTAAAGTCATCGTCCTTTGCTTCCTGAAAACCAAGTCCATACATCGAGCAGTTCCGTGGTGTTTGGATTGGCCACATAAAGAGTTACCATTCATCCTGGAGTGAAGTTAGAATTCTTCAAACAAGCTCACGGGGGCATCTATTATAAGAAAAGAATGTGAGAGACAGTGAACACCCTCTATACATGTTTTAAAAATCAAATCTATGTCAGAAAGCATGCTGGCTTATGTTTATCTCCAGTCTGAGAGATCGCTAGAGTATGTTTTAGCTATTCAATGCCTAACACATGAAACATATACAGAAGCACATGTGTATCCTCTAAAGGCTTTCAAGCAGCTCCTGCATCGATAGTATTTGCATAGATCCAGGGCCATGGGACCGGTGCAGTGACCCTAACACAGACACCTGCCTATACAGGGATGGAGTTTACCTGGCATTTGATCTTGCTGTGGCCTAGGAACTCATCCCCTCTTTTGTTTCTTCTCTTGCATGTCTGCCTAGTTTGGACTGATATTTGTTTTGGTTGCTTTGATGTGACGAATGGATTTAAAGTCACTTTACTTTTGGTATAGTCCAAGTTTATTGCTGTTTCACTTGAATTGGAATGAAATCTTCAAATATATTTGATAAAAATTTGAGACACTTCTGAGTGGTGTTTAACTAATGTTCACTCTAATCAAAGATATTTTTTTTCTATTTATCTAAGGTTAGGGAAAAACTTTATAAAACATTGTAGAAAATGGAGACAAAAAGATTATAATTTTTAATTAAGATTATTTATACTCTTAATACATAATTATATATAATTTATGATTTGTAATTAGGGTTATGTAAAGCAACTTGAAAATAATACAATTAATGGATGAAAGTGTTTAGTATTCAAGACTCAAGTCCAAATATAGAATATTCAATACTCAGTTAAATTATAGCTTGATGAGGGAATTTAAAATTTTCACCCTTGTAAGCTTTAAAAGTTAGATAGAAAAACAATGCACCCAGATTTTGTTTTATTTTTTTTCTCCACTAATTTTTCTTTATTGGAATTGCATTGATATTTTCCTGTGTCTATTGAAAGATTGGACCCAGATTACCTTTACTCCTGACTCAAAAATTCCTTATAAGTCTTAAAAATGGGGAGCCGAAGTCCATTTTCCTTCTGAATATCTTGTGATCTCATGAGCACCTTGTAAAGAACACTGAGGCAGTGGGTTTTTAGTGGTGAGTGATGGCCAAGCATGGAAGTGGGGTTCATGGAGATTGACTCTCTCAAAATGCCTCATCATCTCTCTGGTGTACACCACAGAGAACACGCCATAATGGTGATGGGAACTTAAAGAGGGTCACTTGCTTAGCAAACTTTGTGGCACTATGACAAAATAAGTAAAATGATCATTTCCGTAATGGAAAAGGATAGAGAGCTTAGAACTAAACTCATTCATCAGTACCAAAGTGACTTTTAATAAAGGTGTTTCAAAACATATCTGAAAAAGACCAGTCTGTTCAATAACTAATAATGGGAAAATTACAGAGATATATAACGAAGAGTTCAACTAGAGCCCTATCTCTTACCATGTACAAAACCCAACTCAGAATAGGTGGAGGACTTGAATGAATGGCAGACAGAGAGGGGATATCCATGACACCGGAAGGATGGAGGATTTGCTGGATGCTCCTAGAGTTCAGGAATATAGCAAAAGTGGACAGTGAGAGTATACAGAACAAAGGTGCTTCTGTGCAGAAAAATGTTAAGTGAGAGACAACCTACAGAACGGAGGAAAGTGTTTGCAACCTACTCTTCTGACTGGGCATAGTATCCAGGGCATAGAAAGAATTTTTTTTTAAAAATTCACTAATAATCCAACTGAGAAATGAACATGGACCTAATTCAACATTTCCCAAATAAAGATGTGTGAATGGTTGGCAACTGATGGAAAAATGTCCAGCACCACTAATCATCAGGGCAAAGATAATCAAACCCAAGATGAGCCATCAGCCCATTCTGGTTAGAAGAGCTGTTGTTAAAAACACAAGTGCTGGAGAAGACACAGAGAAGGGAGAAACCATACCCAGCATTGGTGGTGATGTAATTCAACATATCTGTTATGGAAACAGTATGAAGATTCTGCAAGACTTAAAAATAGAGCCATCATATAATCCACAAAGCCCACTTCTGGATGCATAGCCAGAGGACATGGAATCAGTATGTCCAAGAAACATCTGTATCATGTTTTTACAGCACTTTCACTATGGCTAAGAAATAGAATCGGTGACAGACAGGCAGGCCCTAAATCTGTCATATACACAGAATTGAATATTACTCCACCTTCAGAAAGGTAAAATGTAGTCATTTGTGACAACGTAAGTAATCACTATGCTAGAGGTCATTACACGATGTGAAGTAACTCAGGCCCACAAACGACAGACACTAGGAGACGTCACTCAGATGTCAGATTTAAAAATGTTAATGTTGTAGAAGTTGAGAATATAATAATATTTTCCAGATGCTGGGAATACTAGCAGGGAGATGGGACAGGAAATGTTGGTGGATTCAATAATGTACAAAGCACTTCCAAAGAGCCAGAGAAATAGATTTTGAATATTTTTCACCATTGTGAAATGATACATGAGATAAAGTTTAATTCTGATAGTTTAACTTTGATAGAATTTTGTGTTTCCTTTAACTTAGAGTCTCTAGATCAGTGGTTCTCCACCTGTGGGTCGGAGCCCTTTGGTGGTCAAATATCAGATATCATTTTACATTACGATTCATAACAGTAGCAAATTATGGTTATGGAGCAGCAATGAAATAATTTTATGGCTGAAGGTCACCACAACATGAGGAACTGCATTAAAGGGTCACAGCGCTAGGAAGGTTGAGAACCACTGGGCTGGATCACTATGATCAATAAAAAGTAAACAGGAAGGGATAAAGCTCAGTGGTGCAGCACTGACCTACCACGTGTGAGGCCTCAGGTTCAATCCTTAGTACTAAAAACAGGGAAATGATGTAAAACCTTGGTTTTTTAGAGTAATGGTTCTGCTTATGAAACATGCATAATCATTTGTGTTCTAGAACTTTTTATTTTATTACTCATCCCCAATCCTCTGGCTAGTCAACAAGGACTGCTCTCTGATATTTGCCAACTTTTGGTCACACAAAAAAGCATAGCTTTGCACACAATGCTTTTTGTTTCATCATTATGAAGGTATGTTTGTCAGAGGTAGGATAAAACGTATTTTATTTAACGGTGTGTTGGCTTGATTTATAACTTTTAAATATTTAGACATATGGTGTATGGGCCTCTATTTGTATTCTTGTCTTGGGAGGGTCTACATATAACAACTTTATGAGGTTGGAATCGTCATACTCATCATTTAGAGAAGGGCTCTAAAGCTCATAAGAATTACATAAATTTCTTATGACAATCTAGTGGATAAGTCAAAGAGCAAGCTTCTCATCCCACTCTTCTCGTCTCCAAAGTGTCCCAAGGCCACAGCATCAGTTAGTAAGGACTGCAGTCCTGGTGTGGACTCTGTGAGGGGAAGAGATTGAGATCGTACTAGAGTGGGGGTGCTACTCCAATCTGTTGCTCTCTCAAGAAACATCAAGATCGGAGGTGAGAGAAAAGGAGAGGGAGGGAGAGGTAGATGGAAGGACCAGAGGCTGATGTTGAAATAGCTTTATAATAGCAAAGCCTGGGATACTTTCAAGTATTTTTTATATGAGAACCAAAATGTATTCTTCTAGTTTAAATAAAGAACAAAACCCACCCAAGTCAGGGTGGATAATAACATTCTTTTGTAGAGAGACTCAATACAAAATAATAATGAATCCCCACAAATATTAGAAAGGAAATTTGTGGCTTTCAGACTAATTGAGGAATTTGTGTATTCTTTAGTGAATGGCTTTCCCAGAGATTAAGATTATCCACTACTGGTTAGAGCAGTGGTCAAGATGGCTGATTTTGGATACTAACTGCTTGGGTCAAAATCTTGGCTCTCTCATTTAAAACTGCATGGACAATCTGGAAAAATTTCTAAACCTCTTAGTCTCAGCTTTTCTCAACTAGAAAGTGGGAATAGTAATAGTTCCTCCCTCAGATAGTTCAGGATGAAGACCTACTTTGTATCTGTAAATTCAGAATGAGGTTTAATTTTATGTACATACATAGTTATTAGCTCTTAATGAACACTAATTTATTTCAAATAACTCCTATATTATTATTTACTAAGTAATATTTTAGGGTATTAAGTGAAGCAAGCTATTTAAAAATGATTCATTTGAGTCATTCAATTGTTAATAAACATGTTTAGGTAGTTTTCTTTCTGTATATAAAAATCTATTAGATTGAGCAACATTTTTCTAATAGTACATTTTGAAGTCTCTTATGGAGTCATGCACACTGGGTAATATGATCAAAATATATCCAAATTCGCTGCCCATTTGTTTATTTTTTATTTTAAACTGTGTATATGTATGTGATGCATTTGTGTTTATGATGGTGAGCGTATCTGTGCATGTGTACGTGGAGGTGAGACGTCAGCATTTGATATCTACACCATCACTTCCCACTTGACCCTGGAGCTCACTGATTGTACTAGGATGACTGGTCAGCAATCTCCAGGGATCTTTCTTCCCCTACCTCCCAGGCTGGGGATTACAGAACCCAGTTTTTATGACACTAATGGGATCTCGATACTTATGCAGTAAGTACTACCCACAAAACCGTCTTCCTCACCCTGATAGACTAATTAACACTTTTTATTTTATCGTATGTGCATGAGTAATTGCCTGAATGTGAGTTTGCACCACGTGCAGACTTTGTGACCCTAGAGGTCACAAATCCACCAGTAACTGGAATTACAAACTGTTGTGAGCTGCCATGTGGGTTCTGGGAATCAATTCTAGGTCCTGTGGAAGAGCAGTCACTGCTCTTAACCATTGAAGCACCTCTCCAGCCTTGAACTAGCTATTGGTACCCCAAAGACACATCACTCTTCGATCTGCTCTTACGGATTTTTTTCTGCTGAGTCCCTTGAGCAGATCATGTTCAAAAGATCTAACTATACAAAGCAAGTGTAATTATTAAATAAGACAGCTAGTGGATCATTTGTGCATACACATTGTTTAGACAGGGGTTGGAGAGATGCTCAGAGGGTAATAGCTCTTGCTGACCTCACAGAGGACTTGGCTTCAGTAACCAGCAATCACATCAGACAGCTCACAACCACCTGTAACCACAGTTTCAGAATACCTAACACCTTCTTCTGGCTTCCTCTGGTACCTTCATGTCCACAGTGCGTGCGCATGCGCGCGAACACACACACACACCCACACACACACACACACACACACACACACACACACACACCCAACACACACACACACACACACACACACACACACACACACACACCCAACACACACACACACACACACACACACACACACACACACACACACACACACACACGCATTAACGGCATACACACATACACATAAAAGAAAGGATTCTTTAAAAATTATGCAGATATTATATATCCATTTGATTTAAAAAAAATACCACAAATATTGCCAAGGAAGCAATGTAGTCTTAACTATCATTTATATGGTTTATGTAGCTGAAGGTATTTTTCTGGCTAAATGCCTATTTGTGGTTAAAATAAAAATCATTACCATTAGTGATTCACTACATAAGGATTTTCAGTTTATATTTGCCCTCACAAGAAGATAAACAACCATTCAATGATGAAAGAGGAAGCATTTCAGTATAAGCACGTTGCGATATTTATATTCTAAACCCAAACCTGTAACATCTGAAATATCCCCAGGAGACAAACCCTGGACCACCACCATTATCTGCCTGAAGGTACTTGGAGTTCATACTTCCATTTAATATGAAGTTGTAGATGTAGTTATAAGTCTTTATTACCTTCTGGCTTTGAGTTCTCTGAAGCTGAAATGGTATTAAAATTATTTTAAGGGATTGCATAAATCCTTAGCACAGGCAGAACAAATATCCCAGAGATGATAATAAAAAGCATAGTAACATCGAGTGTAAATTGTTTG
>NW_026294514.1:10317741-10342741 GCF_007827085.1 Peromyscus californicus insignis | reverse complement strand
TTGGGATATATATTGTAGTCTCCAAATAAAATCAATTACTTTGCAGAACCAGGTAGACACCACAAAAAGGAAACTCATTGCATAATTGTGTTATACATCATAAAGATGACGGTCATGAACACTCTATTAAAATAGCTGAAATTCTCCCTGATGGGATATGGTAAATTAGAATTCATATAAATCAATAATTATATTCTTCTAAGAGCCTTGTGATATATAAAAGTCTATTAGATATTATCCCAACTTTCCAGATAAAGCAACTGAGACACAAAGGGGTCACAATGCTTCCCTAAAGCCACAGAGCTGGAAAAGAATCTTGTTCTCAATATGAGATTAGACAACATAGATGATATAGTTAAGAAAAAAGGAAGGAAGAGCTGCTATTATTGGAATGAAATAGGAAACTCATCAAATGATGATATGTATGAGCTGTTACAATTATTCTGGAAGGGTTCATAAAATATTCATAAAAGAAACTATTTACATTTTTCTTAATTGCTTTGTTTTCTGTTTTGTCAATAATACTAAATTATTTGCCTCATTTTACCAAATTCAACTTCCTTACTCACCCATTTATTCTTTAACATCCATTACTATGTCAAGCTAAACTATCATAACAGACAGAGGAAGAGGAAAATAATCTAGTATTGAATTCAGAGGCCAGATGGAAAGTGGAGTATTTTCCTTTTAAATTTTATTTGTAAGATGTTAGGATGATTTGTTCCATGTGAGATCTACTTGAGTCATTTCTCAGGTGCCCACATATATAGACTGAGTTGAGAAAAAAATCCAGCCTTCTTTTTTTGTAGACGAGAAACTGTGTCCTCATCAGAAATGCTGAACCATCTCACCACCCAACTTATTTCTAAACTGAATCACTGCAGTAGCACTCATTTGAGAATAAAATGTTGTTGAGGATGTTAGTCATTGTAAACGTTAGCTTCGATGACCTTCTGTGATCGAAAATCTTTAACCCAAAAGTTTCAAGGCATTCAGTACATTAAGTGTCTTGATATATAGCTAATGTCTACCAAAATTGAGGATATGGGAATATTGTCTTGATTCATGGTCACAGTTATAAAGTGAGCCACCAGTGTCCTGTCTTCAGTGATAATTTTGGTTGTAAGCTTGAAACATCTGTCTATCCATCGATACATGTGTAGATGCTTTGGAAGAATTCATTCAAACGCGTGCTCAAGTCTTCAGTAACTTCTACACTTAGAATAGGACACGAAGACTTTGACATGGATAGCAAAATATAGACCAAGTACCCATTGAGGCTTCTTCTGACGAGAATTATCCATGCTATCACACCTTTAATGATGAAATCCGCTTGGTCCTGTATTCTACTTAATGTCTGAAGGGTTACCGTCGTTTCCAGCTCTAGATAAAAGGTCACTGAAATTAAATGAGAAAGAGTTCTGAGATTGTAGGCACCCAGTTCTCACGCTTCGGTCCCAATAACAGAACATACAGGGTGATAGAAATATCTCAGCAAGAGCTCTCAGAAGACCAACTTGGTCCATATGTGCATTGCTCTTAATTTCCTCATTTCCCCTCAGTCTCTTTGCTCACTCTTTCTGTATTGGGACATCTAATGGACACTGCAAGAACTTTGAGTTCAAGTCTAACAGTTATTTCTGGCCTTGCTATCACCACTGTGGGGTAGGTCATTAATAGAGATAGGAATTAGAAATCACTGTGGCTCTGTGAGAAATATAAGAAACCTGATGGAAGATAAATGTCTTTGAAGATAGCAAGGCTGTGTGGCCACCACTGCAGCCAGCAAAGCTCTCCTGGAACATGTTTAAGAAGAACTTGATTGTAAGTTATGCCTGGCTGACTCTACTTCTCATTTCAACAACACTGGGCACATGTTGTAAGCTCTTCTGAGCATAATAACAGACAAGCAACCCTGTAATGCAAGGCTATAATTCAACTGAGGGGTGCTGGTGGTGACATGTACCATGAAGTCAGAATCCGAGTGGCTTGTCACCAGAACTCCCAGGATGGAATTATAGATTCATCTGCTTCTTGCTTATTTTCTTTAATAGATAGATGTCACTATGCCTCACCCATCATCTCCTCTTTAGAGCTTGCCCCTGATCCCCTAGCCACCAAAGAATTTTTTTGAAATCGTCTATTGCTTTGTTTAAGTCTTATACCATTGGTATTGTGCAGTTTCTCTGCAGACATCATTCTGCTTTCGTTCCTTATTTTGGGCCTAGGTTCACTACTGCAAAGTCCAGTTACCCCAGTTTCAGAAGTTGTGACGATACTGGCGGCCCATGCACCATTGCTCACTGGTGGGTTAACTCCAGATGCAAACAGTGTGAGAGCAAGCTGCCTCGGGGACAGCTGCAGGCAAAAGCTGACAGAGCAAAGGACAAGTTCCTCCACTTCCTACTGAACTTGATGAATCTGTCCGTACACATACGCGGAGGCATGCCATGTTGTTTTTTTCATGACTGTAGACACATCTGTGTGAGATTCATGAACTCTAAAATTCATTAACACTAAAATAACAATCACTATAATTTTCAAGTCTGAGACTTTCTTTAATTAAAAAGAAACATCCAAGGTCTCACATGATTCAGCCCATCAATGGTGACTGATTTTAAAGAACTGCAGACTAACTCCAGAAGCCGTGATGAGGAACATCTAGTTTTATATAACTTGGAACTCGGTGTTGCTAGAGTTTTTCTGCCTGGCCCACAGTCAGGGCAAATCTCTCTCACCCGCCAGTCCCAAGCCGCTCAAACCCGATCAAGTAAACACAGAGACTTATATTGGTTACAAACTGTATGGCCGTGGCAGGCTTCTTGTTAACTGTTCTTACAGCTTAAATTAATCCATTTCTATTAATCTATACCTTGCCACGTGGCTTGTGGCTTACCGGTACTTTACATCTTCCTTATCCTGATGGCGGCTGGCAGTGTCTCTCCCCCCCAGCTTCTTGTTCTCTCAATTTTCCTCTCTTAGTCCCGCCTATACTTCCTGCCTGGCCACTGCCAATCAGTGATTTATTCATTGACCAATCAGCAACACATTTGACATACAGACCATCCCACAGCACCTCCCCTTTTCTTTTCTTAAAAAGGAAGGTTTTAACCTTTACACATCTCCAAAGTCAGCTTGGTATATTTGGGAATTTGGGCGTAGCTTCTCTTACTACTTCCTGCTGGAGGGGGGCGCTGTATCTTCTGGGGAAACAAAGAAAATTTTAGGATCATGGAGTAGTCCGTGAGGCTGTATCATCTGAGCCAGTTGCCTTGAAACGGTTCTGGATGTTGGATCATCTGGGCCATGGTGTCATCGGAGACCTTTCAGGTGGTCTTGGCTGGTCAAACCTGATGTGTCTTAATCTTGAGCAAATCCATAGCCTCTGGCTTTCTATGGAAACAAAAGAGACTCTTTTCCAAAGCAACATATCCTTACATCCAAATTTTGAAGTCAAAGTATCTTTAAAATATACATACTGGTTTAACTCAGCTTCCTTTACAATCAAACATCTCTCTGTAGTTAAGAATCCCAAAGACAACACAATCCAGACTCTTTGTGTAATAGTCATCTCTATGTGGCTTATTTTTTATATTAATTTTACTGTCTCTTTAAAGACTTTATTTTTTAAAACCATGTATTTGTTTCTATACTGTATATATCACCTTTTTTTGTCTCTTTCAAGCCTATGTATATTTTACACACATTTTAAACTATTACATCTGAATCTGTCTTATTGTGAATCTATTGCTTTAAGCTGTAGCAGCTGTGGCTGCTGGCTCCGCCCACCTCAGCTTCCCAACATGGCGGCGGTACTGTAGTTTTCCGCCAGCTCTGGGAGCTATCATGGGTCTATGCTTTTATCCAAGCAGCGTGTAGCCCAGAAACCTCTTTTTTTGTTTTGTACTAGCAAAGGCTAAATCCACCAGACAGCTTAATGTGCCACTTGCAGAGGCCTCATTCCCGCCATACTGCAGGTCGAGCGCGCACGCCAGCAACCCGCCAGTAGCTCAAACCGGCAGCTGCCGCTCATTTGAGACAATTAGGAAGCTGTTTTTAGCTCCGTTTTAGAATCTTTTTTCTCAGGTTTTAGGTGGAAACTCTTGCCCCACGTTGGGCGCCAGATATTGGTGAAATTATTAAGGCCACTCCACGTAGTTAAAAGGAGATTTATTTAATGGCGTAACTTACAAATTAAGGAATAGGTAGGTCGCGGAGTCTGGGGAAGGTGTATCACAGTCCAGCGGTGTTCTCTGGAGCTCTGCTCAGTCCACCTCTCCAGTCCAGGGTCCCGCAACAGAGAGAGCGCCCGCCGATCCAGATCTCGGGTCCTCCGGCACCTCCCTTGGCCCCGCCTTGTAGGCGTGACAGTTGCCGAAGTCTCAATGGGGGTTGGAACTTCCAGATCAAAGCTGGAATGGCTACCCACTACATCTAACTGAGATTTAACTATCTGAGCTTTCTCACAGTACCCAACAGAGATAACATCACCCCCTAAACAGCAGGAAGCAATTCTAAGAAAACGACGCCCCTTCTCCCTTAGGTTTCATAATTCTCAGGGTTATGGATGATGGTTATAGGGTTGGGGGTGGAAGGAAATATTAAACTCAGTATTCCAAAAAAAAAAAAAAAAAAGAAGAAGAAATGGAATGGATAGGTATAAGATATTATGGTAGATTATTATGTATACTAGTAAACAAATTTAGTAAAATAGTAGCCTTAAATAATTTGCACTGTAATTTGCACTGTTATGGGTTCTTATATGTTGATACAAATGTAAACTATTTTTATATTCCTGTTTAAGATAATTTGTATATTGATACAAATATGGAACTATATTTGTTATAATGTACATATATTTCTACTCTTATTTGAAATACTTGTATATTGATACAAATGTAAATTTATATCTGTCATACTTATGTAGGTTCTACTTCTGTTTAGGATATTCGGTATATTGATATATATTTAAGATTATTGTCATATTGCATATCGCACTATATACTCCTACCTCTGTTATAACATCTTGTGTATTGTCACAATTTTGAAGTCATCGTTCTTTACCATGCACTTGCTTATAGACTGTTTACCTTGTTTACGTGAAGCCTTAGTCCTTAGGTTATTTCGGTAGATAAGACTTATAGATTTATAGTCACCTATGCTTGTCATCTCTATAGTTACGTTAGTTAGGTTATCCAGATTTACAGATACATAGGTCAGATGGACAGGTAATCTTCAAACACTTCATAGACCTAGAGAATATGGCATTTAAATAACTTAGAATTCTGTTGATGTGAGACACAATTGCTCCTGGCTGCACCAATTTGATCCCGAGAGAATGTTGGGCTTCTAAGACATTTCCATTCGGAAGTTTGTCTTCTTGGCACAAAATGGCCTACTGGGCAAAGAACTGCCCTTGCCTCGACGGCTGACAGTACTAATGCAATGCTATCCTTTCTGGACAAGTGGGACACAAGGAAAGCGACCACTGTACTCTGCCAAGACAGGGTAAGATGGTCTTTCAGAATTCCTGCTTCTGAAAATGGTCTGTCAGATACTTTAGGCCTGTAGCCAATTTGAATGCACCAACAATGCTGAGAAACATTAGGTGACTGTCCAGGCTGCCAGCTGTCTCCGTCTACTCTCGCAAGATTCCCGAAAGTTGTTTGCATCCATGTACCATTTCTCAGGTACCATTATATTCCTTCTCAGGTCTTTGGTGGGATTGAAGACTAGCAGTTATAGTTACAACTTAGTAGATAGAACATATTAAGTATTAGATTCAGGTTCTTTAGGATAGGACACCTTTTGGAAGGATCTTTGTAACATGCCATTTACCTATGCTCTATACTTCTCTGGACTTTAGTATGTGTTTCTTGCTTGATATTGTTTGCATTGGTTGTACTTCCATCTTATCTAGGTCATTATCCCTCATTATTCCTGGACAATATTTGATAACCATTCCTTTGTATATAGTCTTGTATTAGGTTAGAACTTTCTTATTTAGACAAAAAGGGGGAGATGTAGTGGGTAGCCATTCCAGCTTTGATCTGGAAGTTCCAACCCCCATTGAGACTTCGGCAACTGTCACGCCTACAAGGCGGGGCCAAGGGAGGTGCCGGAGGACCCGAGATCTGGATAGGCGGGCGCTCTCTCTGTTGCGGGACCCTGGACTGGAGAGGTGGACTGAGCAGAGCTCCAGAGAACACCGCTGGACTGTGATACACCTTCCCCAGACTCCGCGACCTACCTATTCCTTAATTTGTAAGTTACGCCATTAAATAAATCTCCTTTTAACTACGTGGAGTGGCCTTAATAATTTCACCAATAACTCGGAGAGGGTATTTTTTTTTTTTTTGAGACAGGGTTTCCTGGCTGTGCTGGAACTTGTAGACCAGGTTTGCCTTGAACTCATAGAGATCCACCTGCTACTGTCTCCCCAGTGCTGGGATTAAAGGCATGCTCCACCACAGCCTGACTTACTCTAGATGCTTTTCCAAGCAGAATTTTTGAATGACTCTGCTTCCAGAAGTCCTTCATACTCAAACAGCCCCTTTGTGATTCATTTTCCCCTTTGGTTACTCTGCACTGCTCCTATCTGAGCAACCCCAGAGAATAATCTTTCCCATCCACTCATGGATACCTGAACACGTCAGTTAAGACATGCTAGTTAAGTCATTTAGTTTGTTTTTCACTCAGATACAGAATCAGCATGTTAAGGCCAGGAATCCTGGTGAATGATGTTTTCTATCTTAGCTGTTTTTATTAAATGCCGAACACTGGAATCATTCATTCGTGAGTTGTAGCAGCCCATGAGCGTTATGGGCAATTGATCTTCCACCTGCCAACACTGGAACTGGGGTCCTGTTAAGGAATTTGTTCAAGGTTACAGCACTATGCAGTAGCAGTATTTTAATGGAAACTTGGGCTTTCTGTGGTCAGAACTAGATTATCCTACCTCAAAGAGTGATCAGCTGGACAGAGAGACGAAGGAGAAGTACCACTCCCTGGAATTCACTTGAACGTTAGCCACTGAAGGTGAGTGCAGAGACCGTGTGATGGCAAAGCATGCCCCCAACAAGTCCTTTTACTCATCCTGTTCTCCATTTCCACCCTCCCTGTTTTGTTAAAGCAGGAAAAGGTGCTACCTCACAGAGAAATCTCTGCCACCTGCTAGGACCAGCAGCACATCTCAGCTCAGAGGTGGAGGCTGAGGTTGGCCAATTCAGTAAGACATGAATGCCTGCTACATCAGCCTGTTTGTTTTTCTACACTTGCAACACAGAGAATATTTTCACCAAGGTACTTTTCAGTAATGGAAATCTCATTTCATCGCTTCTAGTAAAGCAGTGTTAACGATATCCCTTTATGTCTCTCTCTTCCTGAAAAGGCATCTCTAATTTTTTTAATCCTTCATATACATTTTATTGTTAATTTAGCATTCATTTCTACTTATAGAACTATTTTCCATTTTTTAATTTAAGATTTCAGGTTAATTTTATTTGAAAAGTTTGCCATTTGGTAATATATAGCTTTTCTTCTTTAACCTATTAATGTACTTTATACTGTTTAATAGACTGTCTAATGTTAGAATTTTCTTGCAGTTTTGTAGAGAATAAATGTACTGTTATTGTGTATTCTATAATAGATTGCTTGATTTAATTTATTAATAATGAATTTAGAATTTATATATCCATATTAGTGTAGTGTCTTATTCTATAACAATGCTAAATGTTTTATGGATGTTATGTCAGATTCATTTGAAAAAAATCATTTCTTTTTCTCAGGAAAAGTATAAAAATATTTTTCTCTAGATGTTTTAGTGAAGCTTCCTGATAAAATCAAATAGGCTGACATTTTGAGGCATTTCAGTTCCGTAATTTAAATTTTGTTTCTACTGTTATTCTGAGTTCTTTCTTTTACTAACTATTTGGATGAGGCTTGAGTTTACCTCACTCAACCTTGCAAACTTATTTGCTTGGTTTGTTTGCTTTTCATAGTTTTAGAATTATCTGTAAGTCAGAATTTATTCTGATTCCTAGACAATCTGTAGGCCCTGCCTGTGTGTGTGGGGGGGGGTGGGTTTTGAACCTGAGGACCAGTGATGCTGAGGCAGAGTCATCAGAGTCATGAGGACCAGTGATACTGAGGCAGAGTCATTAGAGTCACACCAGTGATACTGAGGCAGAGTCATCAGAGTCATGAAGACCAGTGATACTGAGGCAGAGTCATCAGAGTCACACCAGTGATGCTGAGGCAGAGTCATGAGGACCAGTGATGCTGAGGCAGAGTCATCAGAGTCATGATGACAGTGATACTGAGGCAGAGTCATGAGGACCAGTGATGCTGAGGCAGAATCATGAGGACCAGTGATGCTGAGGCAGAGTCATGAGGACCAGTGATGCTGAGGCAGAGTCATGAGGGCCAGTGATGCTGAGGCAGTCATGAGGACCAGTGATGCTGAGGCAGAGTCATGAGGACCAGTGATGCTGAGGCAGAGTCATGAGGACCAGTGATGCTGAGACAGTCATGAGGACCAGTGATGCTGAGGCAGTCATGAGGACCAGTGATGCTGAGGCAGAGTCATGAGGGCCAGTGATGCTGAGGCAGTCATGAGGACCAGTGATGCTGAGGCAGAGTCATGAGGACCAGTGATGCTGAGGCAGAGTCATGAGAACCAGTGATGCTGAGGCAGAGTCATGAGGACCAGTGATGCTGAGGCAGAGTCATGAGGACCAGTGATGCTGAGGCAGAATCATGAGGACCAGTGATGCTGAGGCAGTCAGCTCTCAGATGCTGCTAAGTGCTCTGTCTCCTGTGCTTCCATCTGCTTCCCCTCCGCTGGAAAAATCACCAAATGTTTGGGTTTCAATTGTCACTTTGCCTGTCTAAAACTCTTACCTTCTTGTCTCCTAATAAAAGGGCTTATTTTCATATTAGTTTATTCCTTCCACCTTCCTTATCTTATTGTTTACTTTCTTACTGGTCTTTCAACACTTTACATATTAAACTGGTCTTCCTTCATACTCACGATTTTAAAATAACTGAAATCACCTGTGACACTTTGGCTTATCCATCAAATTTTAAAAATTTTAGTTTCTTTATTTTATGGTCTCATAAATAGCACATTATAGAATTTTTACATTTTCTCTAATTATTTATTAGCTTTAAAAAGTAAATAATGGGAAAATTAATAATGTGAAAATTAATTTTATTTTAAAATAATACATATTCATTATTAAACATTAAGTTAACAATAAAAGTGATAAAGAAAAGCTTTCAAAAATCTCATTTCTAAAAAATGACAATAACATTTATTTTGCTTAATAATAAATATAGATACTCATATATGCACAGACTCTTCTTTTTTATCAAGAGAAATTACATTTGTTATGTTACTTGTAGCCAGCATTTTTACTAGGCAAAATTAATGTCCAGATAACTTTTCCAAATTATTTAACATATCTCTATGAGATCCATTATAATGGCTATGTATTTTCTTCATAAAGAAACTAACTTTCATTTGGTTTTTATTTCTTTTCCAAATCATTTTATACTTACATTTCTTTCTATTAGCCTCTCTTGCTGTATGGGTTGGCTACTCTTTGGTTTCATATGTTCTGATGGTTTATGTGTTAAAGATCCAGATTTAATTCTTATGATTTACCTAGAATCTTTTCAAATTTGATTTTTTCTGTGTTAAATATTAAGACTGAAATGTATCTTTTATCGCAAATAAAATGAAAATTTTAACTGCCATCATCCCTCATTATGTAGATGTGAGTTAAGTATTATGAATTCTTGTTGCCGTATTTAAAAATATTTTAGCTTAATGTGTCATATAGTTCAATAATCTTTTCTTGAAACTTGTCTTAATATTAAGGAAAACACTTTGGTAATGTTAATTTAGATATAACAGTGTAATTTACAAGCTTCATTATTTACCAATGTTTCTTAATCTTTGCAAAATCCTCATGACTACCCCAATTTCTTTATGGCTTGAATATTACCCAAAGACATTTTTTTCTCTTTCTCAAAGCTGTGTGGTGGTGTACTTTTAGACTTTAGTTTGTCTGATAGTATTTTTGTTTAACCCTCACATATACAAATGGTAGTTTGATTTGGTATAGTATTTATCTTTTCACTCACATATTTAAAAATTTGTTTTACACACACACACACACACACACACACACACACACACACACACACACACACCTACATGTAGCTAGAGTTTTCCTGCCTGGCCCACAGTCAGGACAAATCTCTCTCACCTGCCAGTCCCACAGCCGCTCACACCCAACCAAGTAAACACAGAGACTTATATTGGTTACAAACTGTATGGCCGTACCAGGCTTCTTGCTAACTGTTCTTATAGCTTAAATTGATCCATTTCCATAAATCTATACCTTGCCATGCGGCTCATGGCTTACCGGCATCTTCACATGCTGTTTGTCATGGCGGCGGCTGGCAGTGTCTCTGACTCAGCCTTCCACTTCCCAGAATTCTTCTCCTCCTTGTCCTGCCTATACTTCCTCCTGCCTGACTACTGGCCAATCAGTGTTTTATTTACTAACCAATCAGAGCAATACATTTGTCATACAGAACATCCCACAGCACTTCCCCCGCCCCTTTTTTTTCAAAAAGGAAGGTTTTAGCCTTAACAAAGTAAAATTACATATAATTTGGGAATTTGGGTGTAGCTTCTCTTACTACTTCCTCCTGGAGGGGCACGCTGTATCTTATGGGAACACAAAGAAAATTTTAGGATTATGGAGTAGTCCATGAGGCTGTATTGTCTGAGCCAGTTGCCTTCAAACCATTCTGGATGTTGGATCATCTGGGCCATGGTGTCATCAGAGGCCTTTCAGGGGGTCTTGGCTGGTCAAACCTGATGTATCTTAATCTGGAACAAATCCATAGCCTCTTGCTTTCTGTGGAAACAAAAGCAGAGTCTCCTTTCCAAAGCAACACATCCTTACATCCAAATTTTGAAGTCAAGGTATCTTTAAAATATACATATTGGTTTAACTCAACATCTTATAAGATCAAATGTTTTTCTGCAGTTAAAAATCCCAAAGACAACACAATCCAGATTCTCTGTGTAATATTCATCTTTATGTGGCTTATTTTTATATTAATTTTACTATCTCTTTAAAGACTTTATTTTTAAAACTATGTATTTGTTTATATAACTATATATCACCTTTTTGTCTCTTTCAAGCCTATGTATATTTTACACACATTGTAAACTATTACATCTGAATCTGTCTTATTGTGAATCTATTGCTTTAAACTGCAGCATTTGTAAGACTGAAACAGCGCTATGGCTGCTGGCTCCGCCCACCTCAGCTTCCCATCATGGCGGTGGTACGTTTACCGCCAGCTCTGGGAGCTATCGTGGGTCTATGCTTTTATCCAAGCAGCGTGTAGCCCAGAAACCTCTTTTTTTGTTTTGTACTGGCAAAGACTAAATCCACCGTGCAGCTTAATGTGCCACCTGCAGAGGCCTCATTCCTGCCATACTGCAGGTCGAGCACGCACGCTAGGAACCCACCAGTAGCTCAAACTGGCAGGCTGCCGCTCATTTGAGAAGGACAATTAGGAAGCTGTTTTAAGCTCCATTTTAGAATCTTTTCTCAGGTTTTAGGTGGCAACTCTTGCCCCACGTTGGGCGCCATTTGTAGCTATAGTTTTCCTGCCTGGCCCGCAGTCAGGACAAATCTCTCTCACCTGCCAGTCCCACAGCCGCTCACACCCAACCAAGTAAACACAGAGACTTATATTGGTTACAAACTGTATAGCCATACCAGGCTTCTTGCTAACTGTTCTTATAGCTTAAATTAATCCATTTCCATAAATCTATACCTTGCCATGCGGCTCGTGGCTTACCGGCATCTTCACATGCTGTTTGTCATGGCGGCGGCTGGCAGTGTCTCTGACTCAGCCTTCCACTTCCCAGAATTCTTCTCCTCCTTGTCCCGCCTATACTTCCTTCTGCCTGACTACTGGTCAATCAGTGTTTTATTTACTAACCAATCAGAGCAACACATTTGCCATACAGAACATCCCACAGCACCTACACATTTAGAAAAGAACACTCTTCAAATTCAGAAATCCTTTAAAGTTTAACTAGCTAGTAGCTAGCTATTTTGTGACCATTTTGATCCCCAAAGTCTCCTCTGCTGGACTGTTTCCTCCTGTGTTCTTAACATGGGAAGCTGGGGGAAGGGGCAACTTTATGTAAACAGCAGCTCATCTTACAGTCTAATCCCACCTGTGTTATGCAAATTTCATTTTCTTCTGAATCCTGAGGAAATGCATCAGGCCAGGATGGTGGTTCACAGCCTAGAGTTTCTGAGAGCTGCAACCCCTGTTCACTCTAATGTTGTGTGATCAAGTCTGTAACTGAAGGTTTACTCACCTGACCTTACAGGCTTTCTTGTTCTTGATTTGATTCTGTCTGCTGTGCTGTCTCAAATCTTAAATCCAAACTTGTTATTTAAAAATGATCCCACTTTCTTTTCTATTACTTTATGACAAAACAGGACAACGGGAAGTTCTTTGTTCCAAATGCTCTTGTTTCCCTCTCTTTTTTCCTGTGTCCAATTATTTTATCTGTCTTTGCATTCACAACATCAAAATACTTTGATATTATAATATAAGCTCTCTGCAGGGCAGTCCTTTCTTGATTTCTGACTGTTATGGAAAGATTGGACATTCTGAATGAAACGTCCACTATGGGCAATAAGGGACTCAGCAGAGTCCCAGTAATTTCTTCCCCTTGCCTCTCACTAAGTGCTGTCCTTTTCACAGTGGCATCAGCTTCCTTCCTTCACCATGTTCTCACCCACACTGTTATTATTACAGCTCTTTAATATTACAAAGGTACAAGGAGGATTTCTTTCTAGTATCCCAAAGAGCTATTGGCCATCCGTATTGTATTTTGGGATCTATGTATACAAGAACCCGAGGCAGAGTAAATATCATAAGCATGGCAAAGGGATGTACTTCCATTTCCACAGGGGAGAGAGGAAATCGATAGGGACGGTGCGGGGACAAGGCTACTGCCATCATAGTTGTGCTTTAAGCACACGGTAATAAATTCACACATTTTATTTATGAGAGAGAAAGGGGAGAGATTTTTTTAAAAAGTCCTTTGCTTTTCTGTACTCTTTATTTTACTGTCAGCCTTGGAACAAACAACTGATTGTTGTCAACTTGTGTGCAACTCTATCTTCATCCACCAATTTTGAATTTTATTTACTAACAATGCACATTGAAAGATGATAAATTTAACTTAATGTGCCTTATGTCCACTCTTCAATTTCTCCCACAAGCTAGATTTTAAAGCCGAGGCACGATAGAAAGCACCCACCACTGGGCTGTTTCTCCACACTTTTTTTCTGCCAAACTTTTTTTTCTAAGTTCTGTTCACTAACTTTGAAACTTTAAATATTGTCTAAGCTTCTCAGAGCCCACCAGCTCTCAAATATATCCTTTTATTTCTTATTGTATACGTTGTTTGGATTGTTATAGAATTACAGCTTCAACGCCATTTTCTTTTTATAAAATACTTTGCTCTTTTGCCTCCTAGCATCTACCAGTAATCTCTTCTAAATTCTCTCCAGAAGCTTTGTGGAATGTCTTTCCAATTTAATAGTTCAGAATTCTGTAAGATGTCTGTATAAGTCAATATTTTCATTGATCCAGTTTATTACTTGGCAGTATCTTAACATTTCTTCTTCCTTTTTATTTTATTTTATTTCAGCTTTGGGACATTACCTGCAGAGCTTTCTCTTCTTTTCATTTAATTCTTCTAATAGTTATTTATTCTTACCTTTTTTGTGAGGGTGATATATAGTCTGAGGTGGTTGTTCCTTTGCCTTCCAATCCTCCATTAAGGCTTTTGGTCATATATATACCGGTTACTTAATTACATTCAGTTATAGAATGTGACAGCAATCAGGTAGGCAGCTAAGTTGAATTTTTTTTTGTTGTTGTTGTAGAAATGTCCCCAGCTCTGAAGGAAACCTGATTCCATCCCACATACAAAACTTCCACTTTATTAATTCTGTATTTTTAATTCCTTGGATTATCAAAGGTAGTTAACGAGTTGTTTGGTAAGAATTCTACAGTTTCTTGGACTTTTGTCATATTTTGCAAAATATTCTATTCTGACTAAATAGTTTTACCTGCAGTAAATTTGTAAAAACAAACAAACAAGCAAACAACAACACAAACCCTCTTATTCGTGTGCTAAAACAGCTCACTCTCTTTTTTACTCCCTACTGGCTCCTTTCCTCATTCCAAGAAACCAAATTTGCCAAAATACATAGTTTCTTAGAACTCTACCTCTTCTTCTTTACGTAATCATTATTTCATCTTGCTTTTGCACTATTATGATTATTGAGTTTTGAAAAAGAGAAGAAATAAACACTTTGGTTTATTCAGTAATTGTGAACCTCTATTGTATGATTTGCATCTATTACTGTGACAAAGAGAGCAAAATATATGCTGAGAACCATGAATCCATTTCAGTTACATTCTGCAAACATTTCCTAACTACCAAGGCAATAGGGACAATTTTGCTGGATGCTAGAGATAAAAGGGCAAATCACATGCATTCCCTGCTACTGAGAAGCTACAATTCAACAGAGGTAGACCAAAACATATACCGTGACAAGTAATGCAATTACCAAAGCACATAGAAGACACAAAAAGTAGAAATCACATTGTGATGAACTGCGGCAGGTCCTTTGTGAAGACACCAGAGTTGAGATGTAGAAAAGTGTTGAAAAAGAGTAGGCTTTATCACGAGTGGAGAGCAAGAAATTACTTGTACAGAGCTTTACATGTGGTTCAATTCTTCAGAATCACCAGGCACTGGTTTATAGTGTTGGAAGCCAAGAGGAAGCCTGGAGGATCTTGCAACCATGCCAATGTGCTGGGAATGTGTTCTGGAATCTATGCACCCATAGATTTTGATGAGGAGGAAGATATAGCTGAGATTTCCACTTAGAGGGACTTGGGGAAAGCTGGGGACACAGATTTCAGGGGTCATTAGAAGATGAGTGATTAATGTGATCAATTAGGAGTCCATTCTGGCAAGAGAATATGGTGATATATAGTCAGAAAGATGTCTGTTGGGATGATCTGAGAAACCTTGGAGATAAAACTAGTCAGATTGTTAGAGATTATACATGTTGAGGGAAGGAAATGAATACATCTAAACTAGTGTTTTTACTCTGGTGCTCATGAGCAAGAACTTACCTCTGACTCTTGTCAGAAAAACACAGTGAATAACACTAGGAAAAGGAAAAAAATTCGGGTTCTTCAAAGGAATAGAATCAACAGGAGCTATTGGTATACATGTAATATAATCATGTGTATATATATATATGAGATTTGTTTTCTAGAATTGACTATACATTTATGGAAGTAGAAATGTCCCATGTGTTGCTATCTGTGGTCTGGAAATACAGGGGATCTGGGCAAAATATCCAGTCCAAATTCTAAGTAGTTGTAAATCCTAGTCTGTAGGTAGAACACCAATGCCCTGATCTTAAGTTTGGGTAGACAGAAAGAAGGCAAACTTCCTCTGCCTTACTCTTCTGTTCAGGCCATCAGTGGGTTGGATAATGCTCCCCTGCATTGGGGAGGAATAACTACTCTGACTACCAATAAACATGCTAATTAGTTTCCAGAAACTAACCACCCCAGACATTTTGATCAGATATCTTGTCATCTTGTGACCTAGCCAAATATGCATAGAGTTAATTGTCACAGTAAAATATTCATTTTGGACCAACTGGCTTTATAGTTCCTATAGGGAACTACTAGGGAACTGAAAAGACAGGTTTTAGCATGATAAGTGTATGTGTGGTAAAAGTGTAAGAACATATGACACCAGTCAGGGGCAGCACTTAACATAAAAAGGTGACCAAGGATGGGTCTGTGCAGAATTCTGATCAGAATTATTTGAAAAGTATTCCCAAAGAATGAAAAAGAAACAGAGTAAGAACCATGGGTCTGATATCACAGAAAACCACAGTATGGAACTTTTTCAAATAGGAAAATACAGCCCCTGGATAAGATTCCATAGACAGCACCATTAAAAAAATACCCATTGGAATTGTTGATTGAGAGTTCAGTAATTCCTCAGGAAAAATATTTTAGTTTAAGGTCAGACAGAAAAGGAGACAG
Source organism: Peromyscus californicus insignis (assembly GCF_007827085.1). Classification (NCBI taxonomy): domain Eukaryota; kingdom Metazoa; phylum Chordata; class Mammalia; order Rodentia; family Cricetidae; genus Peromyscus; species Peromyscus californicus. Next base: position 10,326,535 of record NW_026294514.1, on the reverse strand, counting down.
GTGGAGAAGAGGCTCTTAACACGAGCAATGTTTTTAAGTAAAGGGAATGACAAGAGGAGGTTGTACCATCATTAGAACAATTTAATTGTTCAAATAGAATTTTTCAACACAGGTGCTTCTACAGAAGTGGGTGAAGAAGGAAGATGGGGTCGGATGGGACCCAGTGGAGGAAGGGTCAGAAGAGTATGGGGAAATGAATAGCTAGTGTATTGGTTTCTGTCAGGATCCACATCATTGAATTTAAAGATATTTTTCTTATTAAATATGAAAAAGACATGGATGTGGTACTTGTGTGTGTGTGTGTGTGTGTGTGTGTGTGTGTGTGTGTGTGTGTGTGTGTGTGTGTAGATAGACAAAAAACAACCTAATACCAAAGGGTAATGAACAGCATAAGCCTGAGAAGTCAGCTCATGTGCAATGCTGTTCTCTGTATCATATTGTGATCATTTTAATCTGTCCCAACTACCCAAGATAACAATAAGTTTTAAAATTGAATGTAAATGTGTAATTCCAGTGGGTGTTTCCTCTTTGGTGGATTTATATAGATTGGCAAACAGGAGTTCCTGCAATAATGATGGACTTTGCTTTTTTATAGGACACTTGTGCAAATATGTAAATAGGTGGATAAATCTATAGGCTTGTTTTTAAAGAGAGTATAAGTTATTGAGGCCTCAAAACTTCACTTGTAATGCAAAGTTGCAGGTTCAGTAAAACAGAATCGTTATTAGTTTTGTCCCTCCATGAGATTTCACTCAAGTTGACACATCTTGGAATTTAAGATCACTATGATGTAGATGAGGTTTTAGCTTTCTAAACAGTTTCCCCTGAAGTTTCCCTGCAGTATTTTCACTTCTAAGTACTGTTTCAAACAAACAGAATTTTTTCCTTAGCTTTGTTACCATGTAAATTGCCAAGCAATGTTAACTCTTGTCACAAGTTGTACTGGGTGGTTTTGTGTGTCAACTTGACACAAGCCTTAGAGTCATCAGAGGAAGGAGCCTCAGTTGAGGAAACGCTTCCATGAGATCCAGCTGTAAAGCATTTTCTCAATTAGTGATCACTGGGGGAGATAGTGGGTGGTGCCATCCCTGGGCAGGTAGTCCTGGGTTCTGTAAGAAGGTGGACAGAGCAAGCCGTGGGAAACAAGCCAGTAAGCAGCTCCCCTCCACGGCTTATGCATCAGCTCCTGCCTTTGGGATCCTGCCCTGTTTGAGTTCCTGTTCTGACTTCCTTTGATGATGAACAGCAATACTGAAGTGTAAACCTAATAAACCCTTCCCTCCCCAACTTGCATTTTGGTCATGATGTTTTGTCACAGTAATAAAACTCTAATAAGACACGTATCATTTCAAATATCCCAATTTTTATCACCAATATATGTTAGACCACCAGGCAGTCTCGGAAATGGAGGCTTTATACATAGTGTGTTCCAATTCGTACCCAGGCTGTATACCATTAAATTCTGATATGAAAAAAAAATATGTTTTTAAGTAAGTATAACTAAGCTTCTTACATTTTGGGGGAAGTCTAATGCTGATTAGGTTAAGACTTCTGTATTATTATAGTATGTTTAAAGGACACTTTAAATAATAAAATATGTATTTTAAAGGAAATGATTTAATAAAAGACAAATATATTTCAACTAGTAATATATGATCAGTAAGTATCAAGTAATAGCAACTAGTAGTAGACATTAGTCAATATTGCCCAAACCGCCTATAGAAATATATAAATTCTATAAAAGAGCAGTGTTTTCTAAATTGTGTCCCCTACTTTTCAAAAGTATCATGGAGAAAGTTCTTTACTTGTTAAGTGTCATGTTAAGTGCCATGAAATATGTGGAAAAGTTGGCTTTACACTTTCTAATTTCTCGATGTACTTAGAAAGTGACAGCCATCAAAATAATGTTTTGCTTACACAAAGCCAGACACACACACCAGAGGAAGAGAACAGAGATTCCAGAACCAAATTCTATCATATGTCATCAAATGATTTTTAAATAGGGTGATAAAGGCCATTCATTGGTGGGGGCAAGACAGCCTTTCAACAATATCATGAAAGCTGAATTATCCAGAGGCCCAGAAGTTGGACAACAACCTCGCATCGTATGCAAAAGTTAACTCAGAGTGGATTTAAGGTTTAGGCATAATATCTAAAACATGGCACTCTTGGGTAAATTATTAGGAGAAAAGCTTTGTTATCAGTTGAGTAAAAATGTCCCCATGCCTCATATGTTCAAACACTTGGTCTCTAGCCAGGGTGTGACTTGGGAAGGCTTTGGAACCATTAGAGATGAGGTCTTGTGGTCAAGTAGGACAGTAGAGGTGGACCTAGGAGGGCTGGAGACCAGCCCAGGTTCTAGTCTAACCCATCTTGGAGTCACTCTGATGTTCCTTCCATACCATGATGGACGGCATCTCTAAAACATGGGGGAATTAAGTTTTCCTTCCTTAAATTGGGTGTTTTGTCACTGTGTTAAGAATGAACCTAATACATAAAATTCATACCAGAAGCAGGGGCTTTGCTGTGATAAGCCTGACCACATGATTTATAAGTTTATTGGAAGAATACAGAAAAATTTGGAGCTGCAGGCTAGAAAATTCCAAGAATGATTTGTGGAACATTCCGGTTGGAGTGAGAAGACCAGAATGCCAATAATCCAATAGATATAAACTAGTAAACACTGTGTTTACACATTTCAGATGGGAATAGTATTCTGTCAAGAACTAGGCTAGAGGCCATCTACATTATAATTGGGCATGGAATCTGGCTACAGTCTCAATATTTGAATACAGCTAAACTCAAAGGACTAATTTCTTTGACAAAGAAAAATTTAAAAATTGTAACACCCATGCTTTAACATGGCTCATGGTGACTGTTTTTTAGTCGGATTTATAATAAGAACAACAAAAAAAACAGATCTAAATGTCAAAAAGTTATAGTTCATAAGAAAAGTTGTGTCCACATACTTCAAGCTGCTGATAAGCCAGGGACCAACAAGCAACTGTGATTGCTAAAGGAGTTATCAGTCTTAAAGAGTCATTACAAAAGTCACCATGACGGAAAAGGCTCTTCTCATCGAAGGCTCCAGAATGTAAAGATGCAAATGCACTTGAAAGACTTGGATTTGTAAAGAGATTACCTCTTCATCGATACTCTTCCTGATGAGTATAGCCTAGGGACGCCTTTTACCCTGTTTGTCCTCATAGACACTCAATGGCAACTGAAGTCTTGGTCCAAGGGTACTTGACTACATCTCTACTCAGCAGAATAACTTAGTGTCATCCATGTACTCATTGTACAGACATGCAGAATGCAATATTGACAGTCATGTAGATTTGTATCCAAGGTAGGCCCTGAAAGGCTGATGTGTAACGCTTTGTATATGAAGCCAAGTTGTAATGGATACCACAGGATACTGTTGATGTCAGGAAGGTGAAACATCTGCCTAGGAAGGTTACAGTTGTGAAGTGGAGCTACCCAGGAGAAAGCAAGAGGGGGAGTGCACCCAAGTGTTCTGTGGGAAACAGGGCTGTCCTCTCCTGTTTGAGCTCAGGGACTGACACCATATGCTCAAGAGCTCCAAAGTTGGCTGCCTTGCTCTTTTTCAGTCCTTACTATGCCTCCATTTCCTCCTTCATGTAGATGGAATGGTAATTCTAAGCCATTGATTATACCTTTGATGTGTGTAACTTGTATTTTTTATTTTATAGGGCTTCACAATAAAGCATCTGCCTTGACTCTCAGAAAAATACAGGACTCTGCAACAGTGTTGGAGATGCTGAGAGCATGATGATGGTTGGTGTTGGTTGAGCTAAAATTGGTTTGTGTTGTTGGATGGCAATGAACTTATGGGTCTAGGAAAGAATATTAAGATTCGAATGAGAAATATCCACCATAGGCTCATGTGTTCAAACACTATGGCCCTATACTGTGATATGGTGTTGGAGGCTTTGGGACCTCCATGGGGTAAGGCCAAACTGGTACAGATGTGCCACCGGAGGCTGGCCTTTGCAGGTCAGAACACAGCCTGCTTCTAGTTTAGTCTCTGCTTTGTGATCTGCCTCCCACGGAAGGGGCTTTGTTCTGCTTCCCTATCAGCATAGAGCCACTCTCCAGTGACTTCCTTGCTATCATAACTATAGTCTCTAAAACACTCTAAACCGTGAGACAAAATAAACAATCTGTCTAAATTTCTTCTACAGATGTTTTGTCGTAAGGATAAAAATGTAACTAACACAAGTTTGATGACATTAGATTTCACAATGATTTTTAAAAAAAAAAAACAGAATTAAAACAAGTAAGTGGAATTAGATATAATTTTAAAATTTCTACATATTAAAGGATACAACCAACAGACAAAAACGCAGCCTATACAAGAGAAAACACTTGAAAATCACATGTCTGTTAAGAAATATTTATGTAGACTATATAAAAAAACCTTATATACCTAAAAAAAAAAAGACAACCTACTTACAAAGGCTTGAGTAGATATTTCTCAAGGATGGTGTCCAACTGCTCAACACACATAAAAAGCTGCATAGCATCACCAACACTACCATCATTGACAATTAAAACCACAGTCTCAGTTCAGAAGAGAGTGTTGGATCCCCAGAGACTCGATTGAGCTGCCGTGTGTGTGCAGGAAACTGAACCTAGGTTCCCTGGACAAGTGTCCAGTGCTCTTAACTGCCAAGTCGTCTCTCCAACACAAGTTCCTCTCCTGAATCTAAATCACAAATATTGATATCGAAGATCAAAAGAGGTATTTACATATCCATTTTCATAGCAAAATCAGTAATACACATAGAAACACACACACATAAGTATACACTATGCCGTATTGTTTAGTCCTGAAAAACAAGCAGATTCTACTGTCAACTATGTGATTGAGTCTTGAGGACATTTTGCTGAGTCAAATAATCAGGTCGCAAAACAACAGCTCTTACAGGATCCCGTTTACGTGAGGTACCTCGAACCTTCAAATTCATATAGTCAAAATAAAATGGTAGTTGTCAGGGTTTAGAATTATACGGTGTTAGGAGTTTCTATTTAATGGGTCAGGTTTCGGAATTGTAAGCTGAAAGAATTTTGACAGGAGGATGGTGTTAGTGTATAACAATGTAAATATACTGAATGCCACTGACTATACTCTTAACATGTTTAAATGGTCAGCTTTATATTGTAGTGTATATATTTACTATATATATATATATATATATATATATATATAATTAAAAATAGACTTGGAGGTTGGTTTGGGGATGTAACACAGTAGACTCCAGAGTCAATCTTCTAGCACCAAAATCACAAATCTTGTCAGTTTCTCATTGACCTAACTTCAAGCAAGTTGCTTAACTCTGTAATTCAGATTTCTTATGCATCTTTCATATGGATGTCATGTATTATATCAGTAAGCTTATGTTGAAATGACACCTGACATTTCACAGGCTTTTCATAAATTTGTTGCTACTATGTGTTGGACTTACTGTTGTGGTTTTGGGCATTTTTCACCACCGATGACTCTTTTTCTCCTGTAGTTTATTGATTCTGTTGGTGCTAATCAATCTTTTCTTTGCTCACCCCCTTTTCTCTTTTGGCTTCATTTTTCTATCCTAATTGTGTTGACTCTTTATTCACATTACTAGCCAATTATAGTAATTCTTATAAGTGATACTATTTTTGTTGGTTCTCAGATACTTTTTTTTCACTTGAAGAGTATGGGTTTTTATCTTACCATTTTTGGAAGTCTGGAGATCCTGGGAGAGTGATTTCTGAGCATGCCAGGTCTAGTGGATAGTAGAAAGAACCATAAAAGCTCCATTGCAATTTTAATCTTATTTTAGTATTCTTCCTCTTCTAGGTTAACTACTCCTAAACATGAACCCAGAGACAGAGAATGAGAGGCAATCTGCTTATTTGGAAATCAATCCTAGAAAGAAGAAGCATAGGGTAGGAATGAATTAGGGGAATGGAAACATTGCTTGGTGGTTGAGAACTTGCCCATCTCTTGCAAACAAAGCCTTGTGTCCAATCCCTAGCACTGCAAATCAAACAAACAAACAAAAAATGAAGCAAAACAAAAACAACAAAATAGAGCACAGGAATAATTGGAGAGGAAAGGGAGGGAATGCAGAGAAACTGGATGCTTTGCTATTCATGACTGACACTTCTGAGGTGTCTTTTCAGGACGTTAAGTAATACACCCGAAAGGAGGAAAAATGTATTTATCTTTCAGCTCTCACGCCCTTCTCAGTAAAGGTAACTGCAAATTCATTAGTTTCACTACATTTCTAAGTTTCATGTTTCTATCCCAGTAGGTCTCTGTATGGGTTTCACCATTTCAGGAAACTCTGCCACAGAAAGTGGTTTGTAGTTGGCGCAGGTCTGAGGTAAAGTACATCAGATTGCTCCTGCGACAAACGAGTTAAAGGCAGTGAGAGAGTAAAATAACTGCATTGACAGCAGTCGGTTATGAATTTCAAAATGGCTTCTTGGGCTTTGAGTGTTCTCAACAGAGGAGATGACAGATTTTTGTGGTGATGGATTATGTCAGCTGTCCTGATTAGATCATTACATCTCATACAGACATGCGGAAACATCACACTGGACCTCAGTTATGTCTGAATTAAAATTAAAATATGTTTTTAAGTCCAAAAAGAAAAGGATTAAGAAATAAATCAGAAGATTCTGGAAATTTATTATAATGTCCTGATTATGATGATGTTAAAATGCTATCATTAATTGAGTATAAAAATGATTTAAGACTGATTCCTATACCTGTGGCTATTATAGAGTTGATTCTGAAACATATGTCCTTTGTATCATTCAGACCCACTTCAGACTCACTTGTGTTCTACATAAATCTAATGTGTCATCAATTTCTCTTTAACAGGGTCAAATACCATAACATTAAAGGCATAACACAAGAGACTTAGTGTAGCATCAACAGTCACTTGTATGGAAACTGGTTTTATGGACATAATCTCTACAAACTATTTCATTAGTCACTCTTGATTTTTCTCATTTTTTTTGGAGGAATGGTGCTCACTCAAGCTGCTGGATGAGTAGAATGTTCCATAGCTTCCTCGAGGACAATTTTGAGTATTCATAATTCAGGCTTTAGCTGCAACAACCTTACATTCACTGTTATCGTGAGTTGTGAAGCACCTACCAGAAATTGTTGTGAGCCCTCTCCATCAGAACATTTTCTGTATAAATCACATTTTCAGCTGCAAACCTAGGTATACCTGATGCACAAGATTAGTAATCCTGTAAAAACATCTTTGTTCTTTGTTGCTTGTAATACACCGTCATCAGAATCTCTAATTGAGTAGATGACTATTGTTATTTCAGAAACAGTGAAGTCCTCAAGGCATCTTTACATGAGAACAATGCTTCCAAGGATCTAGGGAATTTATGGAGCAGAAGACAAATCTAAGGTGTGAACTCTATTTTTTTGATGGTGAGAGATGCCATCTCTATTGTTTCTCATTGGTTTCTAAATTAATAAATTCTAGCTTGGGAAATACAAAAACCAAACATTACCATGAGTTCAGTACAAATAAGGCAACCTTCAAGAATGTGCAAAGCTTGAGTGGTGTTGGTAGGATTAATCTGAACTTACACCATTTTTAATGTGTCACTTTATTATACTAACTTCTTATAAATAATGAGACAAAACCTTAGTAGGTCCTATGGTCATATGCTTTTTGACACACATTCTGCCATTAAATGATTCTTCTGATGAGAGGTAATATTGTTCAGGATACTATACCTACAGGTCATGTGTTCTGCAATCTCTTGAGAGGTCTTACACAGTTACTGTGAGACAGGAAGGAGACGTGATCATGACATGTGGTAATGATGTGTTGTTGTTCCCTTCCACAGTACAAGGAATTTGACGTAGTGTATGTGGTATCGTGTGGTTAGCTCGATCTTCAAATATATTGCCACATAGGGAAGTTACTAGTCATCTCTTCTGACGACGTCTTTCAGGGTAGTTGGAGGATCAGTTCTGATGAGAGGAACCCTGGCTGTTGTTTCCATGAACAGTCTGTAACTATGAGACCATGGAAACTCCAGTAAAGGCCCTTGTTCTCAAACTAAGCATCTAGGAGGAAGCCTAGCTAACATCCTTGAGCCGAAGCACTCTCCCAACTGAGCTATTGCGTGCACCTTCTAGGCTAGATTCCCCCCCCCCCCTTTTTTTTCCCCTGAGTGTAACCCTCAACTTTCATGTGCCTGCTCATGTAGGCTAGTCACGTGTTTCTTTTCCATTTTATATAGCCTCTGATCTTCTAATTGTGCTATTTTTATTCCCCTTGCTGGTCATCTAGGTCTAAGGATCTATAACTATACCACATACAGCTTCCATTGTCGTGTGGTTGAATGGATAACTGTTAGCTTTGCCCATTAGAAGAACTCCTCACAGCCTTCCATTCATGCTTAGCACAAACATATCCAATATCAACTGTGAGCCAGGCCAAGAGAACTTTCCTCCTCCAACAATTGATGCTAGAAAAATACATGACTCTGAGCTGAAGGATAGCTTTTCAGTGCACCAGCGGTTGGGTCATAGTAGATTTTGATAGGAATTTTGGTGATTTATGTGTGTCTTCTGAACTTTAAATACATGGTTTCTGCCCAGTGGCATTTTTGCTTTATGTTCTTTAACTTGAAACTCTACGGATCTGATTATACCAGCTCACTATGGGGAGGTTTGGTTTCACAGTCCATCTGGTATCTCATAGTAAGGTTAGTTACAAGTCAGGATTAATTTTGTAATGTACAG
>NW_026294514.1:9958948-10317641 GCF_007827085.1 Peromyscus californicus insignis | reverse complement strand
AAGATCCAGATTTAATTCTTATGATTTACCTAGAATCTTTTCAAATTTGATTTTTTCTGTGTTAAATATTAAGACTGAAATGTATCTTTTATCGCAAATAAAATGAAAATTTTAACTGCCATCATCCCTCATTATGTAGATGTGAGTTAAGTATTATGAATTCTTGTTGCCGTATTTAAAAATATTTTAGCTTAATGTGTCATATAGTTCAATAATCTTTTCTTGAAACTTGTCTTAATATTAAGGAAAACACTTTGGTAATGTTAATTTAGATATAACAGTGTAATTTACAAGCTTCATTATTTACCAATGTTTCTTAATCTTTGCAAAATCCTCATGACTACCCCAATTTCTTTATGGCTTGAATATTACCCAAAGACATTTTTTTCTCTTTCTCAAAGCTGTGTGGTGGTGTACTTTTAGACTTTAGTTTGTCTGATAGTATTTTTGTTTAACCCTCACATATACAAATGGTAGTTTGATTTGGTATAGTATTTATCTTTTCACTCACATATTTAAAAATTTGTTTTACACACACACACACACACACACACACACACACACACACACACACACACCTACATGTAGCTAGAGTTTTCCTGCCTGGCCCACAGTCAGGACAAATCTCTCTCACCTGCCAGTCCCACAGCCGCTCACACCCAACCAAGTAAACACAGAGACTTATATTGGTTACAAACTGTATGGCCGTACCAGGCTTCTTGCTAACTGTTCTTATAGCTTAAATTGATCCATTTCCATAAATCTATACCTTGCCATGCGGCTCATGGCTTACCGGCATCTTCACATGCTGTTTGTCATGGCGGCGGCTGGCAGTGTCTCTGACTCAGCCTTCCACTTCCAGAATTCTTCTCCTCCTTGTCCTGCCTATACTTCCTCCTGCCTGACTACTGGCCAATCAGTGTTTTATTTACTAACCAATCAGAGCAATACATTTGTCATACAGAACATCCCACAGCACTTCCCCCGCCCCTTTTTTTTCAAAAAGGAAGGTTTTAGCCTTAACAAAGTAAAATTACATATAATTTGGGAATTTGGGTGTAGCTTCTCTTACTACTTCCTCCTGGAGGGGCACGCTGTATCTTATGGGAACACAAAGAAAATTTTAGGATTATGGAGTAGTCCATGAGGCTGTATTGTCTGAGCCAGTTGCCTTCAAACCATTCTGGATGTTGGATCATCTGGGCCATGGTGTCATCAGAGGCCTTTCAGGGGGTCTTGGCTGGTCAAACCTGATGTATCTTAATCTGGAACAAATCCATAGCCTCTTGCTTTCTGTGGAAACAAAAGCAGAGTCTCCTTTCCAAAGCAACACATCCTTACATCCAAATTTTGAAGTCAAGGTATCTTTAAAATATACATATTGGTTTAACTCAACATCTTATAAGATCAAATGTTTTTCTGCAGTTAAAAATCCCAAAGACAACACAATCCAGATTCTCTGTGTAATATTCATCTTTATGTGGCTTATTTTTATATTAATTTTACTATCTCTTTAAAGACTTATATTTTTAAAACTATGTATTTGTTTATATAACTATATATGCACCTTTTTGTCTCTTTCAAGCCTATGTATATTGTTACACACATTGTAAACTATTACATCCTGAATCTGTCTTATTGTGAATTCTATTGCTTTAAACTGCAGCATTTGTAAGACTGAAACAGCGCTATGGCTGCTGGCTCCGCCCACCTCAGCTTCCCATCATGGCGGTGGTACGTTTACCGCCAGCTCTGGGAGCTATCGTGGGTCTATGCTTTTATCCAAGCAGCGTGTAGCCCAGAAAACCTCTTTTTTTTGTTTTGTACTGGCAAAGACTAAATCCACCGTGCAGCTTAATGTGCCACCTGCAGAGGCCTCAATTCCTGCCCATACTGCAGGTCGAGCACGCACGCTAGGAACCCACCAGTAGCTCAAACTGGCAGGCTGCCGCTCATTTGAGAAGGACAATTAGGAAGCTGTTTTAAGCTCCATTTTAGAAATCTTTTCTCAGGTTTTAGGTGGCAACTCTTGCCCCACGTTGGGCGCCATTTGTTAGCTATAGTTTTCCTGCCTGGCCCGCAGTCAGGACAAATCTCTCTCACCTGCCAGTCCCACAGCCGCTCACACCCAACCAAGTAAACACAGAGACTTATATTGGTTACAAACTGTATAGCCATACCAGGCTTCTTGCTAACTGTTCTTATAGCTTAAATTAATCCATTTCCATAAATCTATACCTTGCCATGCGGCTCGTGGGCTTACCGGCATCTTCACATGCTGTTTGTCATGGCGGCGGCTGGCAGTGTCTCCTGACTCAGCCTTCCACTTCCCAGAATTCTTCTCCTCCTTGTCCCGCCTATACTTCCTTCTGCCTGACTACTGGTCAATCAGTGTTTTATTTACTAACCAATCAGAGCAACACATTTGCCATACAGAACATCCCACCAGCACCTACACATTTAGAAAAGAACACTCTTCAAATTCAGAAATCCTTTAAAGTTTAACTAGCTAGTAGCTAGCTATTTTGTGACCATTTTGATCCCCAAAGTCTCCTCTGCTGGACTGTTTCCTCCTGTGTTCTTAACATGGGAAGCTGGGGGAAGGGGCAACTTTATGTAAACAGCAGCTCATCTTACAGTCTAATCCCACCTGTGTTATGCAAATTTCATTTTCTTCTGAATCCTGAGGAAATGCATCAGGCCAGGATGGTGGTTCACAGCCCTAGAGTTTCTGAGAGCTGCAACCCCTGTTCACTCTAATGTTGTGTGATCAAGTCTGTAACTGAAGGTTTACTCACCTGACCTTACAGGCTTTCTTGTTCTTGATTTGATTCTGTCTGCTGTGCTGTCTCAAATCTTAAATCCAAACTTGTTATTTAAAAATGATCCCACTTTCTTTTCTATTACTTTATGACAAAACAGGACAACGGGAAGTTCTTTGTTCCAAATGCTCTTGTTTCCCTCTCTTTTTTTCCTGTGTCCAATTATTTTATCTGTCTTTGCATTCACAACATCAAAATACTTTGATATTATAATATAAGCTCTCTGCAGGGCAGTCCTTTCTTGATTTCTGACTGTTATGGAAAGATTGGACATTCTGAATGAAACGTCCACTATGGGCAATAAAGGGACTCAGCAGAGTCCCAGTAATTTCTTCCCCTTGCCTCTCACTAAGTGCTGTCCTTTTTCACAGTGGCATCAGCTTCCTTCCTTCACCATGTTCTCACCCCACACTGTTATTATTACAGCTCTTTAATATTACAAAGGTACAAGGAGGATTTCTTTCTAGTATCCCAAAGAGCTATTGGCCATCCGTATTGTATTTTGGGATCTATGTATACAAGAACCCGAGGCAGAGTAAATATCATAAGCATGGCAAAGGGATGTACTTCCATTTCCACAGGGGAGAGAGGAAATCGATAGGGACGGTGCGGGGGACAAGGCTACTGCCATCATAGTTGTGCTTTAAGCACACGGTAATAAATTCACACATTTTATTTATGAGAGAGAAAGGGGAGAGATTTTTTTAAAAAGTCCTTTTGCTTTTCTGTACTCTTTATTTTACTGTCAGCCTTGGAACAAACAAACTGATTGTTGTCAACTTGTGTGCAACTCTATCTTCATCCACCAATTTTGAATTTTATTTACTAACAATGCACATTGAAAGATGATAAATTTAACTTAATGTGCCTTATGTCCACTCTTTCAATTTCTCCCACAAGCTAGATTTTAAAGCCGAGGCACGATAGAAAGCACCCACCACTGGGCTGTTTCTCCACACTTTTTTTCTGCCAAACTTTTTTTTCTAAGTTCTGTTCACTAACTTTGAAACTTTAAATATTGTCTAAGCTTCTCAGAGCCCACCAGCTCTCAAATATATCCTTTTATTTCTTATTGTATACGTTGTTTGGATTGTTATAGAATTACAGCTTCAACGCCATTTTCTTTTTATAAAATACTTTGCTCTTTTGCCTCCTAGCATCTACCAGTAATCTCTTCTAAATTCTCTCCAGAAGCTTTGTGGAATGTCTTTCCAATTTAATAGTTCAGAATTCTGTAAGATGTCTGTATAAGTCAATATTTTCATTGATCCAGTTTATTACTTGGCAGTATCTTAACATTTCTTCTTCCTTTTTATTTTATTTTATTTCAGCTTTGGGACATTTACCTGCAGAGCTTTCTCTTCTTTTCATTTAATTCTTCTAATAGTTATTTATTCTTACCTTTTTTGTGAGGGTGATATATAGTCTGAGGTGGTTGTTCCTTTTGCCTTCCAATCCTCCATTAAGGCTTTTGGTCATATATATACCGGTTACTTAATTACATTCAGTTATAGAATGTGGACAGCAATCAGGTAGGCAGCTAAGTTGAATTTTTTTTTGTTGTTGTTGTAGAAATGTCCCCAGCTCTGAAGGAAACCTGATTCCATCCCACATACAAAACTTCCACTTTATTAATTCTGTATTTTTAATTCCTTGGATTATCAAAGGTAGTTAACGAGTTGTTTGGTAAGAATTCTACAGTTTCTTGGACTTTTGTCATATTTTGCAAAATATTCTATTCTGACTAAATAGTTTTACCTGCAGTAAATTTGTAAAAACAAACAAACAAGCAAACAACAACACAAACCCTCTTATTCGTGTGCTAAAACAGCTCACTCTCTTTTTTACTCCCTACTGGCTCCTTTCCTCATTCCAAGAAACCAAATTTGCCAAAATACATAGTTTCTTAGAACTCTACCTCTTCTTCTTTACGTAATCATTATTTCATCTTGCTTTTGCACTATTATGATTATTGAGTTTTGAAAAAGAGAAGAAATAAACACTTTGGTTTATTCAGTAATTGTGAACCTCTATTGTATGATTTGCATCTATTACTGTGACAAAGAGAGCAAAATATATGCTGAGAACCATGAATCCATTTCAGTTACATTCTGCAAACATTTCCTAACTACCAAGGCAATAGGGGACAATTTTGCTGGATGCTAGAGATAAAAGGGCAAATCACATGCATTCCCTGCTACTGAGAAGCTACAATTCAACAGAGGTAGACCAAAACATTATACCGTGACAAGTAATGCAATTACCAAAGCACATAGAAGACACAAAAAGTAGAAATCACATTGTGATGAACTGCGGCAGGTCCTTTGTGAAGACACCAGAGTTGAGATGTAGAAAAAGTGTTGAAAAAGAGTAGGCTTTATCACGAGTGGAGAGCAAGAAATTACTTGTAACAGAGCTTTACATGTGGTTCAATTCTTCAGAATCACCAGGCACTGGTTTATAGTGTTTGGAAGCCAAGAGGAAGCCTGGAGGATCTTGCAACCATGCCAATGTGCTGGGAATGTGTTCTGGAATCTATGCACCCATAGATTTTGATGAGGAGGAAGATATAGCTGAGATTTCCACTTAGAGGGACTTGGGGAAAGCTGGGGACACAGATTTCAGGGGTCATTAGAAGATGAGTGATTAATGTGATCAATTAGGAGTCCATTCTGGCAAGAGAATATGGTGATATATAGTCAGAAAGATGTCTGTTGGGATGATCTGAGAAACCTTGGAGATAAAACTAGTCAGATTGTTAGAGATTATACATGTTGAGGGAAGGAAATGAATACATCTAAACTAGTGTTTTTACTCTGGTGCTCATGAGCAAGAACTTACCTCTGACTCTTGTCAGAAAAAACACAGTGAATAACACTAGGAAAAGGAAAAAAATTCGGGTTCTTCAAAGGAATAGAATCAACAGGAGCTATTGGTATACATGTAATATAATCATGTGTATATATATATATGAGATTTGTTTTCTAGAATTGACTATACATTTATGGAAGTAGAAATGTCCCATGTGTTGCTATCTGTGGTCTGGAAATACAGGGGATCTGGGCAAAATATCCAGTCCAAATTCTAAGTAGTTGTAAATCCTAGTCTGTAGGTAGAACACCAATGCCCTGATCTTAAGTTTGGGTAGACAGAAAGAAGGCAAACTTCCTCTGCCTTACTCTTCTGTTCAGGCCATCAGTGGGTTGGATAATGCTCCCCTGCATTGGGGAGGAATAACTACTCTGACTACCAATAAACATGCTAATTAGTTTCCAGAAAACTAACCACCCCAGACATTTTGATCAGATATCTTGTCATCTTGTGACCTAGCCAAATATGCATAGAGTTAATTGTCACAGTAAAATATTCATTTTGGACCAACTGGCTTTATAGTTCCTATAGGGAACTACTAGGGAACTGAAAAGACAGGTTTTAGCATGATAAGTGTATGTGTGGTAAAAGTGTAAGAACATATGACACCAGTCAGGGGCAGCACTTAACATAAAAAGGTGACCAAGGATGGGTCTGTGCAGAATTCTGATCAGAATTATTTGAAAAGTAATTCCCAAAGAATGAAAAAGAAACAGAGTAAGAACCATGGGTCTGATATCACAGAAAACCACAGTATGGAACTTTTTCAAATAGGAAAATACAGCCCCTGGATAAGATTCCATAGACAGCACCATTAAAAAAATACCCATTGGAATTGTTGATTGAGAGTTCAGTAATTCCTCAGGAAAAATATTTTAGTTTAAGGTCAGACAGAAAAGGAGACAGGTGGAGAAGAGGCTCTTAACACGAGCAATGTTTTTAAGTAAAGGGAATGACAAGAGGAGGTGTGTACCATCATTAGAACAATTTAATTGTTCAAATAGAATTTTTCAACACAGGTGCTTCTACAGAAGTGGGTGAAGAAGGAAGATGGGGTCGGATGGGACCCAGTGGAGGAAGGGTCAGAAGAGTATGGGGAAATGAATAGCTAGTGTATTGGTTTCTGTCAGGATCCACATCATTGAATTTAAAGATATTTTTCTTATTAAATATGAAAAAGACATGGATGTGGTACTTGTGTGTGTGTGTGTTGTGTGTGTGTGTGTGTGTGTGTGTGTGTGTGTGTGTGTGTGTGTGTAGATAGACAAAAAACAACCTAATACCAAAGGGTAATGAACAGCATAAGCCTGAGAAGTCAGCTCATGTGCAATGCTGTTCTCTGTATCATATTGTGATCATTTTAATCTGTCCCAACTACCCAAGATAACAATAAGTTTTAAAATTGAATGTAAATGTGTAATTCCAGTGGGTGTTTCCTCTTTGGTGGATTTATATAGATTGGCAAACAGGGAGTTCCTGCAATAATGATGGACTTTGCTTTTTTATAGGACACTTGTGCAAATATGTAAATAGGTGGATAAATCTATAGGCTTGTTTTTTAAAGAGAGTATAAGTTATTGAGGCCTCAAAACTTCACTTGTAATGCAAAGTTGCAGGTTCAGTAAAACAGAATCGTTATTAGTTTTTGTCCCTCCATGAGATTTCACTCAAGTTGACACATCTTGGAATTTAAGATCACTATGATGTAGATGAGGTTTTAGCTTTCTAAACAGTTTCCCCTGAAGTTTCCCTGCAGTATTTTCACTTCTAAGTACTGTTTCAAACAAACAGAATTTTTTTCCTTAGCTTTGTTACCATGTAAATTGCCAAGCAATGTTAACTCTTGTCACAAGTTGTACTGGGTGGTTTTGTGTGTCAACTTGACACAAGCCTTAGAGTCATCAGAGGAAGGAGCCTCAGTTGAGGAAACGCTTCCATGAGATCCAGCTGTAAAGCATTTTCTCAATTAGTGATCACTGGGGGAGATAGTGGGTGGTGCCATCCCTGGGCAGGTAGTCCTGGGTTCTGTAAGAAGGTGGACAGAGCAAGCCGTGGGAAACAAGCCAGTAAGCAGCTCCCCTCCACGGCTTATGCATCAGCTCCTGCCTTTGGGATCCTGCCCTGTTTGAGTTCCTGTTCTGACTTCCTTTGATGATGAACAGCAATACTGAAGTGTAAACCTAATAAACCCTTCCCTCCCCAACTTGCATTTTGGTCATGATGTTTTGTCACAGTAATAAAACTCTAATAAGACACGTATCATTTCAAATATCCCAATTTTTATCACCAATATATGTTAGACCACCAGGCAGTCTCGGAAATGGAGGCTTTATACATAGTGTGTTCCAATTCGTACCCAGGCTGTATACCATTAAATTCTGATATGAAAAAAAAATATGTTTTTAAGTAAGTATAACTAAGCTTCTTACATTTTGGGGGAAGTCTAATGCTGATTAGGTTAAGACTTCTGTATTATTATAGTATGTTTAAAGGACACTTTAAATAATAAAATATGTATTTTAAAGGAAATGATTTAATAAAAGACAAATATATTTCAACTAGTAATATATGATCAGTAAGTATCAAGTAATAGCAACTAGTAGTAGACATTAGTCAATATTGCCCAAACCGCCTATAGAAATATATAAATTCTATAAAAGAGCAGTGTTTTCTAAATTGTGTCCCCTACTTTTCAAAAGTATCATGGAGAAAGTTCTTTACTTGTTAAGTGTCATGTTAAGTGCCATGAAATATGTGGAAAAGTTGGCTTTACACTTTCTAATTTCTCGATGTACTTAGAAAGTGACAGCCATCAAAATAATGTTTTGCTTACACAAAGCCAGACACACACACCAGAGGAAGAGAACAGAGATTCCAGAACCAAATTCTATCATATGTCATCAAATGATTTTTAAATAGGGTGATAAAGGCCATTCATTGGTGGGGGCAAGACAGCCTTTCAACAATATCATGAAAGCTGAATTATCCAGAGGCCCAGAAGTTGGACAACAACCTCGCATCGTATGCAAAAGTTAACTCAGAGTGGATTTAAGGTTTAGGCATAATATCTAAAACATGGCACTCTTGGGTAAATTATTAGGAGAAAAGCTTTGTTATCAGTTGAGTAAAAATGTCCCCATGCCTCATATGTTCAAACACTTGGTCTCTAGCCAGGGTGTGACTTGGGAAGGCTTTGGAACCATTAGAGATGAGGTCTTGTGGTCAAGTAGGACAGTAGAGGTGGACCTAGGAGGGCTGGAGACCAGCCCAGGTTCTAGTCTAACCCATCTTGGAGTCACTCTGATGTTCCTTCCATACCATGATGGACGGCATCTCTAAAACATGGGGGAATTAAGTTTTCCTTCCTTAAATTGGGTGTTTTGTCACTGTGTTAAGAATGAACCTAATACATAAAATTCATACCAGAAGCAGGGGCTTTGCTGTGATAAGCCTGACCACATGATTTATAAGTTTATTGGAAGAATACAGAAAAATTTGGAGCTGCAGGCTAGAAAATTCCAAGAATGATTTGTGGAACATTCCGGTTGGAGTGAGAAGACCAGAATGCCAATAATCCAATAGATATAAACTAGTAAACACTGTGTTTACACATTTCAGATGGGAATAGTATTCTGTCAAGAACTAGGCTAGAGGCCATCTACATTATAATTGGGCATGGAATCTGGCTACAGTCTCAATATTTGAATACAGCTAAACTCAAAGGACTAATTTCTTTGACAAAGAAAAATTTAAAAATTGTAACACCCATGCTTTAACATGGCTCATGGTGACTGTTTTTTAGTCGGATTTATAATAAGAACAACAAAAAAAACAGATCTAAATGTCAAAAAGTTATAGTTCATAAGAAAAGTTGTGTCCACATACTTCAAGCTGCTGATAAGCCAGGGACCAACAAGCAACTGTGATTGCTAAAGGAGTTATCAGTCTTAAAGAGTCATTACAAAAGTCACCATGACGGAAAAGGCTCTTCTCATCGAAGGCTCCAGAATGTAAAGATGCAAATGCACTTGAAAGACTTGGATTTGTAAAGAGATTACCTCTTCATCGATACTCTTCCTGATGAGTATAGCCTAGGGACGCCTTTTACCCTGTTTGTCCTCATAGACACTCAATGGCAACTGAAGTCTTGGTCCAAGGGTACTTGACTACATCTCTACTCAGCAGAATAACTTAGTGTCATCCATGTACTCATTGTACAGACATGCAGAATGCAATATTGACAGTCATGTAGATTTGTATCCAAGGTAGGCCCTGAAAGGCTGATGTGTAACGCTTTGTATATGAAGCCAAGTTGTAATGGATACCACAGGATACTGTTGATGTCAGGAAGGTGAAACATCTGCCTAGGAAGGTTACAGTTGTGAAGTGGAGCTACCCAGGAGAAAGCAAGAGGGGGAGTGCACCCAAGTGTTCTGTGGGAAACAGGGCTGTCCTCTCCTGTTTGAGCTCAGGGACTGACACCATATGCTCAAGAGCTCCAAAGTTGGCTGCCTTGCTCTTTTTCAGTCCTTACTATGCCTCCATTTCCTCCTTCATGTAGATGGAATGGTAATTCTAAGCCATTGATTATACCTTTGATGTGTGTAACTTGTATTTTTTATTTTATAGGGCTTCACAATAAAGCATCTGCCTTGACTCTCAGAAAAATACAGGACTCTGCAACAGTGTTGGAGATGCTGAGAGCATGATGATGGTTGGTGTTGGTTGAGCTAAAATTGGTTTGTGTTGTTGGATGGCAATGAACTTATGGGTCTAGGAAAGAATATTAAGATTCGAATGAGAAATATCCACCATAGGCTCATGTGTTCAAACACTATGGCCCTATACTGTGATATGGTGTTGGAGGCTTTGGGACCTCCATGGGGTAAGGCCAAACTGGTACAGATGTGCCACCGGAGGCTGGCCTTTGCAGGTCAGAACACAGCCTGCTTCTAGTTTAGTCTCTGCTTTGTGATCTGCCTCCCACGGAAGGGGCTTTGTTCTGCTTCCCTATCAGCATAGAGCCACTCTCCAGTGACTTCCTTGCTATCATAACTATAGTCTCTAAAACACTCTAAACCGTGAGACAAAATAAACAATCTGTCTAAATTTCTTCTACAGATGTTTTGTCGTAAGGATAAAAATGTAACTAACACAAGTTTGATGACATTAGATTTCACAATGATTTTTAAAAAAAAAAACAGAATTAAAACAAGTAAGTGGAATTAGATATAATTTTAAAATTTCTACATATTAAAGGATACAACCA
The DNA here is from genome assembly GCF_007827085.1 of Peromyscus californicus insignis. Classification (NCBI taxonomy): domain Eukaryota; kingdom Metazoa; phylum Chordata; class Mammalia; order Rodentia; family Cricetidae; genus Peromyscus; species Peromyscus californicus. The sequence continues at coordinate 10,306,679 of NW_026294514.1, read as the reverse complement.
ACAGACAAAAACGCAGCCTATACAAGAGAAAACACTTGAAAATCACATGTCTGTTAAGAAATATTTATGTAGACTATATAAAAAAACCTTATATACCTAAAAAAAAAAAGACAACCTACTTACAAAGGCTTGAGTAGATATTTCTCAAGGATGGTGTCCAACTGCTCAACACACATAAAAAGCTGCATAGCATCACCAACACTACCATCATTGACAATTAAAACCACAGTCTCAGTTCAGAAGAGAGTGTTGGATCCCCAGAGACTCGATTGAGCTGCCGTGTGTGTGCAGGAAACTGAACCTAGGTTCCCTGGACAAGTGTCCAGTGCTCTTAACTGCCAAGTCGTCTCTCCAACACAAGTTCCTCTCCTGAATCTAAATCACAAATATTGATATCGAAGATCAAAAGAGGTATTTACATATCCATTTTCATAGCAAAATCAGTAATACACATAGAAACACACACACATAAGTATACACTATGCCGTATTGTTTAGTCCTGAAAAACAAGCAGATTCTACTGTCAACTATGTGATTGAGTCTTGAGGACATTTTGCTGAGTCAAATAATCAGGTCGCAAAACAACAGCTCTTACAGGATCCCGTTTACGTGAGGTACCTCGAACCTTCAAATTCATATAGTCAAAATAAAATGGTAGTTGTCAGGGTTTAGAATTATACGGTGTTAGGAGTTTCTATTTAATGGGTCAGGTTTCGGAATTGTAAGCTGAAAGAATTTTGACAGGAGGATGGTGTTAGTGTATAACAATGTAAATATACTGAATGCCACTGACTATACTCTTAACATGTTTAAATGGTCAGCTTTATATTGTAGTGTATATATTTACTATATATATATATATATATATATATATATATATAATTAAAAATAGACTTGGAGGTTGGTTTGGGGATGTAACACAGTAGACTCCAGAGTCAATCTTCTAGCACCAAAATCACAAATCTTGTCAGTTTCTCATTGACCTAACTTCAAGCAAGTTGCTTAACTCTGTAATTCAGATTTCTTATGCATCTTTCATATGGATGTCATGTATTATATCAGTAAGCTTATGTTGAAATGACACCTGACATTTCACAGGCTTTTCATAAATTTGTTGCTACTATGTGTTGGACTTACTGTTGTGGTTTTGGGCATTTTTCACCACCGATGACTCTTTTTCTCCTGTAGTTTATTGATTCTGTTGGTGCTAATCAATCTTTTCTTTGCTCACCCCCTTTTCTCTTTTGGCTTCATTTTTCTATCCTAATTGTGTTGACTCTTTATTCACATTACTAGCCAATTATAGTAATTCTTATAAGTGATACTATTTTTGTTGGTTCTCAGATACTTTTTTTTCACTTGAAGAGTATGGGTTTTTATCTTACCATTTTTGGAAGTCTGGAGATCCTGGGAGAGTGATTTCTGAGCATGCCAGGTCTAGTGGATAGTAGAAAGAACCATAAAAGCTCCATTGCAATTTTAATCTTATTTTAGTATTCTTCCTCTTCTAGGTTAACTACTCCTAAACATGAACCCAGAGACAGAGAATGAGAGGCAATCTGCTTATTTGGAAATCAATCCTAGAAAGAAGAAGCATAGGGTAGGAATGAATTAGGGGAATGGAAACATTGCTTGGTGGTTGAGAACTTGCCCATCTCTTGCAAACAAAGCCTTGTGTCCAATCCCTAGCACTGCAAATCAAACAAACAAACAAAAAATGAAGCAAAACAAAAACAACAAAATAGAGCACAGGAATAATTGGAGAGGAAAGGGAGGGAATGCAGAGAAACTGGATGCTTTGCTATTCATGACTGACACTTCTGAGGTGTCTTTTCAGGACGTTAAGTAATACACCCGAAAGGAGGAAAAATGTATTTATCTTTCAGCTCTCACGCCCTTCTCAGTAAAGGTAACTGCAAATTCATTAGTTTCACTACATTTCTAAGTTTCATGTTTCTATCCCAGTAGGTCTCTGTATGGGTTTCACCATTTCAGGAAACTCTGCCACAGAAAGTGGTTTGTAGTTGGCGCAGGTCTGAGGTAAAGTACATCAGATTGCTCCTGCGACAAACGAGTTAAAGGCAGTGAGAGAGTAAAATAACTGCATTGACAGCAGTCGGTTATGAATTTCAAAATGGCTTCTTGGGCTTTGAGTGTTCTCAACAGAGGAGATGACAGATTTTTGTGGTGATGGATTATGTCAGCTGTCCTGATTAGATCATTACATCTCATACAGACATGCGGAAACATCACACTGGACCTCAGTTATGTCTGAATTAAAATTAAAATATGTTTTTAAGTCCAAAAAGAAAAGGATTAAGAAATAAATCAGAAGATTCTGGAAATTTATTATAATGTCCTGATTATGATGATGTTAAAATGCTATCATTAATTGAGTATAAAAATGATTTAAGACTGATTCCTATACCTGTGGCTATTATAGAGTTGATTCTGAAACATATGTCCTTTGTATCATTCAGACCCACTTCAGACTCACTTGTGTTCTACATAAATCTAATGTGTCATCAATTTCTCTTTAACAGGGTCAAATACCATAACATTAAAGGCATAACACAAGAGACTTAGTGTAGCATCAACAGTCACTTGTATGGAAACTGGTTTTATGGACATAATCTCTACAAACTATTTCATTAGTCACTCTTGATTTTTCTCATTTTTTTTGGAGGAATGGTGCTCACTCAAGCTGCTGGATGAGTAGAATGTTCCATAGCTTCCTCGAGGACAATTTTGAGTATTCATAATTCAGGCTTTAGCTGCAACAACCTTACATTCACTGTTATCGTGAGTTGTGAAGCACTACCAGAAATTGTTGTGAGCCCTCTCCATCAGAACATTTTCTGTATAAATCACATTTTCAGCTGCAAACCTAGGTATACCTGATGCACAAGATTAGTAATCCTGTAAAAACATCTTTGTTCTTTGTTGCTTGTAATACACCGTCATCAGAATCTCTAATTGAGTAGATGACTATTGTTATTTCAGAAACAGTGAAGTCCTCAAGGCATCTTTACATGAGAACAATGCTTCCAAGGATCTAGGGAATTTATGGAGCAGAAGACAAATCTAAGGTGTGAACTCTATTTTTTTGATGGTGAGAGATGCCATCTCTATTGTTTCTCATTGGTTTCTAAATTAATAAATTCTAGCTTGGGAAATACAAAAACCAAACATTACCATGAGTTCAGTACAAATAAGGCAACCTTCAAGAATGTGCAAAGCTTGAGTGGTGTTGGTAGGATTAATCTGAACTTACACCATTTTAATGTGTCACTTTATTATACTAACTTCTTATAAATAATGAGACAAAACCTTAGTAGGTCCTATGGTCATATGCTTTTTGACACACATTCTGCCATTAAATGATTCTTCTGATGAGAGGTAATATTGTTCAGGATACTATACCTACAGGTCATGTGTTCTGCAATCTCTTGAGAGGTCTTACACAGTTACTGTGAGACAGGAAGGAGACGTGATCATGACATGTGGTAATGATGTGTTGTTGTTCCCTCCACAGTACAAGGAATTTGACGTAGTGTATGTGGTATCGTGTGGTTAGCTCGATCTTCAAATATATTGCCACATAGGGAAGTTACTAGTCATCTCTTCTGACGACGTCTTTCAGGGTAGTTGGAGGATCAGTTCTGATGAGAGGAACCCTGGCTGTTGTTTCCATGAACAGTCTGTAACTATGAGACCATGGAAACTCCAGTAAAGGCCCTTGTTCTCAAACTAAGCATCTAGGAGGAAGCCTAGCTAACATCCTTGAGCCGAAGCACTCTCCCAACTGAGCTATTGCGTGCACCTTCTAGGCTAGATTCCCCCCCCCCCCCTTTTTTTTCCCCTGAGTGTAACCCTCAACTTTCATGTGCCTGCTCATGTAGGCTAGTCACGTGTTTCTTTTCCATTTTATATAGCCTCTGATCTTCTAATTGTGCTATTTTTATTCCCCTTGCTGGTCATCTAGGTCTAAGGATCTATAACTATACCACATACAGCTTCCATTGTCGTGTGGTTGAATGGATAACTGTTAGCTTTGCCCATTAGAAGAACTCCTCACAGCCTTCCATTCATGCTTAGCACAAACATATCCAATATCAACTGTGAGCCAGGCCAAGAGAACTTTCCTCCTCCAACAATTGATGCTAGAAAAATACCATGACTCTGAGCTGAAGGATAGCTTTTCAGTGCACCAGCGGTTGGGTCATAGTAGATTTTGATAGGAATTTTGGTGATTTATGTGTGTCTTCTGAACTTTAAATACATGGTTTCTGCCCAGTGGCATTTTTGCTTTATGTTCTTTAACTTGAAACTCTACGGATCTGATTATACCAGCTCACTATGGGGAGGTTTGGTTTCACAGTCCATCTGGTATCTCATAGTAAGGTTAGTTACAAGTCAGGATTAATTTTGTAATGTACAATAGTCCTCTAAAGTAAAAAGCATGGCTTTGCTCCAGAATGCAAGAGCCATACTTTAACCTTCCTTTAGTGGCTTGCCAGATTATTCCTTAGTGTCTTTATCCACCTTACCTTCCTCTACTGACTCCACTTCTTCCAGGTAATACGTCTTGAATAGCAAGGCAATTGAAAGTATAGTATGACATTTTTGTAGACTCCAGCTTGCTCCACGCCCACTTTGAACTGTTGTTTTAATGTTATGTGATAAATGCAGTTCGTAAAAATGTTGAGTATGCTGCTTTCAGAATATAAAGGAGCCCTGTTTTTGTTTTGTGGTGTGGAAACTGCAACAGCTTGTATTTCTACTTCAAAAGAGATTCTCCAGGATTGCTCAGGTCATTGGGTCTCTGAAATGCTCACTCCTATAGGAAGTTTCTGGGTCTCTGTGAAGTTGTTTAAGCATGATGTTCATGAAAATGTTGAAATTTATCAAGGTCCCTATGCATTACATTTTGGCAGAAAGTAATATAATTACTATGGCTTGGAGAACTGGTAATTGTGTATTGGTCCTTTCATGTACAAGTGAATACTTGTTACTCTGACTAAGTGCAATTGAGAACGATATATTAAACAGTTTAGTAGCTGCATAACCAACTACCAGAAATTACATTATCTGTTCTAGTAACCTTTAATATTCTTTACTTTCACTGTTATTGGAGCTCAACTTATTAAGTTTTATTGTTAACCACCTCAGTTTTTCAGTGGGCCAAGCAGGTTAACTGGGCTGAGATGAAATAAATGATATTATAATGCCTCCTTTAATAATAGTGTTGATCTTTGAGAAATTTCTTAGAATGTGGTATTGCTTATCATTTATTATCAGGGTTAAGTAAGAATAATTTCAAGATGTCCATTTAACTTGCTTACCATGATAGGACTTATTTCACATTAGAAAACCAACCAACATTTAGAATATTACATCTCTATCTATCTATCTATCTATCTATCTATCTATCTATCTATCTATCTATCTTCCTATCTATCTACTATTTATCTATCATCTATCTATACATCGATCTATGTTCTATCTATCTATCTATCTATCTATCTATCTATCTATCTATCTATCTATCTAAATTTATTATGAGAGCAACTTGGATAAAATGTCATTATTAGGTCAGGCTAAAGTCTTTTGGGTACATTATACTCATCACCATGGTGGGATGCTACCATGCTAATTGAATCCTTGGCATCTTGTTTTATATTCCAGTCCCATGCTCCAATACCCTCAAGGGCCACTTTTAGATATGTTCCCTTGCTTTTGCCAGGCATTTAATCTGATCACATACTTCCTTAGGCTTGTGGGATCTTTGCTTTCTGAAGAGGGTATGCGTGCTGTGCTGAGCTCCCTGTTTTGATACCATGGAAGTTCTTGATTACTTGAAAAGCTTGGCTCTTGTTTCTCGTTTGTCAGGCCTGGCTTCTGAGGTTTCACTGAACTATGTAGACTCCAGATGCCATGAGGACATAATTCCCAAGACAGTAAGTGGGTGATGGGCATTATGCCCAGGTTAAACGCTATCTGGTTGTTCCGGACTAATGTGGTCAAAACTGTGTGGAATCAACGATTGCAGCAGTAGCTAGAGGAAACGGCATGGCTGAGAGGATGGATCTGAACTGTATCTCAGTCTTAAAGTTTCTCAAAGAGACCTTGTTCTGGAGCATGTGACTGCACCCAGGAGAGCCATGTATGAACGGCTTTTGTTTCTGGCCTTGCCACTTTGCAATAGGTTGGTGTGTTGAGGGGAAGAGTATGCAGTGGGACAGCCCTTTCTACATGCCGCTTCCTCCTCAGAAATTGCCATGGGTAGGGCATCTTTCCTTCCTGAGTGCTCCAGGTACCAGCTCTGATGATTTGCATGTGTATTTTCATATATCAGCTGTTGTATTTGGGATCGCAACCACATGTTCTGTTTTGAGGATAGAAAGAGGCATAGAAATGTATTTCCTGTATTTGCTAATTGCTTTTTTCCTCTCTGTTGATTTGAGTATTTATATGCCTCAAGCATGACAGCAAATAATGAATGGATAAAAATTAAATAAACTTTATTCTTTTAATTCACAATTAACTAAGCAATTCATTCTGATAATTCAGTTAATTCCTCACAATTAAATTAATCATCTTATTCATATATTCAAAGTTATTATGTGGAATGCTATGAAATATTACAATTTATTATGCTTTAAATTTTACAAAGCACTTTTGTATCTATTGATAGATATAATTTTCAAAGCAGCTTGGAGAATTCAGTAGTAGATGTAGAAGCTGCACTATTGGTGGAGAAATACTGAACATCTTGCCAGAATTACATACCTACACATTGGTGCAAACAAGAGTGTCTATGATTTGAGCATGATCCTCCTTCTTCCAAACTCACAGAGGAGCTCATTCATCACTGTAAGGCATGGAGGGATGGAGGGAGTCTGATATGAATATAGAGTTTAGAGGTTGGGCTTTGGGGAGGTCTTTAGGGTTTGAAGATCAGAGGGAGATCTGAAGAAAAGGCTGTGTTCTCCCTGACTCCCATTTACCTTGCCCCATGCCACCTCAGCACTATGTCAGGAAGAAGGGCATCATGTGGCCCCTAGACTTTGTACAAAACTGTGAATCACACTATACTTGTTTCCTTATGATGTACCAGATACGTGGCATTGTATTTTTTTTTGCATTCAAAAATGCACTAACATAAAACCCTTTCTTGTGATTGTAAACCCAACGTCAAGTTTACACGTTGTTTTCATATTCCATAGCATATGTGTCTATATATGCACATGCAGATGATAGTAGTGAGGTCTGGCTTTGTATAATTTCTGTGTGTATGTTGACAGAACCTTGGAACCACACACATACACACACATACCACACACACGTGTGCATGTGCACACACACACATACATACACACACATGCACTCACACACACATTTATAGTCTGTAACTGTTTCTACAGATGTTCAATAGGGCTGAGTGCATCTCAGTGCAGGATACTTTTCTACCATGCGTTCACTGCTGGGTTCAATCACCAATACTAGAAAAATAGTTGTAAATGAAAGTCTTAGATAAGAAGATATCTAACATTTCTTTTATTTCTTACATTCAGATTCTTTTTTAAAAAATTCAGATGTATCAGCATGATGTTTTACCACATTGAAGGCCATTATTAGCATAGCTTTCTCCTGTGTTTACTAAACCACCATCCCTATTAGATGTGGTATATCAGATCTGTGCTTGACTTCTCAGTGCCCAGGATAGTGCCTCCTGTCTAGTCATTGTTCAGTACACTCATCAGTTGAGTAAATAAACAATTGGAAATCAAATTTTAGTTTATAATTCTGAAGACATCACATCTTATTATTCATGGTTTTATTGGATTAGAGGCCTTGAACATTGAAAATCGAATTTTATTTTTCAGTTTAGGGCATTAATATTATTAAAGCAAAATGATGAGCTAAGGCCAAGCTAGTCTCCAGGAAATCTACATTGTTCTTCTTTCCAAAGACATTTGGTGGCAAGGATGTAATTTACCCACAATTGATAGAAATAAAAGCATGGACATTGAAAGCCAGAACTAAATGCTAAGGCTTTAATGAGACAGAGTTAATAACACAGATTAGTCAAGTCTAAGATACTCTTCATCGAGGAGACAAATGCCTTTGAAAGGCAAGCACACTCATAAATGGAGTATTCAACGTCACTGCAGGTAGATTTCATTCTGCTTTTTACATCTGTCACCAGATGTTTAATTCATTGTGAATTTTTCTAGGGTCAATGACTTACCTGAAAGTATCCACCTGACATGGGACATTTAGGATTCATTGTGATGAAAATACTTTTAAAAACTATCTTGTGGCTTTAAATTGACATTGTATTCATGTTGTGGATGGAAAATACATTCTATAATATATAATGTATATAATTATACATTATATAAAATACATTATATAATATAACAATATTAAACACACAGCTCACACTGCTGTAATATAAATGGTAGATATTTGCTTTTACTGGCATAAATCTAATAGCTTTCCATCATGTTTTGTTACCTTAATTCATTGTTAATTTACAATTTCATGAAGGTATGCACCTGAGCAGTGAAAGGAGGCTGACTGTTTTGATGTTTTTGTGACTTGGATTTTGCATCCCACGAAGTGCTGGGATTGTCTACTGAGTGTGGAATGACCACGTTTCCCATAAGCTGAAGTTCCATGCCTGAGTTATGCTTGTTTTCACTTTTAAAAGGCAATTCATTTTTAATAACTGCACCCCATATTTTGTTTATGCCACATATGTTCAGTCTAATAATTTATTTTGTTCACTTTGTGCAATTTTCTTAAGACTCCTTCTGTTTTTTACTTCTCAAGCATTAAAGTTACCATGGAAATGGGGCCATTGGCATCATGGGATCTGCAGAAGTGCATCTCGCTGCACTTGGTGAGGTTTTAAGATTCAGACCATGTCATGGAGTGAGAAAAATCAAGGTCGACATGCGTTTTGACTGCAATATATGTTTTAGCACATTAGTTCCAGAGACCTATGTTTAGATAATGTTTTGATTGAAAATTAGGTAACAGAAGAATGACAGTGAAAGCTTAAAGCTCTCCTGGTAATGCTGTCCGGCTCATGTCACCCTTGGCTCATGCATTGTCATCCGTGCGTAAACTCAGTATTGATAGTTAGTATGTGGGGCATAGATGTGTATAGATGTGTGGCCATTTGAAAACTAAGATCAAGCTAATGCAGCATCTATATTTTTGATGCCAGTACTGTCATGTATATCTACATCTACATATAAACATTTGCAAGTCAGTAAACAATGTCGGAGAATATTTCAGCATTTCCTTGTATTTCTGACACAGGTTTTGATGTGGAGGGAACTAAAGGAGCTCATCATTTTAGTGTTCTCTATGTAGACACAGTTCGGCTGACCTGCTTTCCATCACTGTTGGTCACCTATTCCAGATACTCATATAAGTGGATATGGTATATCTTCTACCAAAGCACCTTTTTTTGTGTGATTTCCAATGTTGTTTCTTTCATATCTAGATCATTTCTTTTTCTTCAGAATTTTTTTAATTATTTTTTTTCATTTTACATACCAACCTTTGTTCCCCCTCCCTTCCCTTCTCCCACTCCCCTCCAGCTCCCCTCTATCCCATCCTCATCCGCTCCTCATAGGGTGTAAGGCCTCCCTTGGGTATTCAACACAAGATGGCATACCAAATTGGGGCAAGAACAAGCCCCTCCCTCCTGCATCACGGCTGAGTAAGACATCAGGCCATAGGGAATGGTCTCTAAAAAGCTAGTTCATGTACCCGGGATAAGTCCTGGTCTCATTGCCAAAAGAACCCACAAACACATCAAGCCATGCAACTGTCATCCATATTCAAGGGGCCTAGTGGGATCCCATGCAGGCTTCCCAGCTGTCAGTCCAGAGTCCTTGAGCTCCCACTAGCTTAGGTCAGCTGTCTCTGTGATTTTTTTCCATCATAATCCTGACCTCCCTTCCTCCTATAATCCTTCCTCCTTCTCTTCTACTGAACTTCAGGAGCTTGGCCTAGTGTTTGGCTGTGGGCCTCTGCATCTGCTTCCATCAGTCACTGGATGTAGGTTCTATGATGACAATTAGGGTAGATATCAATCTGAGTACAGCAGAAGGCGAGTTCAGGCACCCTCTCCACCATTGCTCTGAGTCTTAGCTGGGGACATCCTTGTGAGTTCCTGGGGATTTCCCTAGCTCCAGATTTCTCCCTAACACTTCAATTGTTCACTATATCAAGATATATTCTGAACATAAGAATCTCAAATGGCCAAGGGATGTTTAAGGAAGTGTTCAACATCCTTAGCCATTAGGGAAATGCAAATCAAAAAGACTCTGAGATACCATCTTATGCTTGTCAGAATGGCTAAGATCAAAAACACTGATGGCAGCTTATGTTGGAGAGGATATGAAGAAAGGAGAACACTCCTCCACTGCTAGTGGGAATGCAATCTTGTACAGCCACTTTGGAAATCAGTATAGCTGTATCTCAGAAAATTGGGAATCAACCGACCTCAAGACCCAGCAATACTACTGTTGGGCATATACCCAAAAGATGCTAAACCACACCACAAGGACATTTGCTCAACTATGTTCATAGCAGCATTATTCATACGAGCCAAAACCTGGAAACAACCTAGATGCCCTTCAACCGAAGAATAGATAAAAAAAAAATGTGGTACATTTACACAATGGAGTATTATGCAGCAGTAAAAAAACAATGTCATCATGAAATTTGTAGGCAAATGGATGGAACTAGAAAAAAATCATCCTGCATGAGGTAACTCAGACCCAGAAAGACAAACACGGCATGCACTCACTCATAAGTGAATATTAGACACAAAGCAAAGAATAACCAGGCTACAATCCACAACCCCAGAGAAGCTAGGTAAAGAGGAGGACCCTAAGGGGAACACGTATCCACCCCAGGAAGGGGAAAAGGTTAAGATCTCCTGGGTATACTGGGAGGGAGATGTAGAGGGGAGGGGTAAGGGGGTGGGAACATGAGAGTTCCAGATGGCTGAGTTGGGAGAGGGACGGAGAGGGAGAACAATGAAAGAGAGATCTGTTTTTACATGTAATCCTGGATCCCATATAACATTTCAGGCTTAGGTCCCTTTAGTCTTTGAAGGCTGTGATGATTCTCCATAGTTTCATTGTCTTTCATGATACTTGTAAGGTGTTCTGGCTAATTATTTTGTGCAATATCCCTTTGTTCAAGTTTGTCTCATTTTATTTCTGATTAGCTTGAGGGCACAGATTGCTGACAAGAGTGGTTCAGAGATGATCTCCTCTTCTTAGAGTCTATCAGGGTCACTTAATGTCGATGCACACCTAACACCTTGTATTATGTTAACATTAGTCTCTTGGTTTAGAGTATAGATTTCCAACACTGTCTGTGGTAAATTGCTGCTTTTCTCCATGTCATTATTTATCACTGTAGAGACTACATAAATATCTTGTTTCTGCTTCAACTTTTGTTTAACTAAGTCTTGCAAAAACAGGTAATGTTGCCTCTATTATCATTACTATGTTATAATCTCTCATTTCAATTGCTCTTCTACATTTATTAATTACAATATTTATGTAATAAAGTATGTACCTTTCTTACCCATTTAACATAACTGTGCATCTAAGTTACTAGGAAGCTTGTTTTGGGTTGGCTAGCATATACTTTGACATGTTCTTACCATTTATATTTTTATTTTTGTACTGATTTGCCTTACAACACTATGTAATATTCCAGCCTTATTTTGTAACTTAGCGTCCCATGCCATCTAGTCAACCAGAGGCTACCCGGTCTAGTTTGTTACTTAGGACTCAAGATCTAGGTGCTGTATGGTAATATTTTATTTGTACTAAAATGTGATTTGTATGTTAATAAATAAAGTTGCCTGGGAGTCAGAGCTATTAGCAAACCATAGCAGAAACTGGGCGGTGATGGTGCATGCCTTTAATCCCAGCACTTGGTAGGCAGAGCCAGGCAGATCTCTGTGTGTTCAAGGATGCAGCCAGTATTGGAGACACTCGCCTTTAATCTCAATACCAACCATAGAAGACCTGGAGGTCTGTACAGACAGGCAATGACTAGAAGGTCATGTGGTTGGGTTTACAACCAATGAGAAGGCAGAACAGAAACTCCATAAAAAAGACAGGTACACAGGAAGTAGCTCTCTTTCGGAGAGGTAGGACAACAGCGACAGTGAAGGGTAAGGTTTTTAGCTCTTAGCTATTGCTCTGACCTCTTAGCTTTCATCTCTGTATTGGCTCTGTGTTTCTTATTTAATAAGACGGTTGGTTACATCTACAGTGCTGTCCGTTCTCATAGGTATTGGGTATCATTGATTCTAGTTCCTCTGCAGGAGATACAGGTATGTACCAGAAACTACAAATGTTCATTTACGATTACATCCTATATCCACATGCATATCTTTCCTAATATGTATATCACAAGTCCTTAGTGACAGTATTGTCATCAGCAGGCACACATGGCTAGTTTAAAGATGTCTTGTGGCTGGGTATAAAGTTGGAGAAGACACTTGCAAAATCAGACTGTGTAAATGAATTTAGCTGTGCTATGGACTTACTCTGTTGCCAAAGTGTGGTCGCTATAGTGGCTAATTTTAGTTGTCAACTTGACTAGATCAAGAGATATTTAGATATCTGGTAAGACCATTTCTGGTTATATCATGTCAGTGAAGTTTCTTAGGAAGAGGCCAGCATTTGAACCCCTGGACAGAGTTCTGCTCTCTTCCAATATGAGAGACCATACCCAAATACCTGAAAGAAACTAACAGTATGATAATTTCATATGATAAAAAAAAGTAGAGACAAGGCAAATTTACTATCTTCTAGAACTTGGACACTCACTGACTCCTGACCATATCATTAGAACTCAAGACTTCTCTGGTTGTTTAAGTCTACAGCGTGCTGCCGTGGGCTCCTACCTCCACACCCAACATCTGAGGTTCTCAGCCCGTCACTTTCTGACTGAGAATCACATCAGTTCTTGTGATCCTCAGGCTTTTGGACTTGGACTGAGCTACACCTCAGCTTCCTTGTCTCCAACTTGAAGAAAGCACATCTCATTAGATGGGACTTCACAGCCTCTATAGACATGACCCAATTCCTATAGCCAATCCTTTTGTATATGTCTGTATCTGACAGATTTGGTCTAGAAATTTTATCAATGGAAAATAAAGTGGCCATATTTCTTACTGACTGTTACTCTGGGAAACTCAAAGTATACTTTAAAGTATGATGTACGTTCTTGGGGCTGGAGAGATGGTCCAGGAGATAATAACACTTGCTGCTCTTGTTGAGGACCTCAGTTTGGTTTCCAGTATCCACCCTGGATAGCTCACAATGGCCTGTAACTGCAGTTACAGGGGATCTGATGGCCTCTTCTGGCATCCACCAACACTTACATGAACATGATGCATATATGTATACTCAGGCACACACATACACATAAAATAAAGAAAATAAATCTTAAATATGATATATACTCTGCTGAATGTATAACCTATATATCAAATTGATTGCTTTAGACTTACTGATTTATTGTCTTTCCTTTCAATTAATTACAGAAAGAGAAGTATCTGATTTTACAACTCTAATTACAGTTTTTTTTAATTTCTTCTGAAATGTTAGTGTTTTTCAATATGTAAAATTGAAGCTTTATTACTGGATGTATAAACATTTAGAGTAGCTATGTATTCATTACAAGTTGACCCCTTTTCCTAAACAAAATGTCCTTCTATGTTCCTAGTAATAATCCTGGTTGTGAAATTTTGTAATTAATGTAGCCATTTTATTTTTCCAATTCATAAAATTATTAGTAACATTTACATAGTCGTTGTATAGCAGTTTCTTCTAATTGAAATATTCCCTGTAGTTGAAATGGGGAGGCTCCTGAGACTCAGGAGGTAAACAAATTGTCACAGAAACTAGGAAGAGTCTCAAAATGCCCTATTCACCTTATAGAAGAAGCACACAGTGCTGGGGGAGGAGACTGAGCAGGTGAGGTCAGGGAGGGCCGCAGGGAGCCCCAGGGTTGTGTTGCCCACCCCTGCTTGGGGTGGCCATGTTGGTGACACTGTTGCTTTGAGTCATCTTGACTGCTGTAAGTGTCCCGTCACTCACGCTGTTGTTAGCAAACCCAGGGAATCTCACTGGTGGTGTGGGATATTTGTACACTGTGTGAAGATGTGCTGCTGTGATTGGTGTAAGAAAGAGCCGAATGGCTGATAGCTAGGCAGGAGGTATATACGGGTGGGACTTCTAGGCAGAGAGAGCTCTGGGAAGTAGAAAGTGGGAGGTCACCAGCTGGATGCGCAGGAGGCAGGACATGTAGGAGGAGACGTAAAAGCCATGAGTTTTTGGGTTTTTTTTTTATACCTTTAGCTATTACTTTATATTGTGAATAATAGAGTTACAGCTGGTATATGGTTTTCAAGTATAGTTTCTCATTTTGTGGCCTGTCATATTCGTTTTCTTAGTAGTTCCTACATGCAGAGAACTCTTCAGCTTTGATACAGCCCAATTATTTGTTCTCTTGCTGTCTATGCTTTTGTTTTCTGTAAGTAACTATCACCAAACCCACAATCACAATTAACTCCTGTGTTTTCCTCCGGGGCTTTTATAGTTTTAGCTCTTACCGTTCATTCTTCATATGTTTTAATTAATTTTTGTTTGTTTGGTTTGGTTTGTTTTTCGAGACAGGGTTTCTCTGTGTAGCTTTGGTGCCTGTCCTGGATCTCGCTCTGTAGAACAGTCTGGCCTTGAACTCACAGAGATCTGCCTGGCTCTGCCTCCCGAGTGCTGGGATTAAAGGCATGCACCACCATGCCCAGCTTTGATTAATTTTTTGAAATATTATAAAGTCAGGCTAAAACTTCATTACTCTAATGTAGCTATTTAGTGTCTTGATATTACTTGTTGAATAAACAGTATTACTCTTCCCTTGAATTGTTTTGGTACCCTTGTCAAAAATCAATATATCTATACCTCTAGCTGTCTGTCTATCTATCTATCTATCTATCTATCTATCTATCTATCTATCTATCTACCTATCTATCTATAATATGTATTTATTTAGGGACTCTGTTATGTTCCATTGATTTTTATATCATTATATGATTATCAGTGTCTTGATTACCATTTAGTTGTAGTAAGTTTTGAAATTGTGAAATATGAGTTTTTCATATTTTCATTCTTTTCTGAATATTGTTTCTAGCTCTTTTTGTTATCTTATAATTTCATATATTTTAGCATAGCTTATTAGTTTATATAAATACATCAGGGATGATATTGATATTTAGTCTCCAAATATTTAGTAGTATTCAATAATGAAGTCTTTATTTATTTATTTATTTATTTAGGTTTTTCAAGACAGGGTTTCTCTGTGTAGCCCTGGCTGTCCTGGATCTTGCTCTGTAGACCAGGCTGGCCTTGAACTCACAGAGATCTTCTTGCCTTTGCCTCCTGAGTGCTGGATTAAAGGCATGCACCACCGTAGCTTGACCTTTGTGGGTATCTTTATATGATATTTTATATTTATTTTTACAAAATAAATTTATATAAAATAATACATAATATATATAATAAGATATATTTACATGTTCATAGAAAGAAAAGGAAATGAAAGGGAACAATTTGGAGCAAGTAACAAGGCTGGGGAGAATTGTGGACACATGATATACCCATGAGCCTTCAGGTGTGATGCTGCCTACCTGAAGCAGGGCTCCCAAAACCACTTTGAGGAAGTCTATAAGGTCAAAACTATTTTCACAACAATGCTGAGATGTCGTCTTCTGTCTCATAACTTCACAATACAGATTCGTTGCTCTTTTCTGATTCTACAGTGCCATTCATCTTTAAGTAGCTTGCTCAGTTTGGGTACATTATTGAAGCTGAGTAGTCCCACTATGTGCCTACATCATCTGCTTAAGAACCCATCACAGATTTTCATAGGAAACAATGGTATTTTTTCTCTGGTAACAAAAACTAGTATGTCTAAGATCCAAGAACTAGGAGATTCAGTATCTGATGAGGATCTGTTTCCTAACTCTGGGTGGCTGTCTTCCTTTCTGTATCCTCAGATGGCAGAAAGTGGTGAGGAAGATTTCTCGTGTTTATTTTAAAGAGGAAATAATCCCACTTATGAGGACTTCATTCTCAGGATCTAGTCAGCTCCCAAAAGGACCCAACAGCCTGGAGGTGCTGCAAAAATATGTGAAACTTGGGAACACAGTCAATGTTACTGTGGTGGTATTATGTCCCCCAAAATATTGTGTACCCTAATAAACTTATCTGGGGTCAGAGAACAGAAAAGCCACTAGATACTTAGGCTAGAAAATGGTGGCACTCACACCTTTAATCCTAGCATTTCAGAGGTAGAAATCCCTCTGGATCTCTGTGAGTTCAAGGCCACATTGGAAACAGCCAGGCATGGTGACACACGCCTTTAATCCCAGAAAGCAAGCCTTTGATCCCAGGGAGTGATGGTAGAAAGCAGAAAGGTATATAAGGCGTGAAGACCAGAAACTAGAAGCATTTGGCTGGTTAAGCTTTCAGGCTTTCGAGAAACAGTTCAGCTGAGAGCCATTTGGATATGAGGACACAGAGGCTTCCAGTCTGAGGAAACAGGATCAACTGAGAAGTTGGCCAGGTGAGGTTAGCTGTGGCTTGTTCTGTCTCTCTGATCTTCCAGTGTTCACCCAATAACTGGCCTCAGGTTTGATTTTATTAATAAGAACTTTTAAGATTCCTGCAATAGTTACTATTAACACAGAACTCCCCACTCTTAAGCTGGGTTGTCCAGCACCAATTAACATAGCCAAGAGAATCCTTTACGGACATCTACTGACCCATCTGCTCTAGATAGTCTCTCATTGAGACTCCTCCCAGGCGATTCTAGACTGTGTTGAGTTGACAATTCAAACCACTCATCACAGGCTTTAACACCAAAAGTTTAAGAACTGTTTATCTAGGGAGTTTGCTTTACACTTTGCTCATTTTGAAAGGTAAGAAATTGCACAGTGTGTCTAATCATTTAGCAACTACTCAGTCTTCTCCGTTGAAACTCTGCTTAAATCTGCGACACACTATATTTTTTTTTTCAAAAATTGGTCTCATCAATGATCACGATCTCCCCAAGTTTCGATATCCTTCCTATGACAATCTAGTCCCTTCACAAATTCGAGCCAATTTTACTAGGTAATTTCCAATTAAGGGGATAGTGGACAGATTGTGTGTATGTGTCTAACCAGTAGCCTAAATTATGTGTTGTATTCTTATTCACTCATATTTTCATTCCCACCGTGACCTAGTGAAACCCCCAGTATTCCCCTAGTTTGGGGGGAAACTATTCGGAGAGGACACGTGAAAGCAGAGATTCTTAGAAATCATTGTCTGTTCTACATTCTGTTGATTGTCTGGACCTCATCGACTTTCCTACATACGATGATCTACAACACCCTCCCTTATCCTCAAACCATGCCCATTCTATCACTGGGACAAAGAAGAGCTGCCTCTACTGAGTTTCCCCACATTGCTGACATGTGTGCAAAGCTAATCTTGCCATTACTTGATTTGCTACACAACCGTAGCAACTGAAAGGAAGCCTCTTTTGTGTGCTGTGAAATCGTCAGAGGGAGGAACAGTGCGGCAGGCAGTAGTCATGGCGGGTGAACATCTTCTTCAGCATCATTCAGACTAAGCACCCCTGGTCAGGGAGCAGCTTCCGTCAGCATCAGTGCCACGGAAGGAACAAGGAGGGCGGAAGCCCTCTTTCCTATGCCTCGTCACTGGAAGCAGAGAAGTCAAAGTGAATGAACAGAAAAACATGCCAATGTCAGCATCAAAGCCTCTGAAGGAAAGGAGAAACCAGTGTAACAAAGTACTAGAAAGAACTGTTCTTTTATACAACTTACTATAATGATTATACCAGCTATGGAATTATACATCCAACTTTATAGATTACATTAGATACCTTACGTATTATCTATTATGTAACCATTTGCTGTCAAGAAGACTACCATTGTTCTTTGATGGATGAGGAAATATATGGCACTGAAGGTCACTTAGCAATCTCCCTAAAAGTACAGACACAAAATAAATAAAAAATTCTGGATTTTTTTTTTTTTGTATATTAAGGTAAATCTCTCCCTCTCTCTCCCAGAATAAACAACGTGGCATCAAATTTCATGCTCTAATCTGAGACAGAGAGAGAGTAAATATGCCAAACTTCAAAGGCAACATTTCTGTTCCCTCTTGGGGGAGAAGTGTCTGCGACACCATGTGAAGCCTGGGCTAATGGCAGGTGGCGTTAGGGACAGGATGGAACGAGGAGAATGCTAACAATTTACCATAAATGATTTTTCAATTGGAGAGAAACAGGAAATGTGCCAGAAGGCTGTGGATCAGAGGTCAACACCTGCTCCTCCCTCTGTGTGTCCACGGATTCTGACATCTCATCTGCTGGGAAATCAGATGCACTGCAATGCCAGCCAAGCCAGGGGGTACCAGGGTCTTCCTGCCAGCCACTGCCATGTCTTAGCCTCTTGAATGCCACTCAGCAGCATTGTGCTCCTTGAAACGACTCCCACCACCCTGATGCACTGTGGCAAAATAAAGGCTGAGTGTGACTTTCGTCGGGAAGCAGATGCCTTGATGCCTCTCTGGTATGTGTCACAAGTAGCATATGTATTGCTTCAGTGCAAATGTGCATTCACAGGAGTCTGTGAGAATGGAGGAGAAACATGTTCCTTTGGAAAATGTTGAAACAGAAAATTTTGAGCACCCACTGTGTCTAGGGGCTGTTATTACTAGTGAACATTGGCTTAGGGTTCAAGTTTCTACAGAGTGACTTTCATACAAAGTTTCGGATACACAACAGCTTTTCATTCTTCATTCATGGTGCTACAAGAGAAAAAAATGTCTAGTCCCCATTCAGTGTTAGCCAGTCTCTCCTAATACCTGCTTTGCATTAAGAGCTTCAGGTGGTACACATGCCTAGCGTGCCCTTCCTGCATAGGAACTGATATGTAAACCCACAAACAAGAAGCGTACTTCTGGCCCCTTGCTCCTGCAAGTTCTTCATTCTCAATTATTCTCTTGCTTTGTGGGGACACTCCTTCTTCTTTCCTCTTCAGGTCTCCCCATCTTGATCTGGAACTTAATTGACTTTTGAGATCAGGGTCTCACTAACAATGCCCAGGCTGTTCAAACTACCAAGTTCAATAAATTTTCCTACTCACTTCTCCAGTGTGGAGATTACAGGTACATATCACGTCCTCAGCTTTGATGAATTATTTTTAATTTTATTTAATCATTTAATCATGCTATCTAATTATCATGTATTCAGTTTAGCAAGCATTTGGAAGGAGCTCCTCCAGCCGCTCAAGCCTCTTCAAGGGGGAAGTAACATGGGAACACTCTGAACACTTTCTTTCTTTGTAATTTTCCTGCAAACCTATGATCACATCAAAGTAAAAAGTGTTTATCTGTTTTCTATATTTCAAGTGTTATCAGGAAAGACCCTTGGCTTTAGGGGTGAACATTCTCAAGTCTTGTTCCACTTTAGTTATGTCACTTTTGGTTGTTACAGTTTCTTGAGCTCTGGTTTTCTTTGTTGTTTTCTTTCTAGACAGTCTGTCTTAGAGACATATGAAAAATTAAAATTAAGTGAATGTATACAGTTTACTAATCACTTCGCCCCTTGATGTCTTATAACAAAAACTGCTTATTATTATTTTTAAATGTCTCCTTCTATGTTATACCGTACCAGTATATTCTTTTATAATCAGTATTTGTTTGCTGATCTGGAAAAATGGATTTTCTGAGTTTATGTAATCCAGTGACCCAAGGCGATCAAGCAATATTTAAGAAAATGCTGTTCAATTGATAAACAGCCACTTCAGAAGCCAGATGTTGCATGTGATCCTTACCTAGGACCCACTATCACACAGTTCATAATCAAACCTATTTTCAACAACTGGTAATATATATGCATACTTATGCATACTGTTAAGCAATGTGTGTGTGCATGTATGATATATAAGATACCATACATAATATAGTACATACATTACTATTAAGCAGTAGATACTATTTACTTTTATATACTGTTAATTGATATATAACATTGTATTTGTCTTTATATATATACATATATGTGGAAACACACTGTTAAGCTAAAAAAAGAAAGAAATGATTATTATATTATTATTATCAAAGGAAAAAAGCCAGCTTCAATCCCAGTATAAAGAGTAAATTTTTAAAATCATTCTTCAGTAATCAGACTTGAATACTTCGGTAATTCTACTAAGAGTATTTAGCTCTTGATGTTATTTTAATGTAAGAATTATTATTATTTTAATTATGTGTATGCATATGTGTATGTATACATGTGGGTATGTATACATGAATGCTGATATCTGTGGAGGCCAGAGGCATCAGATCCCCTGGAGTTACAGATGACTGTAATCTACCCGATGTGGATGCTGGGATTTGGACTTGGATCTTCTGGAAGAGCAACATGTGCTTTCTCAAGCTCACACTCATCATTCATTTCTGCAGCCATGTCCAGGGAGATGTGGAGTCAGGCACACTTAAAACTAAGAAGGAAAAGAACAGTGAACAGAAAAAATTAGATGTTTCCAGTTTCACTGGTGATGTAAGACAATGATTCTCTAACTCCACCTTGCGTGGGAATCACCAAGAATGTGTCTTAGCTACATAATGGGGCTTATCCTGGATTTGCCAACATAGTAGGTTAAATAAGGTTTGAAATGTGATTTTCTAACATTTTTTTTTTGCATGGAGCTGACATGAGAGTAAGGAATATAAGCATAAATCAAGTAAGCAAAGTATTTTCAAAGATAAAATAAAAACAGTTTGAGCAATTAGATAGAAAATAGGCATAGCATGCTAGAATGGTAAAGAGATGTGTTAAATTATACCACAGAATAGAGAATTCATATAATAGATATATAAAATAGGTAAATAAAATAGGCATATGACACACACACACACACACACACACACACACACACACACACACACACACACCAAACATTCACTCATAAAAAAATCATGAGGAAATTTATTTTAAAACAATTCTTAGGTATACTAACAGTACTTTAACTATGTATTAAATACAAAAGTAAATTTGAATACTGATGGGATAGATGCATACCCTCTATAACCATGAGCCCCAAATTACACATTTTTTTTTCTTGTAAGCTGCCTTGGTTATGGTGTTTTATTATGGCAGTAGAAAAGTAGCTAAGACAGTTGCTTTTGTTAGGATGTTTTAGCACAAGAATGGAAAATGACTAATACACCTGACTCTCTGAATGTTCAGGTCTATGATCCTGTAATCTTCTCTGTCTTACGTCAAACTGGGTAGTAGCTACCAGCGTCATGGCCAACAGCGAGCCAAAGGCTTAGGCCTTTGTCGTACCATTTCCTGCTGATGTGAAGCTTCCTTCCTGGGTGTCATCAGGCCTTTGGGATAGTGAGGAGCCCTTTCCATCTGTCTAAGGTCTGAGCAGCAGCAGCAGAGGATAATGTTGGTTCCCACCAAGTATTAGTACATAGCGTTTTTCATGGAATTAATCCCAGTACAAGAAGCTTAGAAAAGGTCTTTGGTCCTGTAGGTTGTAAAACATGTTGAGTCCTGTTGCGGAAAAAGCAAATAAGCATTGGTAGTCAGAGAAGCCAAAGGAAGTTGGTGACTACCAGCGCTTTTCAGATGAAGAGATGAGGATCCATACTCATACTCTGTGATTTATCATAAGCAGTCTATAAGATAGGAACCATTAATACCAAGATTTTTAAAGGTAAAGACACTAAGATAAAAGAAAGTATTTTGGGCTGGAGAGATAGATGGCTCAGTGGTTAAGAGCACTGACTGCTCTTCCAGAGGTCCTGAGTTCAATTCCCAGCAACCACATGGTGGCTCACAACCACCCGCAATTAGATCTGGTGCCCTCTTCTGGCCTGCAAAGACACATGCAGGCAGAACACTGTATACATAATAAATAAAATAAATCTTTAAAAAAAAAAAAAGAAAAGAAAGTATTTCAGGGGTTTGGAGAGACGGCGTTGTAGTTAAAAACACTTGCCACTCTTGCAGAGGACATATTGGCTCCTAGCACCCATACTAGGTAGCTCACTACTAACTGTAACTCTAGCCTCAGAGACATAATACCCTCTTCTTACCCTCATGATCATCTGTGTGTGTGCGCACACACAAATAAAACTTTTAAGAAAACATAAACAATCTCACTGTACAAACTACTTTTCTATTGCTGTGATAAAACAGCAAGACCAATGATGATAAAAGAAAGCACTTAATAATTCTAAAGAGTTAGAGTCCATGATGTAGAGCAAAGTCATGATGGCAGGAACATCGGAGAGCTCACGTTCCAAAACTGTAGTAGGAGGCAGAATACACTGAGGATGACAGGAAACCACTGAAACCTCAGAGACTTTCCCTGCGACACACCTTCTCTGACAAGCCCACTTTAAGTTTCAGGCTGTCCATATATCCAGAAATGAGCCCAAGCAGGACTATAGAAGGATTTCTGAGGGAAGCTAACACCCCCCGGAAGCTTGTGAAATGAGTTTTCCTGCCCCAAAAAAAGAAATCATTTCCTTGGCTGTCAATTGACACATACCTGGGGTGCCTATCAGCAGATACTTCCTCAGTATCGCAAGAACCTGTTACATATTCCGAAGTCCATCGTAGCATCCTAGTCCTTCTCACTTTCTCCTCCACCCTAAACTCCCTCTAGCTCAAGCACTTCTCTCATTCCAGATGCTCATCCTTCTTCTAACCCAGATACTTTTGCTATTCACTCGCTATACCCTCTCTAACTCATCTATCAATTGCTATTGCCTTGCTCCCTAGCTATTTTCCATTCTCGCTTTTGCTATCTCACTATCTCTGCTATTCTCTCCCGCTTCCCTAGCTCTGGCCATGTCCTGTCTGCTTTTTTTTCTCTTGGCTCTGGACTCTTCCAGATGTCTCTGGATATTTTCTATCCCTTATTCACCACACCCACTCCCAATGGAGGGGTCCTGCTGGCACTTGCTTCCCTGTGCCCCATCACAGACATTCCACATTTCCTAGTCTTTCCCAAACACTTCCATCAGTTGAGGACCAAGTATTCAAACATTTGAGCCTCTGGGGGCCATTTACATTTAAGCCACCACATTCACAAAAACGTTTAGTTTGAGATACCAGCTCAGATTGTTTTGTTGAATATCTGTGCTCTTTAGTCAATTAAAACTTCCCGATTAGCTTTCATTCTGTGTTGGAAAAATTGGTAGGGGTCCAAAGAGTAGTAATACAAACAGAGGTTCTCCTCAGACTAAAATACTATTATGTAGGTGAGCCATAAATCTGAGATACACATAACCATGCTTCTCTTTCCCTTTTCTTGGCCTGAAAGGACTTACCTCTAGGACAGATCAAAACAAATTCACCCAGTGAAAATTTCAACAAATTCTATAGGTCTCTCACTGCAGCAAAATGCTTGAGAAAGTGTGATGCAGTCAGGAAATCATCGACAAAATCACTTTGGCATTGCAAATGAAGTTGGATCTAATTATGAACACTACTGCTACCATTAAGCACAAGGAAGAGAAAAATCAGCTGTTGAAAAGAGAGAAGCATCCCATGATAATGAAATGGTCACTAGTCAGCCATTAAATATAAGAAAAATGTGTAAACAGAGGACATAAAGAAGCAATCAATTTTTCCAGAAGTAGCAGCCTAGAGGACGATTGTTCTTTGCAGATAATTGCAATTTGAGTCATATTTTATTCCTTCCAATGGAATATGAAGTGATTTGGCCATAGGATTATCTTTCCAAACTAAAGAAACACATTCCTTCTACTCAGTTCAGGTTCAATTTTATTTTCACCTTATTTACAAAGGAGAATCTAGGATAGTTTTTCAAAAGCAATGCCCTTCAGAGAGGACACTGATGAGATTCTCTGGCCGTAAGTGGCATGTTCTTCCCTGCAGTTGTGAAAGCATGAAAACTTGTCCAAGCTAGAACACAGTGAACTACTCTGGAAAGACCATTATTGCACTGATAAGACTGCGCTTACCATGCTGGTTTAATCCCAAATAACTCTGTGAGTTGGTTAGATCACTGGTCCCCAGTTTTTTTGTAAACAAAAATTTGATTTTACTTCATGAATAGGATGATGGTAGTTAGAATACGTAGAAGCATTAATGTAAATTTCAGAGATGATCCCACTCTTTATGCAGGGAAAGCTTTAGTAGCAAACAAGGTACAAGGATACTTAGTTAATTTCTAGGATACATATGGACCCCTGACTTCTGAACTCAGGCACTACTCTCTGCTACAAAGTTCTTACTGGCTGCCCAAAATTCAGTCTACTTCATATACATTCATTCATTCATCATACATCATATGTACATACATAGATGTGTGTGTGTGTATTTAAAATAAATACTTAATTTGTGAAAATTACAACAATATGGGTTTTGTTGAATTGCACACAGTCAGTATGGAAACTTTTAAAAAGTAAAATGCCTTATTAGAAAATGAGATTAGATATCTATAGACATAATAATGGAAAATGGATATGTCTAGTAAAAGCTGAATAAGAAAATTCAAATGTATTTGATTTGAACTGAATAAATTTGATGATTTCCAAGGAACAACTCCTGTAACTTTGAGGTTTGCACAGAGGAAAGTTTTAAGTTGAGGAAATCAATATACTGTGAAACCAGAGTTCAGATAGTAATTGATTTACTTAATCTATTTGTTTGAATATGCCATCCATTCTCACCATTTCTAAGGGCGGTACATTATAGCTATGCAGCTGAATATAATGCCTATAATAATTTGAAAATTGCTTTGTTGGTCTGAAATATCACTCCATTTATAATGAAGAGGCCTTGTGAATAAGCATCGTAACCTTCACAAGCTCTTGAGAAGGGTCAAGTCAAAGGAATGAACAAAGCTCTACAAACACCCACCGTAAATTGGCTTTAATATGAATGCTGTTTACTTCACAATATAGAAATGTTTTAATTCCAGTCATGGACCTCATGTAGCATTCCTCTGAGATTCTGCAATGCAGCACTTTATTGGGTTTTATTATTTGTTTAGATATTTTTATCATTAGATAGTCAGGACATGAAGGTTTCAGAGAGATTAATAATGTAAGGAATGTGCCTTGCTAACACAATAGAAGCAACTTTTAATATTGCCAAGTTAATTAATGAAAGACTACATCATACTTTTCAAACCTGTGGTGATGCCCACCATGCAAAGACAAAATATTAGATGGACTTTGTACACGTCTTTCTTGCGGTTCTCAATGCCACTCTTAACTGTGCCAATGATTTGCCCTCCTCAAGGTTATTTGAATTTCTATGTAGAAGTGTTTCTAATTGACCTTGAGTAGAAAATACAGAGGCAAAATTAGGCTATTTGTAGACAGTAATCTTGAAACAATCCTTTCAATTATGTTTTCAACATCTTTGTTACACCAATGCTTTAAAATGAAATATGGAAGACACAAATATCAGTGTCTTCCATAAATATTTGTCTACAAGTAAACAAAAATATGTAATGTGGTTATATTTATTTATATATATATTACTTGTATGAAAAAGGCAGGAGATATATTCTAGTTTGAACTTTGATTAACTGTGGTTGTGTTTGGGGCAGGGCACAGTATTGTACTGCATTTAACATGAATATCTTAACATTTTCACAGCTCAGTTTCTCTATGGAGAAAGCCTAGGTCATGAAAGTGCACTAGAAATATAATTAACAACTTATGTTGGTGTTTGATATAAACATGTCTCATTTTAATTTTGTTTGTGAGAATATATGAATTATTAAGTGAAGATTTCCATTTTCTGTAAAGCCTCCACCCACTGTTATGACTCTAAAGGGCATGACAGTCTCTGCCTCCACTTCCTTCACTAGCCTCATGGATTGTCATTATTTTCTTCTCCAAATTCAAGTTCAGTGCTCTCCGGAGCTTACTCCAGTGAGAAACATGGTGTATGTCTGTGCTCTGCTGTGTGTTAACCAGCAGCCGTGTGCAACTATTAAGAACTTGAAATGTGACTGGTATGACTAAAGAGTTGGATTTTATTGAAT
Organism: Peromyscus californicus insignis; assembly: GCF_007827085.1. Classification (NCBI taxonomy): domain Eukaryota; kingdom Metazoa; phylum Chordata; class Mammalia; order Rodentia; family Cricetidae; genus Peromyscus; species Peromyscus californicus. The sequence goes on along the minus strand of NW_026294514.1, from coordinate 10,280,494 downwards.
TGCAATCCACTTCCATTTATACTTATTCACATGTTGTTAGGCGCTGTTGAATGGGACAGTACAACCGTGGTTCCTCAAGTGAGGTGCATTTTTCTGACTTCTAGTATTCCAGGTTTGTAATATACTTACTTCTCTTTGAGCCTATATCACACCTTGGTGATTCTTTCAGCGAATTCTCACTTCTCCATAGTGTAGTTACCTCAAGTAAGTCTTCATGTACTTCTTAGACCAATATGGCAGCTCCTGCCATGGAGCAGGTGAGTTGCCATGTAGTGCCATTTTTTCCACCTCTATTTTCTTTTGGACTCTAAATTACAGACTTTATATTTGATTCAAAGCTGTATGTATCTCTCCGAGTCTTTGGCACATGGAGAATATCCAGTTGTTGTTTACAGAAGAAAGAGAAGTTGTGAAATGTGCTATTTAGATTTGAAAACCATATTTTATCACAATTTAAGATAATATTTCAAATAATTTTAAAAAGTCTTTCATTACCATACACATTTGAGTTCCAGATTATGTATTTCTCAACATATTTCATTAAATCATGTTCATAACCTTAATCTCTTTATCAGTCTAAGTCTGCAAAATTTCCTATTTATTAAAGTTTATATTTGATGAATTATCAGATATAAGGATACTATAAAAATCCCAGAATGAGCCGGGTATGGTGACATACTCTTTTAATCCGAGGACCTGAGAGACAGAGGCAAACAGATCTCTGTGAGTTCAAGGACAGCCAGCTAAAGGCAAGTTCCGGGGCAGTCAGAGTTAGGTAGAGAGACCCTGAAAAACCAAAGTGCCAAAAACAACAAAAGATACGGGGCCAGATGATGGCTCCATTGTTAGGAGTACTTACCGCTCTGTCAGAGAATCTGGGTCCAGCTCCCAGAACCCAAATAGCAACTAGCAGCCATCTGTAACTAGAGTTCCAAGGGATCAAATGCTCTCTTCTGACTTGTGAGGGCACCAGGCACACATGTGATACATACACATATGTGCAGGCAAAGCACTCATAACACATAAAATAAAAATAAATATTAAGAAAAATAAAAACACCCCAAATAAAAAGACATGTACTGTTATTTTGCCCCCTTTAAAATATGTGTTCTGGAATAGGTGAACTCTCATCCCTTAACTCCCTTAATAATAAATTATGAAATTAGATGATGTATTTTTAAAGATAATTTTGGCTTATCCATTTCATAATTCTGTATGAGATGGAATGGTTTGCAGTACAGTGAATTCTCAAAAATAACAGAAATGACTGGATAAAGTAAATAATGCTATCAAATAATCACTTAAAAGGCAAGTACATGGATTTTCCAGATACCATGCATCTTAAGAGTGAGAAACTTTCACCAGGCGGTGGTAGTGCATGCCTTTAATCCCAATACCCGGGAGGCAGAGCCAGGTGATCTCTGTGAGTTTGAGTCCAGCCTGGTCTACAGAGTGAGATCTAGGATAGGCACCAAAACAACACAGAGAAACCCTGTCTCAAAAAAGAAAAAAAAAAAAAGAGTAAGGAACTTTCAGTAACAATATTTACAATAAATACGGCTTCTAAAGAATTTGTAACGTGACAGAATTATTAAAAGGCTTCCTGGATACTTTAGTTTAATTCTTCCCTGCCTGAGTGCAAATAGAAATTCTTGCCCCCTTGACATCTACGAACCCCTTGACATCTACAACCCCTTGACATCTGCGAAGATGTTCTGTGGTCCTTACGAGCAATGCAGTCATGGAAGGCCTGTCTGTTCATGGTCTGTGGTGTTGTGAGTCAACGTGTTGGGGACCAAAATGAATTCAATAATGGAAACAATTTTCTAATTTTGGTATTGTTATTTCCAACTAAGTAGACAGATTAATTTTTCTAGAACAGAAGTCATTTGTTCTTTTATTCATTCACTAGTAGTTTCTGTGCTGAAGTTTGAGGTAGGGATGCAAATTCTGAAATATTCATAATCATATGCTCACTTTAATTCATCCTCTGATGAGTTTGAAATAGAAGATCCTAGGTGGTTCTGCAAATAGCCATTTTAATGTAAGAGCGGCATTTATATATAATACCACTTTTATGTCTTTACATTGCCATTCCAGCTCATCCACCAAACCTTTCAAGCATTATGGAATGATCATCCGCACTTTCGTCTCCTGGGTAACTTGTTTACTTAGGAACTGACGTGGGCAGTGCAAACAGAAATAAATAAAAAACCCTCTAATCTATTATTCCTTATTGATGCATTTAGATCGTTTGGCAGAGACAGGAGTTTCACTTTCAGTTCTGCACATCCTGTCAAGCAGACTCTGGAAATGTTTTAATGACCCAGTGGGCAGTTTCCAGCATGTTCAAATACAGCACATCTGTCATCAAAGTGCTAATGTCTCCCGATCTCAAGCATCTTCTATATTCTTTAATTTGGGCAACTGCTACTATTCCCAGGTAACAATATACTCCCAGAGGCAGTGACTTTAAGCCACAGTAAGAATTCCATTTCATCAGTCTCCGATTTGGGCAAGGCTGGATCATCCTGCTCCTCATTTGTTAGCCGGGCTGAGTCAACTGGGGACTGGCTAGTCTATTTCAAGACAACCCTGTCGTGTGGCTGGAGCTATGGTGTGGCTTGGTTCTTTTCTGCCCAGGACTGTCCTCAGGGTATTTGCACTTCTTTATAAAGTGCTGCATCAGTTGCTCCAAGAGAGCAGAAGTGGGAGATGCTGCACTCATTAGGCTGCCTCTGGCCTTCCGGGATTAGGTGAGGAAAAAGAGAGGAAGCTATAAATGGGGAGAGTCTTGGTTGGTTAGAGATTATGTTCATGGTTTTCATGCTACTGTGACCACAGTGCCTGGCAGAAATGATTTAAGGGAGGAGAGATTTATTTTGCTCACGGTTTCAAAATTTTCGATTCACATGGTGGGAAGGCATGTTGGAGCCATGATAGAGGCTCAGTTTATGGTAGAGGAAGTGTTCATATTATGGAAAACCAGCAGCTTCTGAAATCTAGCTAGATCTGGTGTTCTATAGGCCCCACAGCTTTCCAAGAAAGCACAACCATCTCTCTTTGGAGGCCGTTTTGCGGGCAATAAAATGCCTCCTCACTGGGAACTTACTGCTTTCTTTCCCAAAGCCGGAGACAATTCTTTATTTGGTCCTTTGTAAGTTCTATCTTTAGTTCACTTCCTGGTGGTGGAACCCTTGCACACTATGGGGAATGATTTGGTGTACCATTTTGATTTAATGACTCAGCCTGACTCAATCCCAATCCCCTTCGAATCCAAGCCTTTGCCGCAGTAGGGCTGGGGCGTCCTTCCGCTGTAGTTCTTTCTTATGCCATTAGACACAGCGTCAGGATTTCAGGATTTTCCAATCCGAAGAGGCTGACAGGTTTCAAATCACCAAAGACTTGTTTCAAGTCACCCAGGCATGTGAAATCCTCCTTTACCGAAACGGGTCTGAGGTTGATGGCAATTGTTTTTCCTCATTAAAAAAAGAGAGGCAGCCGGGCGGTGGTGGCACATGCCTTTAATCCCAGCACTCAGGAGGCAGAGCCAGGCGTATCTCTGTGAGTTCGAGGCCAGCCTGGTCTACAGAGTGAGTTCCAAGACAGCCAGGGCTACCAAGTGAGTTCCAGGAAAGGCGCAAAGCTACACAGAGAAACCCTGTCTCGAAAAACCAAAAAAAAAAAAAAAAAAAAAAGAGAGGCAGCTAAAAGTAACCAATAACTCGCCCCACAGAGATTCTCACTGTTAATTGAACCATTTTCATTTAACACATCCTTCATTTATCTAGTTCAGTGATGGTCAGTAGGTTAAGGGTCACAGACCTAATGCATCTGTGCTACATTAGTAAATGCTACATACATGTTCTAGCATTGACTAGAAAGTGTAAGAACCTAGGAATTTAACATTTGTTCTCAATGTTAAGCTGTCAATAACAAGGAAAACAACCATTCCCCATTTTATATTTTTTTAATGTACGGACATGATTAATCATTGTAAGTGACTTGATTTTAGTTCCTATATTCAAGGTGGCATCATTGTATTCCTATAGCAAATCAAAGACTGAGGGAGGGAAACGGTGTTTCCTCTCTAACTGGAGTCCGCGGCAGCTGACATCACTTAAGGTGCATTTTCAGCTGGCAAGTCTCATGCTAACATATTCAAAGTCTCATAATATCATTACGGCACATACAGTTTTGCATCACAGTGTGGAGTCTGGAATAAAATTAGCCATTGTTTTAATGTAGTCGATAAAATAAGTTGGGATCACTGTATTCACTAAGCAGGCATGTGTAACCAACACATCTGGCAGAGTCTGAGATGTAGGTGATCCCCCAAAGGCCGAAATCCAATTTCCTTCTAACTTGTAGAGAGGTAAACTGTGCCCATTACATTCCATAGACCAGAAAGAAGCATCAGAATTTTTAATTGAGAAAGGGCCATGATGTCTAGAGTTTTATGAGACTTCAGACCAGAAAAGACATGTAGTATAAACCTGGCCTTCCATATATAAAGTATTTATTGAGAAAACATTGTTTGAACTCTCTCACCATCCAGCAAAAGCATAAGCTCCTTGAAAGCAGGCATGTAGGGAGTAGAAAGAACCCTCAGCATGTGAATGCATCAACAGAGTATCAAGTACATATTAAACAATGTGTGCTTGCTGTCATGCATGGGCATTCAATGGATAGTTAATAATACTTGATAAATAAATTAATAGTAAAGAAATTGTAGCTGTGAGATCTTGGGATGCAGAAAATGTCTCAAGGGTTGAGCGTGTGCTTCTTGGTGTTTTATTTTACCCACTAACCCTATAATCGATGTGACTATAATATGATGAATGAAATCATTTTGCTTGGATGAGATAGATTTTACTCTTTCAATGACTTCAATAGGGGAAAATATTGAGTCACTGTCTTGGGAATGAAATAGATGGAGAAGGGAAGGAATAAGTCAGAGAAGATGAAAATCCTCTGCTTGGGGCTGTCTTTATATCTAGTGTTGGATCTCTGCAGAATCTTTCCCACTATAACTTTCAGGTTAATCTACTAGCCCATGCTTCATAAGCAGGAGTAGAGGTAGGGTTTGGCTGTATTTATTTTATTTTTAAATCTATCAATACACAGGTGGTAGATTTGGCCAGGGGCTGCAATTGAAACTGTGCTTTCTTCTAAGTTCTGAAGAGGGGCAGGCAGAGTTGATCTGACTCAAATTTACCATAAGAAATTTTCTCCTAACTGAAAGCCAGCCTCTAGGAGGGGGAATGTGAACAACAGAGAAATGGGAAGATGAGGGGGGCATTTGACTGAACCGGTGCATGCTTGCTACTACTGTGCGCAGATTGTGCACATTCCAGAAATGAAGCAGGACAATGAACAAGACCTCATGATCATGCAGTTAAGGTTCCTTATGCTATGAACCTTACTATTGCCTTTTTCTCCAACTGACTCCTGATTTATGCTCACCTGATGGAAGGAAGACTTGCAAAGGTTAATAATCCTTGCCTGGTTGCTTCTCTATGATCTTTTCTTTTTTAACTGAAAAAAGTGTCCATCAAGTTCTTCTTTTTATATTGTCTTAAAGGAACTGCCTTTAACTTGTTTGCTGAATAATCAATAGTTAGTTTGGCAAGCATACCTTTCACTCTAGCCTCTGAAAGCTTTTGAAGGGGGAACAGACAGATATTACATCTGTTAGAGGAATTAGGTGTGTGAACTTGGTTGGGAGGATGACTACTTCAGAAAGCCTCTACATCCTTACTACTCATGAAGGACGTGTGCTGACTCCTGTTTATATACAACTGCTATTGTGTGTGTGTGTTAAAGGCAGCTCTACCCATACAGAACTGAAAGGCCACGCTGTTCTCCTCAATTCACGTGTCCATGTTTGGTTGCATTTGTACATTTGAGTCATGTCTCCACGACATAGTTTAGGCTGTAAGTTCTTTTAAGAATTGTTATAGGAATTGTTACTTTCTGATAAACTTTGTATATCTTCCAGCCTGGGTCTCTTTCTCTATATATACAAAAGCTTAATGCATTCAATCTGTTGAAAAATTACCAAGCCTGGGATTCTTCAAGGGTACACTGTTTTTGGTGATATTGTCATTTAAACATGGAATTCATCCAGCCTCATTCTTTCACAGAGCTGTCCCAAGGTAAGCTGAGAGAGAGAGAGAGAGAGAGAGAGAGAGAGAGAGAGAGAGAGAGAGAGAGAGAGAGAGAGAGGAGAATGAAAGCAAAATACTGTAATTTCAACATGTGGGGGCAGAGGAGGAGTTAGTTCTGCTGTAATGTGTATCCACCCTGTGACAAGCAATTATCCTGCACAGGTTCCCTTAGTAACTGTTCACAGGAGCAACCGAAGACAACAGTGTCCAGGAAGGAGCATGGTGTCTATGACAGACTGGAGTGCGGCTCTCTATTCTCCTCCATCCAGACCTGGGCAAGCTTGAGAAGTGAACTTCCCAGAAATGTTGCTTATCTGCAAAGCATCCATTCTAACATGATGATGACAGTGTGGATGTCATCATCAAAAGCTGCAGATGAGAAAGCTAAGGGCAGAGACACTGCTTGGTTTACCCAGAGTTGAACTGTAAGGATGAGCAGGTTTTCTGCTTCTGTGTCTTAGGGAAACGTAAAAGCTTCATAGCTTTGAAGAGAGTTGTGGGTATGATCAAGCTGGGGGTGTGGATCTCAGAAATAGAGTGAGAAATTGTCGAGATATCTGATTGGAAGCAGAGAGGATATGCTAGGTAGAGATATCAGCTCTTGTGTTCCTCAAGACCAATCAAGAGTCAAAAGAGCCTTAAAACAATAAGATGGGCACATAATGCTTCTGCATGGAAATGTAGACAATCCTACATTTGTTATGTGTTGCTTGCAAAGTTACTGAAGCTTTAGGCTAGCCCTGACAGGTATCCCAAACTTTTAACATCCAGCATCTACATTTCCACAATGTAGATCAAGGCAGCTGTCCCTTTCCCAGCCGGGTCAGCTGCTGTCTAAACAGTCAAAGCTCCAGGGAGAAAACATGTCTTTTCAGCTTCCAGTATCATCCAAGTGAGTGTGCCCTACTGCTCGTTCCATTGGTCAGAGTCGGTGGCCACAGTAAGATCAAGGAGTGGTGCAGCTGAGAGCTGAGCTGGGAGTTCTGTGACTGAGGAGCAGGGGACAATGGATGCTGAACTCTTGCAGGAACATCACCACTGGCTTTGTTGACAGTGCTGTGTTTGAGAGGTATTCTGAATCAAAGGGTGTCGTTTCTGCTACTGTCTGTGTTGCTCTCAACCATGTTCAAAACTGCGGAGTTCACAGAATGGTCTTAACAGTTTCCGAACTAGGACATTTGGCCCTTCACCCATAAATAAACTTCGTGTAACAGGAATATATAGGCTATCTTTAGAACTCAGTTCTTTCGTTTGTGGTAAAGTGTTTTCCAAGCTGCCCAATCTAAATGACCACCAAGTTCTGTAATTTAAAAGGCAATGAAGCATTTCTGTCTTTTCTCTTTTGTAATTGTTCCCCTTTTAAATTTACAAGATTTGTAGCTCCATGGAAATCCTTCCACGATTTTACACTGAGTGTTTGTTACAGACAGTATCCCAATCGTTTCAAGGGATAGTCCTTTGGGTTTTCATAGAATTTCATTCAGGGATAAATGTTGACTGTATTTATGAGTAAAGATATCCAAATCATTTATCATTTCATTTCCTTATGTCATTTCCCTTGTGCATACCTTTGTTGATATTTATATTATTATATTTTTCTTTACTTGACTAATTTGAAATATAGACTTTGTCTCCTTTCCCCAAACAATCAAGGGTTAGATTTATTGTTCAACTCTACTCTTACTGCTTTTAGGATTCTTTTATTTGTTACCAACACGAGCTATTCTTTCTAAATACATTAACCCCTTTTCATTTCTGATAAAGACAAAAGATTGAATTTTGATTATTCAAAGTTTACTGATTATTTTTACTCTTTAGACCTTAAAATGAAAGAATTTAAAAAATAGTATGTACATTTCTAAATCTAAACTCAATTTCATAAAATTTAATTTGGTATCTTATTGTTTTAGCTGTAATTTGGTGTTAAACTTTAGTAAAATGTTGTATACGGAAGACGTTAATAAATTTTCATTGTTATTAACAGTAATTCATGGGGTGCATTTCATGACCCACAAAAGAAAGGGAGATTGAATGAAAGGGTTTAAGATCTATCTACTGCTCCCTCTCTGTTACTCGATATATGTATAAAACTTTTAAGAATGCTGCTTGTTTGTAACACAGGAGGTAAGTCATAAAATACAGCAGTATAATTTTTTTACTAATTAGTGTTTGATTAAGAGACAGAAATCACATAAAGTATTAGGCACAGAAAGTTTAGTATAGTAAATAATAAGTACATGGGATTGGAGACTGGCCAGCAGGATTTAAGAGTGATTCTAAATATTATAGAAAACACAGATTTAAGTGGTAATCACTAGATCGATGCTAGCATACCCAGTGAAGATTCTACAGCCTCCCCCAAGCCATGCCCCTCTTCTCCACTAAGGGTTGACTCAGACCTGGTTGGGAAGGGCATAGTCAAGGGCTCAGTGACTGTTAGACGATGTGGGTGGACAGCAGGGGAATTTGTCGGATATCTTTCTTCCCAGTTGTTGGGGAAAGATGTCTCTGAAAGCACATCAGTACCAATCCACCCAAGTCCAACACCAGAAGAGGCTGGCCACCAACTCCTGTGCTCTATAAGAGTTAGGTGCTGGCGAAGCTGCCCAGGATACTAAAGCTAAGCCAGTGGATCAAACCCAGGGAGGGAAACTTCCTCCTACACGCTCTCTCTAGTGCTCTCTACTGGCAAAGCTTATCACTGTGCAAAGTTAATAAGGACCCAGTTGAATTTTCTCACAGCAGTCGATGAAGTGTGTATTTGAAACAGAGTTAATAAACTGATTGATGTTCAACTAGAACACAAGTTAAAAAGACTAATAGATTTAGAATCACATTAGTAAAGCCAAGCACAAGTAATAATCTTTTAGAGTCCTTGCCTGCTCTTTGCAGCATTGTTAAGTTCAAGAAACAATTGCATTGCCTACTGGGCCTCACATAGCATTTAATATGATTATCGAGTGTTTGCATTTTGATTTCTGGTGCTATTTTTGGTTAGACAAACAAGTTATCTTCCAAGAATAACCATCTCTGTGTTTTGCATTATAAGAGGTTTATAGTATCTTCATGTTACCAAAAGCAAAAATAACTTTTAGAATATTTGAAAGGCAAGAGAGTTTCCTTGTGTTGCTCCAGTCATGTTGTCAAAATTTTAGTCTTAAAGGTTATGTGAAAACCCACAAATCCTGTTATTCAAGAAATACATACAGTGTGATTTATGCACAGAGAGACTCTTTTGTTTGTATCTATTAGGAAGTATGAAAATATTATACCTAATTCTGGTTAATGGAAACCAAACCCCATGTGTTTTGTTGAAGTCCATACATGGGTATGACATGGGTATGTCAAAGCAGGCTTTGGCACAGAAGTTGGATAGAAATTAAAACAGAACATTTAAGTTCACTTAAGCCAGGTTGCTTGAAGAGGCTCAGGGCTTCCAGAAGGGGCTGCACCCAATGCAGCAGCTCTGACATAATCATTAGTGACCAGAGACCTGTATCCCAGTTCACAGACTTGATGGATGGGTCACTCAGACCTGTAAACTCAGTGATTACAGTATTCCACTAGCATTTCTTTTGAGTGCACACACTATCAAATTTATGCTCTTCAGTAAAATACCAATGAGTGTATAATAACTTCTGCCCCTTCACTCAACACGCTTCTGAGAAATTTTAGTTTTGTTTTTTTTTTTTGTTTTCTGAGACTATGCACCACCTCTGCTCCGCTCACATTGTTCTTATTAATAATTCCTTCAGAAATGTTATTTTCACTTTACTTAAAATTCTCTACACTGGGATTTGGTAAAAATTGACTTATTGTTTTACAACACACTATTTCTTCCTTTCTTTTATCTTCATTGAAAATTTTTATAATATATTCTGATCATGGTTTCCCCTCACCAATCTCCCTCCAGATCCTCTCCACATCCCCCACCCATAAAACTCCATGTCTTCTCCCTCTCTCTCTATCTCTCAAGCACAAGAAACACGCGCGCGCACGCACACGCACACACACACACACACACACACACACACACACACACACACAACCAAAATCCATAAAAACACAAAATTGGAAGCTATAATACATAAGCAAAAGCATTAAGATGAAAAAAAAGCCCAACCAATAATAAGACACAAAAAATCTACACTATACATTTTTTTATTATACATTTAAGTCGCTTTTAAAGTATTCATCTTAAAATAAGCTTTTTTTTTTTTTTTTAAAAAAGCCCTCACAGTTCACTTATTTGAACTCTCACACATGCAACTATGCTGCCTGTTGAGTTTAAGAAACCATCTCAGCCTGCAGCCTAGGATGTGCCAACAGCATTGTTTGGGGTTTTTCTTTAACATTTATTATTCTTCACTTTTTTCCCTCTAGAATTCGTAGTAGAGACATCTGAGATAAACCCGATTTGAGTCCTTTGTAGGTGGTCTCTCTGACATCTCTGTTTTATGCTCCAAGTATTAAAATATAGCAAGCAATATATACCTAGATTTTTGTCGGAAACATTACCTACTATTTATTAGATTCATTCACTCTTCAGATAATTGTTGATATAGCCTGTTCTTGTTCAAGATAGATTACATGATAACTTACCTTTTTCTCTAAAAAATATGTTTATGGACTATAACTAAAAACAACTTCTTGAGGGATGGAAGAACTCCAAGATTGAATGGAATTCCACTCTAGGACAGAGTGCAAAATGACAAATACGTACTGAAATTGAAAAAAGTTAGAACTAGTGGATCCAATAGGCTTTAAACAAGAGAAGTCCAAGAAAGTGGAAGAAAAGCAATGATTGAAGAAGTAATGGAGGAAAACCGACAAGGAAGAAAATGTGTCTTTGTGATCAGAGCAGAAATTACAACAAACTGAACCAATGGCAGAGGCTGAAAAACAAATAAAAAATCTAAAACATATCAAGAAGCAATATGACTAAAGTTTCTTTAAAAAGTCATACAAACATTTTCAGAGGGAGGAAAAAAAGAAGTGAAACTGAAACTATTAAAACTATTGTTTCTTGTTCTCTCTCTCTCTCTCTCTCTCTCTCTCTCTCTCCACATGATGGTAAAAGACTATAGAGGAAACAGTTGGGACAATAAGGGAAGGTGCTGATAAAAGTCATGTCTTTGCCTGGCAAAAACAGAGCACACTAATCTGAAAGAGTTATTCAGTGATATTCTCTTGCCGAGTAATAGTATAGTTCAATTGTTGACTTACACACACCTAAAACATCATGCTTCTCTCTGCTTTCCATTCGTCAGCTTTTGAGGGGGGTTGGACAATAGGAAGATGGCTTAGGCTTTCCTTTCTTACCTCCTTAGGTCAAACACAGATTGGAAAAAGCATCACTCTCTCTCTCTCTCTCTCTCTCTCTCTCTCTCTCTCTCTCTCTCTCTCTCCCCTCCCTCCCTCTCTTCTTCTCTTCATCCCTCCTCCTTTCTCTCCCTCCTTCCCTACCCTGCTCTGTGTTTTAAATAGTAAAGAACATATTTCCCAATACAGTTGAAGCAGAGTTAGTCTCAATAAAGAGAAAGGCCATGACCATGATCCAGACCATTGCAAAGAGAAGTGAGAGGAGTGACTTCCAACAGGAACGAGTGCCCCCGTGGGATCTGCCTTTCCTGCAGCACATGGGTGTGCAGGGTAGAGATAGCATGGGGGGCAAGCAGGATGAAGGTAGAGGGGAGTGGGAGAGGGACATGGACCGTGTGGCGGTGTATTGAAAGCAGAGAAACAACAGTGAGGGGGATTAACAAACTAAAAGGTTTTATGATGTTAAGAATAAATTTAACATATCAAGATACTAGTAATTGTAAATGGAACAAATTCAACAGTTACCATACATTTATGTTGAGGAATAAAATGAAAACATACACATCCAATTTGTAAGAGATACATTAAAAAGAAAATGATGCTCTACATCAATGTCCAACTTACTTAAAAATAAAAATGTGACACAAAAAATTTGAAAATAAGTAGAGAACAGACATAACTATATGAATAAGACCATAAATTTTGCTATCAATTAGAAAATGAGGCATAGTAATGATTTTTTTCTACTGAAAATAATATAAGAAGAAAAATGTCAGAAATGCAAGGAGAAATGTAATATTTCAAAGAAAATGAGAGCTTGGTATATAACTATGAGTGTTTATAAGGTCAAGTTCACATATACAAGGATTTAGAATTTAAGTAACAAGTAAAGTAAGTATAATTAAATAAATCTGCACACATATTTTTAAATGTGTGTATTAAATACAAAACCATTGTCTTTGAGTACATGGCCTTTTCTGTGTCAGGTATCACTCCTCTGGGCCAGCTGATGTTCTGCTACCCACTGTGCAAGGCCTCAAACAACTGTTAAATTCTTCAAAGCAGACATAATACTGAGTATGATTTCTAACCACAGTGCAATAAAATTAGGGATTAAGAACAAAGACAAACAAAAAAATATCAATCAACTGAAATGTTTTAAAACACCCAATAAATAATTATTAGGTTAAGGAGAAAATAAAAATTCACATAAAGTATTTTGAAATGAGGCATGATGTGAGCCCTACAAATAAAACCCCTGTGACTGGGCCAAAATGGCTGCCAAGAGGAGGAAATTACAACCTTCGACTTGTTTATTAGGAAACAAGAGAAATGAAAGCTGGATGATTCAAGACCTAAAGTCAGGGAGCTGGAAGAAGAATAAAAGTAAACAGAATGAAAACAGAAGGAAGCTAATAAAGATAAAAGCACAAATTAATAAAACAGAACACAAACAACTAGACTTTAAAACAGACTTGATCAATAAGACTAAACGCTGGTTCTCTTAATGTAATAAAATAGACCAACCTTTGCCAAGTTTGAATTTTAAAATGTAGACTTTAAAAGAAATCAAAGTCATATAAAAAGAGCAAGAATACAGATAGAAAATACATTTTTAAAGAAAGTTCATTTCTCAAGAAAATATACATTACTACTAGTCTCCAAACACATGGAAATCTAGGTTAGATAAATGATCATACAGAAACTGAGGTCTTCAGAGTTCTAGTTCTCATCAAGTGCCATGGACATTGCTATAAGAAGGACTGGACAAGGTCTCTACTAATGCAGAAACTCAACAGCTGTTACAAGCATACAGAAAATTCCTTAATCATCTACATGTCAAAGTTATCAAGATATTAAAATTACATGAGGAATATAGAAAGCAATAGAGCTATCTTACTTAGAAATATAGTAAAAAATAAATCCGGAAAGAATAAAAATGAAAAGCTTAAAACCTACCTCACTATCGTCCATTCATCTGTCTATCTATCATCTATCTATATTTATCTATCATCTATCTATCCATATCATTCCATCTATCTATTATCTACCTATGTACTTATGCATCATCTGTCTGTCTGTCTGTCTATCTAATAATAAAACAGGATCCAATTACAGTGTAAGTTTAACGGATGTGAAATGTAACTACCCATTTTAACCAATAATAAGAAAATATCCTATGTAAACTTGAAAGACTATTGGCACATTGTAACTGAGACCAGTGTAATAACAGTAAAACTCTTAACTTTCTAAATAATATCTCTAAAAGATTTTACTAATATGATGAGAATAAAAAGGTTTTTGTTTCACAGAAGCACAAGTTAAGGTGAGAATCACTACTGGGGATACACAGGACAAAAATATGCAGGGATGTTACTCTTCTAAGACTTTTCTCATGGCTCATCTAATTACTCATAGTCTCACTGTGATGAGCAGCATGCTTTAGTGGGAAAGCACCATTTGTGTTACATGTTTAGTGTGAATTAATGGAAACAGTTTCACAGATTAGCTGTGCTCACTTGTGCATCCCAGGGGCCATCATGATACCTGGAATTTGTGAATGAGTAATTTGCCAGTTACTAAACATAAAGATTATTTTATTTTTCCTTACCATTCACAATTTTCCCATTTGTGGTAGTGTGAGTGAGAATGGCCCTCATATCTATGATATATGGTATATATATTTGAACATGTGGCTCCCAGTTGGTGAAACTGTTTGGGAAAGATTAGGAGGTGTGGCCTTGTTAGGTGAGGTGTGTTGCTGGGGGTGGGCTTTTGAAACCTCAAAATTAGTTAGCTTTCACATTGTGGAACAGATGTAATGTCTCAGCTCCTGCTCCAGCACCATGCCTGCCGCCATGCTCTCTGTTATATAATCATGGACTCAAACCCTCTGGAGTCCCATCAAACGCTTTTTTCTTGAGTTGCTTTGGTCACGTTGTTTTGTCACGACAATAAGAGCACTTGTCCATTTGACTCTGTTCCTGACATAGATCTCCATGAATATCTGTATTTATAGAATAATATGGATGTGTTAATGTTTTTGCTAGGTGGATAAAACATTTGAAACCATTAGGCACCCTTAAGGCTTTCCTTTCCTTTAGCTTTGTCTGCATTACAATTCTTTCTGGTATTTTTGTAAATATTATGGATGATATTAGATACTTCTAATTATTGCAAATCCTAAAAATAAAAGGATAAAGCTACTTTGAAATTTTTCTAATATATTTGTTCCTTTTACTCATCTGTTCATTACAGGAACTAAAATTTAGTACTTAAAATTTGAAACTATAGAAATGACACATTCTTGAGTAAAAAGATAATTTGAAGATGTCATTACATTGACTTCTTAGGGTGTTAATTGCTTCATAACATATTCTGAGTATAGTGTAGAAGATTAATAAAGATTAACTGTAGCAGAATTGTTAGAAGGTTTTATTAATAAAATCAAACCTGAGGCCAGTTATTGGAATGAATGATGTAGCATGAATCTTAAAGAGTCTTATTAATAATATTAATATTAATATTAATATTATTGGGGTGAATGCTGGAAGATCAGAGAAGCAGAACAAACCACAGCCACCTCACCTTGCCAGTTCCTCAGCTGATCTTGTTTCCTCAGACTGGAAGCCTCTGAATTCTCATCCAGAATGAATCTCAGCTGAACTGTGATACTCAAAAGCCTAAAAGCTTAACCAGTCAAAAGCTTCTAGTTTCTGGTCTTCACGCCTTATATATCTTTCTGCTTTCTGCCATCACTCCTGGGATTAAAGGCTCACTTCTTGGTATTAAAGGCGTGTGTCACCATGCCTGGCTATTTCCAATGTGGCCTTGAACTCACAGAGATCCAGAGGGATTTCTGCCTCTGGAATGCTAGATTAAAGGTGTGAGTGCCACCATTTTCTAGCCTCTGTATCTAGTTTCTGTTCTGTTCTCTGACCCCAGATAAGTTTATTAGGGTGCACAATATTTTGAGGAACACAATACCACCACAATTAACTGAGAATGAAGAATGTCAATATTTAATATTTTAAATGTAATTAGTAGAAGAAAGGGGAATAAATGTAAAATATTAAAGAGATAATTGAAAACTAATTTGACATTTCTCATACCAAAATGTATTATTTTGCATACTAGTAATGCATAAATAATTTATATAAACATACTGGACTGTTGGAGAAAGGGGTTTGTTGACATGGGTCAAAATCACTAATCATTTAAAACTGTAAACCAAATAGTATTATGAAAAAAAATGGAATCACAGCAGTCAGTAGGCTGGAGAAAGTTTTCTTTTTCCATTTAAAATGATATTTATGAACTATCATTGGTATATAAGGCATTTGGGTTGTTTTTCTAGTATTAAGTGATAGATTTGTGGTCTTGCTCATTCATAAAACATCTGGCTAGAGTTAGGGATTCAGTCTGTGGCCACAAAACAGAAGGAATCCTTGAGCCTTCAGATGTATTCAATCTGACATTTTGCTGTCAATTAATGCAGTGTTCTGGCCAACAGAATACTTATAAAAAATCAGTGACCGTTCTTTATATTTTTCAGACCGAACCTTTGGCACAATGTACAATCTTAGTAGTTGTATTCTTTGGAGTTCTTTGCTGATAATATGTCTTTGCTGGAGGAAGACAACTTTTCATCACTTTGTTTTGGCTATGTATGGAATAATCTGGCACTTTTTTTTTTTTTTTTTGGTTTTTTCGAGACAGGGTGTCTCTGTGTAGCTTTGCGCCTTTCCTGGAACTCACTTGGTAGTCCAGGCTGGCCTTGAACTCACCGAGATCTGCCTGGCTCTGCCTCCCGAGTGCTGGGATTAAAGGCGTGCGCCACCACCGCCCGGCTATAATCTGGCACTTGTAAGGACATTGGGCAACATATACTCAAAAAATATAATAGAATTAAAATATTGGATCTTGGTACCTTCCTCCTTCAAGATTCCAGCACAAACTGAAACTTTATTTTAGTTTATTTTTGCAGATTCATTTCCACAGGCTAGTAACTGAGTGAGGGCTTCTTAGACTGAGCCAGTTCTGGCCGCACACATGAAGTGTGTGGGCAGGGTAACACAGGAAGTGGAGAGTCTCATCTCCAGGATGTAGACTAAAGGGCTGCTCTGAAGCAAGATGGACTGTACTCAGGCTTTGCAAAGAAGGGAACTTTCTGGAAGTAGGTGCACCAATCATTTGGAGCAGAGAACATCACTAGTGCCAATCATGCTGAAGTAAAGACTTTGTCAGATTTGTTATAATATCGAAGACGGGAGGATTTGATTGGTTTTAGGTTTGTTTGTGAATTAGTAAAACTCTGGAAGTGGGTTATGGCAGCTTTTGGTAATTTTTAAAGGCTTTGATCTGGCAGAGAGTTAAAACACTTTGCTAATAATATCAACATTAGATTTATTGATCTCTTATGAGATGTTCCAACTAACAGCAATGATGTATTGCTCTGTTATTAAAGCATATCTGCTATCTGGAAAACGTGTGCTGTTGTACTCAACTGTATTCTGTCAGTTGTTGATAGGATGATCTGTATAGGGTTTAAATGATCTTTATGGCAGGACTTGATTTTTCGTGTCTTTTTTTTTTTTCAATTTAAAGAGATGATCTGGAGTTGCCAAATTTTGTAAGACCTGTAGAAACAAACAGTGTTGTTTTGTGATTTATACTTAAGAGCAAAAGATAAGTAGTTCTGTTTTTCAGTTTTAATCTCCATAGTTCTATTGTTGTTTTAGTTGTCTGCCTCACACATCACATTAGTTACTCTTCTGTTGCTGTGATAAAAATGCCATGACCAGAAACAACTCAAGGCAGAATGTTTATTTTGGCATACGGTTCCAGAGGGTCTTGGGTCCATACTGGCAGGGTCAGCCTGGCAACACACTGGCCACGTGATAGGGGAAGGAAGCTGACAGATCACAACTTTATCCACAAACAGAAAACAGAGTGAATGAACTGGAAGTGGAACAAAGGTTTGAACTCTTGAAGTGACGTACTTCCTCCAGCTAGGATTCACCTTGTAAAGGTTCCATTTACCAAAATGATCTCATTTTCCATTGATAGTGTCAGTGTTATCATCTTCTTTACACAGCCATTTCTAGGAGAAACTGTATCACACAACAGACTTTCTGGTTCTCTGGTTCTTAAAATCTTTCTGCACCCCTCTTCCATGATGTTCCCCGAGCCATAGGTGCAGGAGTCATGATACAGTTGTAAGTATTGGGACTGTGCTTCCCACCATCCATTGGTCTTTACACTGAGCCCCGTTGTGGTTTTCTGTGATGGGCTAGAGAAGGAGGAGAGGGTGGGGAGGAAAAGTGACGTAATTCTATTTTGATTATATATATATAATTTAAACTTTTTGTTTGTTTGTTTGTTTAAAGTTTCCAGGATAGCGCTACCAACTGGAGACCAAATGTTCAAATAATTGAGCCTATGAGGGATGCTGGTTACTCAAACCACTAAGCATTATCTAATGCTTCACAACAAAATATCCCCACATTCAGTGGCTTAAACAAGCCGATTTATCATCTTGCGTTTTTTCTGAGCCATCCATATACCTGGCTGATTTCAACCTCCCAGGGAGCATCAAGGTGTTAAGTCATCGCGTATAGCTTGTCTTAGCAGCTCAGCCAATATGGAGAGGCAAGGCCAATGGAGACTCTCCAGACCACGTTACCATTTACAGTCTGATCTCAGAAGTGCTGTCTAATCTTCGTAGCTTGTCATGTCAGAAGTGAAGGCAACACACTGAAGAGGGGTGTGCTTTCTTAGAGCGAGACACATGAAGCAGCTGGACATAGGGGCCAGCTCACACTGAAGATGGGTGTGTGTAGATGTAACCAACCGTCTTATTAAATAAGAAACACAGAGCCAATACAGAGATGAAAGCCAAGAGGTCAGAGCAATAGCTAAGAGCTAAAAACCTTACCCTTCACTGTTGCTGTACCTCTCCAAAAGAGACCTACTTCATGTGTCTGTCTTTTTTTAATAGTTTCTGTTCTGCCTTCTCATTGGTTGTAAACCCAACCACGTGACCTCCTACCTGTCTGTACAGACCTCCAGGTCTTCTGTGGTTGGTATTGAGATTAAAGGCGTGTGTCTCCAATGCTGGCTGTATCCTTGAACTCACAGAGATCTACCTAGCTCTGCCTACCAAGTGCTGGGGTTAAAGGCATGCACCACCAACGCCCAGCTTTCGCTATGGCTTGCTAATAGCTCTGACCCCCAGGCAACTTTATTTATTAACATACAAATAAAATCACATTTCAGTACAAATAAAATATCACTATAGATGTACTTTCTTAGAGGGAGACACATGAAGCAGCTGGACACCGGGACCAGCTCACACTGAAGATGGTTGTGCTTTTTTAGAGTGAGACACATGAAGCAACTGGACACCGAGACCAGCTTAGCAGAGTAGCAAGCAGGCTGTCTGATAAATTTCATCTTTTAAAAAAATGATGTAGGATCTCAGGATGTAGCACCGGCTGGTCCAGAATTCGTACGTAGACTAGGCTGGCTTTGAACTCAATGATCCTTTTCCTGCTTTAACATATCAGCATAGCCAACTCGGATGAACTCATAATGTTCTCAGCTGAATTCCATTCACCTCTCTAAAGAAGTCACTCCGGGTCAGTGACAACATCACATTTAGCCTTTTGATATGCTGTTAGTTTAAGTTCTATCTCTAGCATGTATTTTAAATGCTAATTTATAAAGCATTTGAAATATAATACAAAATTTCAAGAATGGAAGATAATTAATAAATGTCAGAAATGAGTTTTGGACTCCTGTTTACTTAATATGGTATGTTTGTTTACCTTAGAGCTACATATAGAAAACCCCAAGCCAATCCAGTAATGTTCATTATGGATGCCTTAAAACAGTGAATTGAATAGCTAGATAACTATTAATAGTTAAAATGGCTTCAGAAACCTTAGTGAACTCAGAGAGACCAGTGATCCCCTGTCATGCCCAGTCTTCACATCTGTCTTCACAGCACCCACAAGCATCTTAGGAGACAAGGACTGCTTCCTTTGCAGCTTAGGAATCCAGCCTTTATCGAGTCTCTTGGCTGAGTTGAAGAGCCGCAGTTGTGAAAGTAATCAAAGTGTCATTAAGCCCTCCAAGGTCCACATGCTGTCTGTTAAAGGAGGCTTCTCTCCTGAAAGGAAAATAGAGGCAGACAGGCAGGGTCATACAGCCTGAAGACCTAGGATGTACCCGGTGTTTTCTAACCTTCCAACCTATTTTAATTTAATTTCCAAAATTCTGCATCAGGAAATTATTATTGCCACCTTAGATATCAGAAAATGCTATCAATACCAATTTAGCAACCAATTTAGCAACTGTTTATGCCTCAATATTTAGAATTTACTCAAAATTTTAATTGTGCATCTAGCTTCATTTTGTATACATATATAAACATATACACACATATGCATGTTTATGAATAGATAGAAATACATTGATCAATAATCTGTGTTTTAAAAACTGTCAGTGTTGGACCAATAAGATAGCTCCATAGGAAAGGCACCGGCTGCCAAGAGTTATTAGGCAGGTTTGGTCCCTGGCATCCACATGGGACAAGACAACTAACTCCTACTCCTTATCCTCTGACCCCCACACATGTGTGGTGACATGTAATCACCACATGAATACACGTAAAATAGATAAATAACTTTTAAAATACTGTTTTAATTAACTCATATTTTAAACTATTTAAATGTCTATTGAGAAAACAAAGAAAATTCTCTTTATTCAAATATTACTTAATTTTACTTTCAATATATTATTTACAATATATAATTCTCTTTAACTATATTATTTAAATATTCTTTACAAATCAACACTACGTGAATGCTATATATGGTGGCTTCTTCTTGGCCAAGGTGCAGAACTGCTAAATGCCGAATAATCTGAGTGTCCCAAGTCTCAAAAGAGTTGCCAAGAAATAAAAGAAAAAAAGAAAAGGAATAAATTTGAAAAATAATTATGGAGTAAAATGAGAGTAAGGGACTTTAGTCAATTCTTTTAAATGATTCTCCTCTATTGATGGTAGGAAGCCTAAAAAGAGCATCCATGTCCAACATCATTTACTCTCAGTCAACCGAAAGAATCATCCTGGGAATACACACCTCGTATACAATCACTACCTGTCACCGGCATCATACGAATGTTCTGATTTTGATCCAGCTCAATCACCATTTTTTAAAGCTCTTCTAAATCTGTAAAGCCAACTTTTTTGTCACAAATTACAGTCTCTGTAACCCATTGTTTTGTCAATGACAAACAAATCGACTGTTCCCTACAAGTTTCTAATGAAAATATATACTCTGGCATTAGATTAATATACTAATATTCATTAGCTACATAAAAGTTCCTGAAAGTAGAAGTTAACCATTGTATAGCAGATGTGTGGAACTATTATGTACTTCGCAGTGGCTCCTTTGTTATTTTTTATTTTTGGAATAGGAAAGAATCGGCTGTTTCCTTTTTTTAAAATACTGGCTTTCTTAAAAGTGTCTTTGTCTTTGCTAGGGTTTCATGCATTTTACTAAGGGGTATGTTTTCTTTTTAGAATTAATTCTCTATTATTTCCTTCTTCCTGCTTCAGTTAACTCAGTCATTTATAATTTTGTCAGATTTATTTATCTATCCAAGGCACCAAATTTATCCTCAAGTCATTCTTTTAAACAGCAAAAGAGACCGAAAAAAGGAAACATTAAAGAACTCCAGTGCTCTCACAAGGCAGCTGCCAGTTCAGTCAACAAAACGGAGACTTCCAGTAAAAACAGGGAACTCTCTGAGGTGTAGACCCCAATGGCTGAGAAAAGCCACAAGTTCAAGCTGACCTCGCCAAAAAGCATTTATACTTTTAGCCAAACTTATTAAAAACAAAAATCATTTGAAAGGAGAGAAAAAAAAAACATGCTACTGGGTTTCATAATCCTGAGACAACAGGCTACAAAGGGATTTCATTTTTAATAATCTTGCCTGCTAAACAAGACTCTGAATCTGTTTTTCTTCCAAGTTCCCTGGCTTCCCGCTCTCTAGCCACGCCTACAGCAGGCAGGCTACCCTTGTGACTAGAAAACTGAACACCATATTGGCAGGGTCCATTTGCAAGAAGAATGTCCTATCTTTCTTAAAAAAAAAAAAAAGATTGGCATACATTCATTGTACATGGTTACATGATCTAAAATATAAGAATATGTTAGACAAGTGTATCATGCACTTTGATCAGATTCCCCACCCTGGTGAACTCACCGCTATTTCCATTTCATTATTCGTTTACATTGCCCCAGAGAGCATCATTTACATTTGTATTTGTTATATATTAATGGCAATATTATTTTAGAAAGACTTTCTAGCCTAGTTCTAGAATGAAGGATAGACCAACAGTCAATTAGATGTTTGGAAAAGACAATAATCTTTCACTTACGAATATTCAAAGTGATTGAAGGGCATGGTCAAAACTTGGGCTCCTCCCAGGAACTTGATGGAGTTGTTTTATGTCAGGGAACAAATTCCAGTTTAAAACGTACTGTCTTTACTAGTCTTTGGTTGACAGCATCGATAACCAGAAGGAAAAGGAAGCTGCAGAGAGGCCCACTGGTTTTGAAATGGCATTTTCCACAACAGAAGCTGTGACCTCCATCAGCACTCCACCAGTGTGGCAGGAGGTGATGTATCCAGTGTTGAATCTAGGAGTATCAGTTTTGCTCTTCAGTCCAGTCAGTAGCCAGTTTTGAAATGACATTGCCGCTCACAGGGAAGTGGGTGTAAGCTGGCTATGGTGGCTCTGGATGGACATTCAGCAGATACAGACAGGTGACACTGAGATTTGGACCAAGAAGGAGCCTTAAGTTAGATGAAGATTTTCAGGATTGTGTCATCACACAGAAGATTGTGTAGCCTGTGCACTCCTCATGAAAACACGATCCCTCTCTTCCTGAGAGATACAGAGTAGCATGTCTGACGGTGAGTGGTCAGCCTTCTCCTTAGGCCCCACCAGACAGACATTTCAGGTCTTGTGTCTTAGCAACACACGAGCATGAGGAAGAATTAGGACCCAGTTCTGGCCTGTGTGCAGGAGTGACATACAAAGGCGAGAGGCTAATCTTAGGTGCAGCAAGACCATTTCAGGCATGAGAACAGTGAAACGGCAGCATTGTGAAGAGTTCTGAAAATTCTTTGTACATTTATGGTTAATTAAGAAAAAAAAAAAACAGGAGTATCAAGCCATAGCTGAAGTGACTACTATGTAAAATACTGGGGTAATTGATGGCCCAGGGTTAAGTTTAACTGGTTTCACTTCCACAACTTTGGAGACTAAACTTCCTCCTAAAGATGTTAAAACTATATTGTAACATCTGTGTCTTAGGCTCTTTTATGGTCCCTGAGTAAAGGACTTAGTTTTTTTTTGTGGGGGGGCAGAGTGTTACAATCTTCATTTTCTATATTGAGAGTTTTTTTGATATTTGTAAAATTTATGTCTACAGACATGTTACCATGATAGTTCCAACAACAATTATAAGCTAAGCCTAAGTTAGCAAAGTTTTTGGTTGGCATTAGAGATAACTTTTAAACTGCCCAGAAACTAAAATCTTATAAATTATTATAAATTATAAATTATTATGATATATATGTACACACACATATTAAGTGTGTATTAAAGGTAATTTATTTATAATAAATTAATAATAAATAATAAATTCACTCTGCATTTCCTCTTAGACTAGACTCCCCTTCCATACACTCTGGACACTCTGGAGCTGTGGC
This sequence comes from Peromyscus californicus insignis, assembly GCF_007827085.1. Classification (NCBI taxonomy): domain Eukaryota; kingdom Metazoa; phylum Chordata; class Mammalia; order Rodentia; family Cricetidae; genus Peromyscus; species Peromyscus californicus. The sequence goes on along the minus strand of NW_026294514.1, from coordinate 10,257,209 downwards.
TCATCAGCAGAGTACTTCCCTAACATACGTAAGGCTTTCAATTCGATCTCATCACCATAATTTAAAATTACCTTTACATCTTCTTAGAATGTAAATGTAAAAGAAGAATGGCGTATGCCTTTTTATAATGTATTTGTCAGGCATGGTTTATTAAGAGAGGAAGATTTTCACAGTCTTGGATCACTTATAAACTCCACCTACATATTTGGAGAAACTGGATGATGTTGGGCAAAATGTATCTGAGAGTGAGAACAAAAATGGATGCACCTGGATGTGGTTCTAGCATCTCACTATCTCCTGTGTAGGTCTAGAGTCATAATGGTCAGTCCAAGGAATACCAGACTGTATGGCAAGCATATTCATAACATCAACTGTTGATTGTTTCTGACTTTGATATGAACCTCACATGTATAAAGGAATCATCTTCTAAGAATGTTAAGACTATCGCCTCTTCCAGTCCCTGGCATATTGTAAGCACCTGAGAACGCTTTGTGATGTACATCAGACACTGATAAACATCTGTTGAATAAAAGTAGAAAATGAGACTTTAAGTGGAAGGAATCACATACAATTTCTGTAAACCAAATGATTATTCCTTTTTTTAAAACATCTAAGATTTAAATTTTTTTTTTGGTTTATTTAAAAGAGGCTATAACTGTAGAAAAGGATTTAAGGAGGATAGGATTTTTTCCTGATTTTTTAGGAATAAGAAGCAATGGGAAAGCTATTTTTGTTTTTGTATATTTTGTACAAGGTGTGTGCCAGTTCACATGTTATTTTCTTTTGCTTCCAAGGTCCCTTTTCCCACGTTTCATGACTCTGATGTGGGGACTCTGCTAATTATGCTGATTCAGTTTTGTTCAGCCAGCAGGGGACCCTAGACAGAGGATGGGCAGCTTATCACTTCCTGAGTCCATCCTATGACTCCTATCTCATCGCATCACATTCTTGGTGCACTTCTGGCCTGCCCTTGTAGTGTAACCCACATCATATGTCACCATGGCAGCATCTTTACACAACCATGTCTAAATCCAGTTCACAGTTGACTCAACAACCAAACGTCCAGGCTTCTCTGACACCCAGAGACACCAGCTCTGCAACGGTCCTCCTCATGTGAACTTCAAGTCTTCAAGGTTTTAATCACCTTCGCCTCTTCCTCTTCTCCCCTCTGCCTTAGTTAGACAGCTTGTGTTTATAATTACTCCCTCCACTGCCACTTAGCATCCCTCTCTACCCTTTCACTTATTTGGTCAGCTGCTTCATGACTAGGCAACAGTTCTGCAAATTTAACACTAAGCAATTGTAAGATGTGACCTTCAGCTTTTAAATATGGACTAGTTTGGGTGGTTATCACAGAGAAGATATTTCTGCTTCTCAAATCAGTCAACCTAAGAGGGAGGCCAATATAGACTAGACGTCCACCTCTGGAATGCAGCATTACGGGGCAGAAAGTGTAGACATCCTATAATCACATAAATCATGTGATTCACCTCTTACTGGAGATACATCTTAAAAGAGAATGACACTATAAGAAAAATAGTCTGTTGTCCTGTTATGGTAGTGTGTGTAAATCAATAAAAGGTGAATTTATTTTTATTATGCTAATTGCTAAGAATTCATTGTCTCAGCCAAGAAACAGTTTGTTTTTCATTTTCTTTCTGACAAAATTTGACAAATAAAGGTTTAGTTGTGGATCAGAAAAGAGCTGGAAATAAAGCAGCAGTGACTATTATAGGATGTTCTTTGGGGGAGGGTTGTGCCATGACTATTACTTAATAATATGTGCTATTTTCTAAGATTAAAAAAAGCCAATTGCTAAACTTAAAAAAAGAGATTGGAAGTTTATTACAAACTGTCCTTCCAAACATTTCCTAATAAAGTCATGCAGACACAGAAGTGTTTCACAAGTGCACCTTACTACCAGCTATTAGAATTCTTTTTTATATGTTAAGTTTTCTTTGTTCTTGAGAATTTTAGACTTCTATGTAATGAAATATGGTCATATACACACCATTTCCCCCCCTAATTACTCCCAAATCCCAAACACGGTACTCTCAAAATTTCATGCTTATCCCATTTTGATAATCCATTGTGTCCAGTTCATACTTCCCTTATGTATATGGATGTGGGAACATCCACTGGAGTGTGGGAAACCTATCAGTGGCCTCACATTCAAAATACGATACATCTTCCTGCCCCCACAGTTACCAACGGCCAGTAGCTCCTCATGAAGGGATGGGACTTCAAGAGGTCCTCCTCCATCTGTGCCCCAACTTGGGCTGAATTGGTCTTGTGTAGTAACCACAGCTGCTGTGAGTTCTTAAATGCTGGACTCATGTCATGTGCATAAGGCAGTGTTTCAGAGCACTCCTTTTCATAGTTAGATTCTTATACTCTTCTCACCCCCTCTTCCATGACGTTCCCTGAGCTTTGGTGGTAGGAGTGGTCTGCACGTGGGGACATGCTGGATGTTATAAGAAAGAAACTGTGATATTCTGTAGCAAATTACCTACTGCATCTTCCCTTCCTCCCCAACTCCTATCCTTAATGGTTCACAGACTCTGCTTCCCCAACTCATTGCTTGATTCCAGCTTCCAACTCCAGGAACCATTCCCTGGGAACCTAAAAGCCTCTCCAGCAAGCAAAGTAGGAACTAACAGCAGACCTTAACCTTATCCCTCATTCCTCCAAGTCCAATCCCCCAGTCTCATCTCCAGCTCTGTAGTAGACTATTTGCTGCTGCCGCCTCTTCTCATATTTTACTCCTTTCTCAGTGGGAATAAGCAGATCCTTGTATAACACCTTGCTTTTCTCCATACTATACATCACCTCACCACCACTGCTGCCCTTCCACATCCTGTGTCAACTCCCAATCTCTAGAAACATATTTTATCTGAAAACACCAGTGCCCACACCTATCAGAGTTCCAGAAGAATTTCCTACCAGGAAACACACAGCAACAAGACTCTCCTAAAGAATTAGAGAGGGCAACAGAAACCAAGGAACATAATAGCCTCCCAACAAAGACAATATCATATATCAGCACCTAGAATTACAATCTTCCTAACCTCAGATGCTTATACTCCACTGTAAAAACACAATAACAGCCAGGACCTTGTGTCTCCACTAGAGTCCAGAGGTCCTACCACAGCAGGCCCTGAGTGTTGCAACACAGCTGGAGCACAAGAGAAGGACCCTAACATAGCTTTTATGAATACTAAAGAGGTCCTTAAAGAGGAAATGTCCCTTAAAAATCTGCAAAAGCACAAACCGTGGAAAGAAATGTATAAAACAGTTCAAGCAGAAAGTGTAAACAGAATCAATAAAGAAAACCAAACTGAAAAAAATCTGCAAATGAAAAATTTAGGAACTTGAATAATAGGAAGCTCAGAGGCAAGTCAAACCAATAGAATATAAAAAGATGGAGGAGACAATCTCAGGCATTGAAGACACAATAGAAGAAATAGATACATCGGTCAAAGAAAATGTTAAATTTAAAATATCCTGGGGTGAAATATCCAGCAAATTGGGAACACTATGAAAAGACAAAATTGAGAATAATGAGACTAGAGGAAGGAAAAGAAACCCAGGTCAAAGACCCTGAAAAACTCCCTAACCTAAAGAAGGAGATGCCTATCAAAGCACAAGAGGCATGCATACACAATATGAAATAAACAGGACCAGAAAAAGAAAGTCCCCTTGGCAAATAATAATCAAAACACTAAATGTACAGAACAAAGAAAGAATATTAAAAGATGCAAGGGAAAAAGACCAAATAGCATATAAAGGTAGACTTGTTAAAAAACACCTGACTTCTCAATGGAGACTCTAAAAGTCAGAGGTGCCTAGAAAGATGTTCTACAGACTTTAAGAGACCACAGATGTCAGCCCAGACAACTATGCCCTGCAAAATTTTCAATCACCAGAAATGGAGAAAATATGATATCCCATAACAAAATGAATCTAGCCCTATAGTAGTCACTAGAAGGAAAACTCAAGCCTAAAGAGGTTAACCATAACCAAGAAAACACAGGTGATAAGTAATCCCAAGCCAGAAAATAAAAAGAGGGAAGTACAGACACACACAAATACACACACACACACACACACACACACACACACACACACACACACGCATACACACACATACACACCACCACCACCATCACAACAACAACAACAACAAATAACAGGTATCAACAAACATCATTCAATATCAATGGTCTCAATTCTCCAATAAAAAGAAACAGAATAACAGAATGTACACAAAACAAGATCCATCTTTCTGCTGCATTAAAGAAACACACCTTAACATTAAGGATAGACATTACCTTAGGTTGAAAGGGTGGAAAAAGACATTCTAAGCAAATGGAACTAAGAAGCAAGATGGGATAGCCATTTTAATATATGACAAAATAGACTACAAACCAAAACTAATCAATCAGAAGAGATAGGGAAGGATACTACATACTCAACATAGGAAAAATACACTGAGGACATTGGCATTCTTAACATCTATGCACCTATTACAAGGACGCCCAAATTCATAAAGGAACATTACTATAGCTTTAGTCACACACACACACACACACACACACACACACACACACACACACACGGATAGTGGGAGACTTAAATACCCCTTTTTCACTAATGGGAGACCTATCCAGACAGAAATTAAAGAGAAAAATACTGGCACTAAGAGACATTATAAGTCAAATGGCCCTAACAGATATTTACAGAACATTTCACCCAAGCACAAAAGAATATACCTTCATGTCAGCACCTCATGGAACTTTCTCCAGAATTAACCACATACTTAGACACAGTAAATCTCAACAGATACAAGAAAATTGAAGTAACACCCTGCATCCTACCTGAATACCATGAACTAATGCTGGATATCAGCAAGAACAGAAACAATAGAACACTTACAAACTCATGGAAACTGAACAATTCACTACTGAATGAAAACTAGATTAAGACAGAAATTAATAAAGAAATTAAATACTTCCTATAAACGAATGAAAACAAATACATAACATACCCAAACTTATGGGACACAATGAAAGTGATTCTAAAAGGCAAATTCATGTATTTATGGAGTGTAAAGGAATATTCCACATTTCCCCCTTTTATCTAATTAAAAAGGAAGATTTTTAACTTTAACATAGTAAAATTATATACCAAAAACAGTTATTAAGTAAGAATTACAGTTACAACATCCAGTTCATTTGTATTTGGCAAAATTAGAGAAAATACTCTATTGTTTATCTTATCTTTGCAAGTCTAAAGTTTTATACCTAATTTACCTTTTATCACAACTAAGGAAAACTTTAAATATGACTATCTAGTCTTCATCTCCATCAAAAACCCCAGAAAGGTAGAATGTTACCTAATGACAGGCACATCTGGCTGCCTGAACAGTCACTCAAAATTCTTCGGTAACATTGGGGCATGCATCTTTGACCTACAGGCCTAGAATTTATGGCAGACATTTCTGAGAAGCAGGGAATTTTGAAGGACTATTCTACCTTGTCTTGGCAAAGGTTGGCAGTAGCTTTCTTTTGTATACTGCTGGTCCAGTTGGACAGTATACTGTCAGCAATTGAGACAAGGGTGGTTTCTTTCACTATAAATGGCTAGCTTTTGTCATAAAGAAAACAAACTCCATACAGAGTGTCTTTGATGCTCATCATTTTCTCTGAAGTAAATTGGTATTGTCAGTAGCAGATGTATCTCACTGTCATAAAAAGACTCAGGTTATTAAACATCTTAAGTGCCATATTCTGTAAGTCTTTGAAGTATTTGAAAACCATCTATCTAAGTATACCTGCTTAGTCTTGAGAAGATGTCTAACATGACTACAAGTTTGATTATTATAGGTGACTAACTACTAACCTGTATTTCTTTTTTTTTTTTTTTTTTTGGTTTTTCGAGACAGGGTTTCTCTGTGTAGCTTTGCGCCTTTCCTGGGACTCACTTGGTAGCCCAGGCTGGCCTCGAACTCACAGAGATCCACCTGGCTCTGCCTCCCGAGTGCTGGGATTAAAGGCGTGCGCCACCACCTGTATTTCTTAACTATACATTACATGTTAAATGAGTTGCATAAGCACAATACCCCAAACAAGAGTATAAACATACATATAGTATAGCAAAAATAACTTTAAATTTGTATTAGTAAACCAAAATCCATACCAATATAAAATATTTTTATATTAATATTTATTTTTGAATTAATGTAGATTAAATAATCTACCCCTTTTTCTCATCATTTCTATATTATATCCTCATTTTTTCATTTAGAAAGAGATTTTGAATTTAACTCTTTTGTTTAGCTTTTTCTCTGACTATGACCAATAACAACTTGGCAACCAACCTCCTTTAAGTGATGACAAACATCCATAACCAGTCTTTTGGCAATGTGGGTATCATTCTCGAGATGACTTCCTGATGTTTGGGGGCATTGACATCTTTGGGGGACCTTGAGAAAATTCAGGATAATAGTCAAGTATTGGCTGGAGTAGTTTGTGAAGCTAAACCATCTCAGCCAGAAGTCTTGAATGTGTTCTGGATGCAGAACTCAGAGGAAACTGCAACAGAGACACTTTGAGATGCTGGATCACCTGGGCCATTTGTTTTCATTGGTGCCTGGTCCCCTTGCTCTGAAAATACATAAACTTTTTTTTTTAATTCTATAGAATTTTTATTTTTTATTTTTTAACTTATAAGTAGCAATTTTATTTTATTTTATTTCTTTCATTTTTCTTTATTAAGAAATTTTCTACTCACTCCACATACTATCCACAGATTCCACCCTCCTCCTTCCTCCTACCCCCAGCTGTCTTTCCCAAGCCAACCCACATCCCCACATCCCCCAAATCAAGGTCTCCCAAGGGGAGTCAGCAGAGCACAGCACACTGAGCCTATATATAAACTTTTAAAGGTAGCGTACATATTTGTATTAGTACAAGTATAGACTGTTGTTGTACACAAGTTAACCAAAGATGTTTTTGTTTGTTTGTTTGTTTTATGTTTGAGCAGGTAAAGCATGTTATGTGCTTTGCAGGTTTTTTTTTTTTTTTAGGTTTATTTCTTTATGTCTGTAGTCAGGCTTTTCAGCAGTTCTTCATTGACCAAATCTTACCATCCTTAACCTGAAATGACTCCATATTCTCTCATTTCCTGTGGAACTAAAAGCATAACTTCTCTCCCAAAGCGACACACCTTTTGACTTCCATTTTGTAGTCAAGATATTTTTTAAAAACATTATCATTTGTTCATTAGCAGTCAAAAAATTTAAAGTCAACACAATAAATACTACAATACCATACAGGATCCAGACTCTCTGTGTTTCTCCCATCTTTACATGGCTTTTTTTCTATTATATTACTTTATTCTCTTTTTTAAAGGATTTTTTTTTTTTTTGGTTTTTCGAGACAGGGTTTCTCTGTGTAGCTTTGCGCCTTTCCTGGAACTCACTTGGTAGCCCAGGCTGGCCTCGAACTCACAGAGATCCGCCTGCCTCTACCTCCCGAGTGCTGGGATTAAAGGCGTGCGCCACCACCGCCTGGCTGGATTTTTTATTTTAAAACTCTCTCTATATCTATATCTATATCTATATCTATATCTATATCTATATCTATATCTATATCTATATCTATATCTATATCTATATCTATCTATATATCTATATCTATATCTATATATATATCTATATATCTATATATAGATATATATATGACTCTCCATATAAAATAGTCCAGGGACCTAGGGTCAAATATATATATGATTGTCTATACCCCTTTTTCTTTTGTCTCCCAAGCCTTTGTACATTTTTAAACACGTTGTAACCTGTTTAGAGTTTTTTTCTATCTGGATCTGTCTTTACTGAGCATTTGTAGCCTTTTCTGTCTGAATGAGCAAAATCCCAAACTTACCATGCAGTACAATTGTGGAGCCCACACTGGTGGCTCAAGTCCACAGGCAGCAGCTGGGAGAAGGCTCTCTGTACTGAGGCCCATGTGAGAGACTGTGGGAACTCACTGTGCAGCTTAGCTCATGGCATGCTGACCCCTTCCAAGAGACATGTCTCTGTATTTCAGTCAGCATGAGAGACACAAGACTAGAAAGCCATGTTTGGCTCCATTTTTTGTATATTTAGAACCTTTCCTAAGCTTTTTCAGGTCTTATGTGGATGTAGGTGCCCCATTTTGGGTGCCATTTGTAGGCAGTTTTCCTGCTCTAGCAGCAGCTCCAAATAAATATACAGAGACTTATTATTAATTATAAACGCCCGGCCAATATCTTAGGCTTATATTAATTAGCTTTTACAACTTAAATTAACCCATTTCTATTTAATCTATGTTTTGCCCTGAGTCTCGTGGCTTTTACCTCTCCTTCATGTCCTGCTTCCTTCCTCTCTGTCTGGACACTCCTCTGACTCCATCCTTCTTCTTTCCAGTATCTTTAGTCTGGTTCTCCTGCCTAACCTTATCCTGTCCAGTTATTGACCAGTCAGCTTCTTTATTAAACCAATCATGGTAACATATGTTTACACAGAGCAAAAGAATATTCCACACAACTCATTAAACATGGAGAAGTCAAGCTGATGCCTACAGAGAGCCTCACTCCTACATGCTACTATTTTTGTAATAGGAAGTTTTTCTGCATATTACTGAAGAAGAAATATAAACACCAAGCTAGCCACAAACCTTTGATCTAAAATGCAGTCCTGCCTGCAAGATATGTTAATTCAGTGGTGACACAACACTTGTGGGAATAACCAACCAATATCTGATTTGACTTAAGGCTCACTCCAAGAGATGGAACCCATGCCCGACACCTCTTAGGTGACCAAGAACCTGAAAATAGATAGCCCCGGGACCTAGGGTAAAACTAAATATTAAAAAAAATGACAATAAAGTAACTTCAGACAACATTCTGCTATACTCGTTGATCAGTGCCTTGCCCATCCATCATTCGAGAAGCTTCATCCTGCAGCAGACTGAAAGAAATATAGCGACCCACAGTAAGACATCATGCAGTGAAAAGTCTTGGAACACTCAGCCCTAAATGATGTCCCCATTCTGTAGGCTGCCACTTTGAGGGTACCCTATAGAAGAAGAGGCAGTAAGAGTGTAAGAGTCAGAGAGGATGGAGGACAGCATGACACCAAGAAAACAAGGGACTCTAAATCAACCTGATTACAGCTCATATGAACTCACAGAGACTGAGGCATCATGCACAGGGCCAGCACAGGTCTACACCAGATGAATTCCTAGAGCTGAAAGGAGATCCATTTTCAAAAAAGGGCAAACCAAAAGGAACTGTGCTGTGGTTTTATTTCTGAGAAATATTCCCATTTTTTCTGACGTTTATGGTATCAGGTGATGAAAGACATTCTAGAAAATGGACACTTGATGATTGTTCTAGTTCACTTCCTGTTGCTGTGATAAAACATTCAACAGAAAGTGACTTGGGAGGAAAGTTTTTATTTGGTTTACACTTCTGGTTCATAACCCATCCCTGGAGGGAAGTCAGGGCCGGAACTGAAGGAGAAACTGTGAAGGAGTGCTGCCTCCGGGATCTCTCTCCGGCTCACTCTCAACTAGCTTTCTTGTATACACTGGGCCCACCTGCCTAAGAATAGTGCCACCCACAATGCACTGGGCCCTCCCATGTCAATCATCTATCAAGACAATCTGTCACAGATATGGCCACAGCCTAATGTGGTTGAGGCAATTCTTTGATCAAGGTTGCCTCCTCCCTGGTTACTAGAGGTTGTATCGGATTGACAGGAGAAATTAATGATGATGGAAGGAAGTGACAGGGATGGATGCTCTTGCCACCTGTTAATTTTTTAATCTACCTCTCAGAGTCTTCTGGTGCTAGCATACAACTGTGAGCAAATTCACGATCTTAAAAGCCTCTTGAGCTCCATGGGTGGCTTCCCCAAACTCTACTTAAAATTTCCTAAACTCTAGTGGGGAAAATGCAGTTGTCTTTCTTTCTGAATGACTTCTGAAATCTGTGTGGCTGTATAAAAGAAAGCAGAAAGTGCCAAGTGCTGAAATGTAAGCTTTATGGATAATAAATGCAGGCCGATGGCAGCCTAAGAAGACACACACTTTCTGACGAGAAATCTCTGCTCATCAGAGGGATGGCTGCCATGTATGCATGCACACACACACTGGAAATTCCAGAAAGGAAGTTGAGCATCTGGTCACTTTGTTCTTGTATTTCTTAATTTATAAGGATTTGAAAGTTTGAACACCACATATCAGAATGTCATCAATTTCTCAGTAAGTTTCCCATTCCCTTTGAACAATTTTCCTGTGAATATGGCATGGGACTATTACAACAGTTGTGTCTCATTAGAAACACACATCTCTGAACTGAAAATGGAGTCCATTTAAGACATTACGCCTAGTATTTGGGTCACAAAATCTGTTGCTGCTGCTGTGGCTTCATTGAAGAGTCTGTGAATTATATGTTTCATAGGGTCTCAAAAGATTTCCTGAAAACAGCAAATCTAAATTTTCTGGGGATCGTCCCTGGCTCTCGCGGTTTTATCCTCCAAACACATCTTACTTGAGTTAACTTTGGGCCGGCCACTCTTTTTGAATAGAGGGTTGATATGCTAAACCATAAGAAGTACAAACCAAATGCAAACTCTCTTCCATTGCTCACAGATGTCTACATCAGTCTTTTCCCCTGTGTATTTTTTTTTTAAATACTCAACAGTCAGGCAAGAAAGAGAGACTGATCTATCTATCATATCTCAAGCACTCCAAACCTCTGGATTTGTCTTATAGAAAAACACAGAATGGATGATATGGCAGTTTCCTTCAAGCTCTAAAAACTAAGGTTCTATGTGGGGTCTTTATTTATTAAGAACTTTAGCAATACAGAAATTATACAGAAGATTTTAAACAAAAGACTTTAAACTCTACCTTTCTCTTAGGAAGCTCAGTGAGCATTTTCTAGAAGTTGTTCAAGACCTTTATAATAGAATATACAGCTTGGTACTCACTAGAGTACACCTTCCAATAGACACTGTTCTCACATCTTTAGGATACATATATATATATATATATATATATATATATATATATATGATGCATTTCTAATTTGACACACTTTAAAAATGTCTCAAATAACTTCCATATGAATGAACACCATATACACATCATCCTTGTAAAGAGACATAAGTAGGACCAGAGTGCACGTGTTCAATAGTTACTTAACGACTTGTATTTGGTAGACACGGTTTACCTTCCATCTTTCTATAACAAACTTTATGTGTCTGCAGTTTCCATATGTTTATGTACAATTCACTCATTCTTTGAATTACTTAAATGAGCAGTTGGTGGGTCAAAGACAATGTACACTTGTCATACATAGTCCCAAGTACCTGGCTGTAAGTTTTACAAACTAACATTTCTAGCAGGAGTGCCTTGGAATGTGGTGTTCTTCATCCTTAGTAGCGATTAGCATTTTATTGATACTTAAGAATTTGTTATTCAACTCCATGTTTTACTTGTTCTGACTTTTTATTAGTGAAGTTACCTGTCTTTTCGCACATATTGGTTTATGATAGCCCTCTCTTCAAGCATTCTGCTCCTCATTTATGCTACTATTATTTTGATCTTTATTTATAGTAATTTGTGAGAGTTCTTGGGTTTTGATAACTCTCCTACAAATACTCTCCCTAAGATTTTAACTTTTGCTTTGATATTGTATATAGCATGTTTTTTTTTCTGCTTGGATATCAAAGAGAAAATAGTCATCTCTAATATTCAATGTAAGTAATCTATAGGATTTGGTTTCCCAAATAACAATGTATGGTTTGCTCAAAGCATCTTTCTTACAGTGCACAGTCCTGTAGATGTGGTGGTGATGTGTGAAAGGCTAAGGACTTAAGGATCTGAAAATTGAGTAGGGTTCTCAGCTCTGTGGGAGGAAGATAATCAGGAGAGAATTTCCAAAAACGAGCATGACTGACCCACTGTGCATACTTGCCTGGATGCTGAGTGTTGCTTGCTTTCTATCATCTGTGATTTAGTATTAAATCAAAATTTCAGTTTTGAAGGGCATTCGGTAGTTTGAAAAACGAGCATGCATCAGAAGGGCTGAGAGTTTCGTAGTGCTTTAGTATTTACAACCGCAAATAAGCATCTGGCAAAAATTTTGATCCTAAGAAATGTATGACTTATTGTATACAATAAAATAAAGAGGCCACTCAGGCTTCTGTAAAGAAGTACTAGAGATGCTTCACACAGCATTGTAAACATGTAACAGAGTTTTTCAAAATAGCTCTTTGTTTTAACATATACATAAATACCTATGTTCCATGAGAAGCAGTGGAGTGTGGCAGAAATAGAATTGAGTAGAGATCTGGCTCATACTTCCAATTTTTGCCAATGACATGCTGTAAGTTTGGAAAAGGGCCAGGATTTCTATATTGGTCAATCTGTCCACATTTTTTCTTTCTTCTCTTTTTTCTTCTTTTTCTCCTCTCTCTCTCTCTGAAGACTTTGTCATTTCAAGCCTCCAGATTGTCCTGAAGTCCTTTGGGGATGTCTGCCCAGATAATGATTATGTTATTTGATCAGGAAGGAAGACACCGTGGATGCAGTTAGGTTTGTGTAGAGGAAGAAGCATGCAAGGAAGATTTTCATCCCTGCCATTCCGCCCGCGACAGACTTTGCTTCTCCCCCAGCCTTCAACGCTCCCGTCCCTGCTCCTTTCCTTGTCTGCTGAGTTCACCTTGTTCTTAAAATAAAGGGATCAAGGTCATCCCTCGTCGATTTCCTCCTTCACTTCACCCTCCTTCCTCTGCTTCTGCAGGCCTCTCTTCACACTTCGCCAGCCTTCCAAGAGCATCCTAAGTGCTCACCCTGGCCCGGTGCATTTGATCCACTCCAGTCAGTTTCTCCCTCCGGTGCTTTAAACACCAAGTGTTTCTCTCCATCGGGGAAAGCCTTTGGGCGACCTTAGCTCAACTCTCTTGCAGCCCATTTTACCTGCTTTCTTTTTATAAAGCTCGATCTCTCCCCATGCCACCGCCTCCTCCTAACTTCTGTGCTTACCTCTGAAACACAGTTTTCATCCCCTTCATTGACTCTTCGTGTGGGGGCACTGTGGAAATCATCATCTTTGTTGTCCAAAACAGTGCCAAGTGGATGCAGTCACCTTGATCCTCTTTGACATTGTTAGTGTGGTTCCACCTGAAGCTCCGTGCCTCTGGCCCTGCAGTACCCTGCCATCTCTGTTTTGCCTCCTTAAGTGTGACCCTTGCTTCACTGCATCATTTAAATTAGTTTCTTATTAGTTTTCATATTCTCTCACTGAAGCACGATTTAGAACCAGACCTATGATTGACTAGTGGTATTACCGCGGGAAGGCGACTTAATGTATTGTTTCTTGTAGTATGGGAGGTTAAATGCCTGACTTGAATAAACCCAGTGCAGATTAGATAAGAATTTGAATAAAGGCACTTGCCCTGGTGTCTGCCCAGAGGTAGGTCGCTTGTTGTCCATGCCTGTTTTTATCTCCACGTACATTTCCAGGCTAATTCTGGTCCTTAAACCTTTCCTCCATTTTGGTCACTATACTTCACGAAATCCTGTGTCTAGAGATTGGTATTCATCTGTGTACTTCCTTCCATTGGTGGTTGAATTTGGGATCAGCTGGTCTTTCTAATCGTAAGTCAGACCTCATCTCCAGCATTGCCCCCTGTGTACCTGGCAAGTCACCCAGTCTTCAATAGCTGGGAGAACCCTGAGAGTCAGATGTTAAGAGCCCTTTCTCCCGAGCTGTTAGACTCGTAATAAGTGGTCCAGAAGACTATGAACTTGCAAGGAATGCAATCACCTTCTCAGGCATCCCTCTGGCTTCTCTGGTCTTCCATAAACAGGGTTACAGCACAAAAATGAGAAGTGCTAACTGTTAATAAACAGTTACCCATTTTCACTACATTCACAGGCCTATACTTCCATGGTTTCAAAGAAATGGCAGTGTATTAAAGTGTATTAAAGAGCTAGACACCAGCAACAACTGTAAATAAAATTAATTATACTTTGCATTAAGAATTCCTGTTTTGACTGTGAGTGTAGAATGTTCATCTAGTATGTTCATCTTCTATGCTCAAAACAAGCAAGCAAAAATCATAGTTTAGTAGAAGAGACGGAGAGACATGCAGTTCTATCAACATGTTGTAAACAATGGCACATGGGTAAGAACTGGTTACAAGTGACAAAGAAAAGAGGACTTCAACCTTTTTTTCTTTGATGTTCTTGAAAATATTTCCAAAGGACATGCTTTCTAAAAATAACAATTAATTTTAGACAACATGATAGGATTATTCTTTATGCAATGACTTTTGAAAGACATATACATGCCATTTGTCTTAAAATGTTTAGTCTCCAGTCATCTGTGCCCACCCTTTGAAATTACTGCTGGCGTATACAACGATAAAGTCTTAAACGAGCTAAAATTCTTCGGAAAAGATGTGGCTGGAAAGACGGCTCTGAGGTTAAGAGTGTATACTGCTCTTGTAGAGGACCTGAGTTTAGTTCCCAGCACTCATGTAGGGGAACCTCCCAACCCCATTCTCTGTGGGCACCTGCACTCTCGTTCACATACACACATACAGATACATACACATCCACATCATTAACATAAAATAACTTTTAGAAAGGATTTTGAAAAATGCACTTTACTTTTAGTAATCAAATACAAAGACACACGAAAAAATGATGAATTGAAACTTTGCTTTCCTCTGCATTGAAAGTTTTAGCATCAGGTTTCAAATTCAATCTATTTTAAAAGCCAAGCAACAAATGAAAGGTTAATAAATACAATATCCAAATTAACATTTAAAGATTGTTAAAGACCCCAAGCTATACATATTTGCCCATGATAACCTGAAGCAGGAATATTTTTTTTCTGGCTATAAAAGGTCACCCCAAGGACATTTCTTATGGCTAGGCTGAATGCAGAAAAGATTCAGAATTATGTTTTTTTTCCACAAAACCATTTATGCAAAATGAAGATAACATCTTTGTCTCTGGGGGTATGGTAAAGGGTGCAAAGCTTTTTCTTGAGAAAATGATATCATGAATTTCTTACTCATAATAGAATCAATGAGTTTTGCGTTGTGTACACTTTGGAGAGAAAGGAAATATTTCTTTTCCATTTTCTAGTTTACTTCACAATAAAACTGAACCATGTGGAGACAAGAATTCATCTAAAAATTCTCCATGGAAGAACCAATGACTCTCACTTTGCACATCTTATAAATTTCCTTAGGGTCTCACACCTGATTTTTCCCTTTGAATTAATTAAAGTATATTTAAATGTGACAGACATCTCCAAATTCCCCATAATCTGCCAGCAGGAGCTTCCCCCCTTTTCTTATTTATCCTTTATTTCCCCCATATATCTATAGAAGCTCCAAGCTCCAACGATATGAGCACAATGCGGCAAGGTTGTTTACCTTCACTCCTCCACAAAAGATAATCCAACAAATTACATTAATTATAAACCAATATGTTCCATTCAATTCCCATATGAGCCAGACCTGGGGATGAGCATCTGCTCTTATTTTCTGAGCTTGGTTCTGAGGACAAGATTCACAACAATGCTCCATCCATAATTAACAAAAAAATTAAAGATGCAACAACCAGCATCCTGCCTCTTGAAGCAGTATGGTTAAAAATATACATGCCTATTCCTGGCCGGTTCTTTCCCTCCCCAACTCAGAAAGAGTTTATTGTTATCCTTAGCATGTTTTTGTTTGTTTAAAATATTTACATTTTTCCTGAACTTAAACATACAAACATTTCCTACCAAGAAGGGACAATTAATTTTCTATCATGACAATTTGTCTTATTTTGGGATTCCTCCCTTCTCTAGATAATTTCCTTGCCATCTTTTTGAAAACAATGTGCGATGTGTACTGTCTGAAATAAAAAACGGCAAAAAGTATTATTATTTAAGAAATTTTGTAGTCTTTTTTTTTTCTATTTGGACCATAAAAAGAAATAATAGTAAATTGTACCAGATTCTCATGTACAACTACATTGTATATTTAGCACATACATCTTTTATTCTATTCATGGAAATCCCAGTTAAACAGTTGGTGGTAAACAAATATTTAAAATATCTGCATTATAGATACCTAATTCATATATAGCATCCATATGTGATTGAATATAAATAGGCATGCTGTTTAAGTACACCCACACACCACACACAAAGTGAGTGGAGAGCCTTAACAGTGAGTGGGCTTTTCTTTTTATGGTTCACATGTATAATACCTAACTATAATATGAACATGAGCATTCTTAACATAACTTCGGAGATTGTGAGAAGAACGTAGTCACAGAATTCTGCATACCTCTGAAGCTGATTCCAATTGATCTTTGTTGCACATCCAATTGTGAAGGAAATGTTACTCTGCTTTCACAGAACTCCTGTTTGTCTTCAAATGTCTTGTAATACCACATGTAGGTACCATGGGAGCTTCTGACAGCCATGAGATTGACTTCATCAGTGGATTCCTGGAGCTGTTGAAAGGAGGCAGATACGTCATAGGTGATCTTGGTTCACAGAGCACAGGAAAGCCAGCGTCTCTTGTGGGGGTTCCCCGGAACATTGCCTCATGGAACACTGCCTTGGCATCCGAATACTGATCTCCCAGAACCAGAATCCTATAGAAAGAGATATCTTAAGAGCAGGTGGGCCAGTCCACTGGAGTTTCAGATTCGCAAAGGCCCGTAATTGACATTGTGTTGTTCTGAAAAGCGGGGTTTCACATATTGTCACAACCTGAACTTCCAAATACAGATCATGATAACAAGTTCTGCTTTTTAACTTTTACAAAAGTCACTGCCAAATGAATAAAATAGATGTAAAGTGTTGGTCTTGTGGGCTACTAAGCTATGCAGGACAGACCCAGGCCTTCTCATTTTCTTACTCTGCCGTCAATAACACTTGGTTTTGCTCTTAGTACTGTCACCTTACTGTTCCCAAATGGCTGTTCCCAGTCCATGGCATGATCCCTAACCCTCACCTCCTAGGAGGGCTTTCATTTATAAGGAAGGAAATATTCTCTAGTTTTCTCCCTTCTTAATTTTCCTTAAGTTCTCTTTGGCCAGAATCGGGTCATGTGACCAAGACAATACGACAACCATTAGACTAGACTAATAATTAATTTTCTGTATTTTAAAGACTAGGACCATGGCTACCATGGAGAAGGTCTTGCTGCTTAGTGAATCAGAGTTTGCTGGTCATCAAACGTCTGTCATGAAACTTAACACACATGACCACTATCAGTGCATACCATCTGGAGTGAACTTACACACACACACACACACACACACACACACACACACCTACCTATATTTATAACACCATATTATTTTATATTTTACAACACCATAATATTTTCCATGGGATATCATATTAATACTGCTTATTCATGAAATAAAAGCATTTGAAGTATTCTTTGCTACTCCCCATCCTGTATTGGTGTTTCTTCTCATGTCTCTTTGTAAAGTATACATTGCCGTAGACCTCTCCTGGTCCCTGAGAGACTCTGTGGTTGAAACTGCCACCTGTGTGATCACAAACATTGCTTTCCCTTGCTGTACTTCATTTTAACATGCACAGATTTGGGGTAAAATTCCTGGACTGCCTATTTGGATCTGGCTCCATGGTCAGGACTCATTACGTGAATTACATGAAATGTTTTTGGAACCGACACCACATAGTCAGCCATATTTTACCCTCATAGTGCTTCCTATGCAGCCAAATGTGAAGATGGATGGATGGGGAAGGTGGCTGGGATCCTGTGGTCCAGTGTTGGGTCCATGAAGAAGCGATTTCTTTGAGGGAGCAGGAAGCACACTGATTCGCTTACGCTCCTTGCCTACCCAGCAAGCACAATACCTCAAAAGGCATCATTTCCAGCCACTGGCTCCATTGTCTTCTGGGGCTTTCTGACCCTGTCAGGAGACACTCTCCAAGCATCACATTATTCAAAGTTACTCTGTAATGTTTGTAAGGACTGAGTTGACCCTCAGTCTTTTGTAAACAAACCCCATGTTTCTGAGGTTTTCTGTGCTCTGCCAGCTCTCCAGTGAGCTTTACTGGCACACGTATACATTTTGACCTGGCTGTACTCCACCCTACAGACACCAGATAAACTCTCCCAGGAATTTTAACAGAAATCTGAAAGGAAACTTCTGGCACGACTTTGTTTCAGTTGTGTTCATGCATGGGCTCTGACTGAACTTAAACACAGTGTGATTTTGCATATGGAAGCCCTCTGTCTCCTTTCTCCAGTCATGGTGTTCATTGAGAACTCTCTCTGACCTGATTTTTCTTCACTTTCTGTAACATATATGTATCTATACATTACAATGTTCAAAATGAAGTCAAGGAGACAACCCTTAAGGTATGACATATACCTGGAAAGTATAGACTTTGGCCACACTACTACTATAGTGACTGTTTTTTCTCCTATCAGATATTTGTAAGTTCTTTAAGAATAGAGATATGGGTTTTGGTCTTTTTTGCAATCTCTAGTCTCTTTCACAAGCCTAATCTGTAGCATTGGCTTAGCATGTATGTACTACATGATACAATTACTATGCAATGCACGGAGAATTAAGTGAGGTCAAATATGGAAAACACTGGATAGATTCGGGTGATTGACTTGATGCCTCTCTGGAGGAATGGGAAGCTGGAATCATATCTCAATGTATGTGGGCAAAAATGAGTTGGGAAGAAACGAGGAAACAGAAAGAGGTGTGGTATAGCATTTTAAGACAGAGAAACACTATTTGTAGCTAAATGTTTTCATATAGTTCTGGGAAGTGTTCATTGAGTCTTCGAGACAACACATTCAGTGTTCCCACACACTTCATGGTCAACACACGGAAGTTTCCTTACATTTTTAAATTGTCTACATGCCATCTAACTCTAATTCCAGTTAATAAATCGTTATTTTCATAAATACTGAAAAGACTGTGAAAAGACTTTCAAATAGGTAGAGCAATGTAAAAACAACTCTATAGGAAAATATTTATTCTAAAAATAGATGTGTGTTCTCTTTATATAAAATATTTCATCTTATTCTATTAAAATTAAATCATACATATATTTTCAGGGACTTTCTGGAGATACAAATAAGGAGGAACTTATTGTAATTTCAATAGGTTTTTTATTTTGTTCTTGTTGTTGTTGATGGTGATGGTTGTGGGTCTTTCTTTGTTCTTTTGACCTGCTTTCTTCCAACACAGAGACTCACCTGGAGGGACAACTCCAGGACCAACATCTTACCTCACCAAACAGTGAGATGCAAAAGATAATTGGGTTTCTCTTGCCCATTTTGGTAGTTTTGAGGACTCTAATTTGATACAAAAGGAAAATTGGACAAATAATTGTTCATTAAAAATAATGGCAATGTGTGATTTAATTTGCCATCAATGTTTTTTGCATTCTTTTTATATTAAAATACATTGGTTTAGTTTCTGACATTCCTAGGACACACAATCTCACAGCAAACTTGGTAAGAACAATTAATGTAAAAAGAGGCCATGAATTTGAAAAAACAGCAAGAGGAGATATATAGGAAGCTTTGGAGGGAGGAAAGGGAAAGGAGAAATGAAATTATGTAATTATGATATAATCTCAAAAATAATTTAAAATATACATTGGTTTATTTGCCTGGGTTTAAGTGAAGTTTTACCCATATATGCTTTTATACCACCATGCACTGGTCATTTAGAAAAATGTTTGTTTACTGAGTTATACAGAGCTTCCAAAAGGAGACATATTTGACAGTACAACATTTTAAAACTATATTTGTCCATATCATCTTTGATCTCATCAGGAATGTCTATGGAAGCTGATAGGCTCACAGTGTTACACACAGACTTAAGCAGGATAAAAATGCTCTGCTAGGGAAGATGGGAAAAGCAATGCTTTTTAGGGAGGGGGAGGGAGTTAAGTGTAGGAGAAGGAGGAAGTTGGGTATAATAATAATAAGGATGTCTGAAAAACCCACACTATTTTTATCATGCTATTAGCTATTTCCCTAAAAGAAACCTACAATACATGTAATCCCATGTATAAATGTACACATGTAGTTTTAATGAACTTTTCTTATCTGGGCTGATAATGCTCCCCACTCAAACAGCCCGTACACCTACCGAAGCCCCCAGTACCAGACATGAGAAGTCCTCTTTTGATTTGTTGACCAGGGCTGTCCAAGACACTCCCAAAACATATAGCCTATTGTTTCCACTGATCATCCTTCAGAGATAGAGAGTAAGTCCCTATTGCTGAAGATACCACTAACTTCAGAAACAGAGCCCAGAGACCGCTGACCTGCCACTGACCTGAAAGCCTCCTCCCCGAGAGCTATCTTACATGGTTCCACAAGGCACCATGAAGCTTCCAAAGGAGGGAGGCAACCAACAGTCCTACCCTGCAATGATGCCTGTGAACCATGTCAGTGATCAGCAGGGCGTGATAACTCTAAGGGTATGGTAGTGGCACTTTTACCTTGGCTGTAACCAACAATCCTATAATTGGATTTAAGATCCTTTCAATAAAAGGAAGACCATGCCTGGTACTGGAAATCTAGCTGACTACTGAGTGCTGGTGATGTTATGGTTATTGGAGGAGATAATATAATAATAATATAATAATAATCTACAGCCAGCGTTTTACTAAACCAGCATGAGCTCTAACAACAATCTGTAAACATTTGTTCTTATACCCACAGATAAACATAGTCCTCTCCCCTCATCAAGGAAACTTCTCTGTGCAACAGATGCCCCCAACCAGTCAAAATGCAGAGTGGTAAAGCCCCGTCCCTGTGGATACATCAACAAAAAGCCACCACACCTAAGGCTCAGGGAAAATTGCAGAAGGGGTGGGCAGAAAGAGTATAGGAGTCAGAGGATCAGGGTCTCATGTATAAGCATATACTTATATGCATGTAATAGCACTTAGTTAAAAAAAAGAGGGCATGAATTTGAAGGCGTGGAGTGAGGGGCTATATGGTAGTGTTTGGTGGGAGGAAGGAGAATGGAGAGAAGTAATTATATATAATCTCAGATATAAATGAATAAATAAAATAAAATTTGATAATTCTAATTTTTGCTTGAAAGCTCAAATTTTACCTTTGGTACCTAATGCTTTTGGTTTTTTTTCTCTTGAAGTAATAATATCTATGGATTTGTGAGAAAATCTTTCCCAAATACCCCGACTATGTTCTGAATAACAACAGTGAAAACAGAGTTCTAATAAAGGAAAGGCACATCACTCAGGTCACAGTTCAAACACAGCTGCCTCTCCCCAAGCAACCATTGTACTGCTGGAGCAGCAGTAGCTGGACATGTTCTTAAGATTTCTTCACACAGTGTGGCTTGAGGTTTGAAGCCTCACAAAATTAATAGTTTTTAGTACTTCATCAAAGACTTTCTCAAACTACACTGACTCTTGATTGCAAGAGCACTACAAAACAATGACTAATAAAGAATACAATGAACACAATGTAGACTCGATTCACATGAGCAGGCCAATGCTTTTACCCATTATTATGACTTTTGAATCAATACAAATGCTAATTCAGAAATAAATATTGTTTGACTATAATGAGGAAAACAGAACACATCTCTTATACAACTGGAAAGATTCTAATGGACCTGTAAGGGTGGATAGACAACAGTTTAAAACCATCAGCTCTTAAACACTCGTGGATAGAGGCAAAGTCTGTAACACTGAATGTACATCGGTTTCTCTTGGGTCCATGTCCAAGGACTTTATGAGATGCTAAAAGATGCTACTTGACTCATGATAGTTTAATCAATTTTGAATGTCAGAGGCCACTCAATGTGTTGAAGTGGAACAAATCAGAAGATTTGACACCATTATATTTTTGAATGACAAAAGTTGGTTTTAAATAGCTTGGTCTTTTTCTAAAGACATGTAGTCCAAATACAGCAAAGTCAGGACCCCTCCAGCTCTGTGACTCCCGAGTCCATGCTCTCAATCTGTACACTACACCCTGTGAAAAGACACTGTGGAAAGTGGTGCTAGAACACAAGACCATCAGGAGGCAGTGGGGAGCTTCAAGGAATTTTCGATATAGAAAGGCAGATGAGGAAAATTGACACTCATAGTTAACGTTCTGATAGTTACTCAGAAAGGCACATAATTCTTTATTGAGGACATGGCCTGTGGTCCTGGAGATGGCCTCACCACCAGGCATGTATGGTCAGGACTAACTGGATCTTGTAGGTTATAATAATTAAAGAATAGCTGAGGAGATGGATCAGTGGTTAAGAACACTGGCAGCTGTTACAGAGGACCTCATTTCAGTTCCCAGCACTCACATGGCAACTCACAACTGTCTAAAACCCAGCTCCAAGGTGTAGACAACCCTCTCTTCTGGACTTCATGAATATCAGGCATGTATGTGTTGCATATACATACATGCAGGCAAAATGCTCATAGAAATAAAATGAAGTAAATAATGTTTTAAAAATACATGAAATTGGGAGGACAGCATGTTGAAGGAGTTATGGGCAGACTTGAAGTAGGAAAGTGGGGATGGGTGAGTAGGTATGATCACATTTCATCTTTTACATGTAAGAATTTCTAAAAAATAAAGAGTTGGAATTCACCTGGAACATGTGGAGGTTTATGGGAAAGGAAGTACCATCACAGCTACAAAAGGCTTGATGATCTTGAAAAGAATGATCTTGAAAAGAATATGGCTTTAAGGATACATGTTATGGGTGGTAGGGTTTTACAGAGTAGAGAGATTGTTCCAGACAGAAGCAATATCAAGAACAGAGGCAGAAAGTATGTCAGTACCAGACACTCAAAGTAATCTAGTTCAGTGGGATAGCTGGGAATCATGTACAAAAGAAATTGGTAATATGTGATGGAATCAGAAGTCTATAACCAAGGCTGAAGGGTTATTTAAGACTTAGGCCAAGGGAGTCATTGAAATATTTTTATTAGAGTTTGAAATAATTGGACTCTTTCGTTTTAGTGCATTCTTAGGACATTGAGCAGAATTTGTTTAATGACAGGCCATTTTAAGTGGAAAGAGTTTACAATGGTCTGTCTATTATCATTGTTAGGAAATAATGATCAAAACTATAATTTCCTTTCTCTGTAAAAAGGAGGAAGAGTCTTTGAACTTGGTTTCCACTGGTGCTTGGGAAACATTGGATTGCAGAGTCACTTCTTGCTTATCAATGGATCAATACCATGGAAGAATTGTTAGGATTTCTCAAAGTGGTTTCTAGTCACATTGTGTGGTCAATGTCAAGAAAATGACTTGACAGTACTCTAAATGAAAGAGCATTGTTTTAGTTTTCCCCTCAGTCTTCTTGAACTCCAGTTAAAACATTCAAAAGTCTCTAGGCTCTCTGGGGAAGATAGAGGAAGTCTTCTTGTCAGGAGTAATACAGAAGATAATGAGTTAACTCAAACAGGGGCCTCACATTCCAATAACTTTGACCATTACAGCATGTCCTGGCTTCTATTGCTGTGTGGATGTTCAGTTATTGTAGTTGAGCATCTGGCTTGCAAGGAGCAGTTTCCTCATCTGCTGCCTATATTTCAAGAATGTCATGCCTGTTTCCACTGCCCATCCAGGGCTATTAATTGCTTCTCCCTAGATATTGAAAGCTTATGGCGTATACAACTATTCTCTTAATTCTTACCTATAAAGATCCATATAATTTCTTCTCTTTCACTGAAACCAGTATTCCATTATTTGAGTAGTCACGCTACCACTGCTGGTACCCTCGACAATCACTGTAATTACTGGTGGTCCCACATGTATTATGTACTATCCCTGTGCTAAGCATATCATGTGCAATTATGAGGATAGCTTGTTTTCTTTATTTTGTACACATGAAAATGGAGGCTTAAAAGAATTTTTTCCCATGAAGATGTACAACTAACAGAGGCAATGTGCATGTACACGCACACACACACACACACACACACACACACACACACACACACACAAATGAAAATAAGAGGCATCTAGCTCACTTCAGTATCACTTAAATTGAAACAGTGAAATGAGTTCACTCATACAATTTACTGTACCAATGCTGAACTACCCACTGCTACCATCTTTGAACAACCTGTAACATCTGTGCTTTTCCTGTGATGGTTAACTTTCCCACGTCTTTGTGTAGTTTTCTGTTTTCTGTATCTGTCCCTTTAAATAGCTAAGGCTAAGACTGGCATAGGCAGTGTCCTGAGAAGCGACCTGTTGTTCTGGCACAGAGAGTCGTTCAAGAGCAGAGCACTGTCTTCTTCCCTCTGCTGAGCAAAGCACAGGCTTTGCTCATGTACATTTGCTGACTGAATGACTGGACGATTGCAAATTCCTGGAACTTGCTGGTTAAGAAAATCTTAGTTATCTTCCCCTCTCCTCTCTCTGTCTCTCTGTCTCTCTCTGTCTCTGTCTCTGTCTCTGTCTCTGTCTCTCTCTCTCTCTCTCTCTCTCTCTCTCTCTCGATATCTTTAGATTTAGCAGATTACTGGATGCCTTTATGAATTAATCTATGCAACTGAAGTCACAATACTTACCTTTAATATAAAAAATGAAAGTTAATATTTCTTAAAAGATGCAGGTTGACACATGAAAAAAATGATTTTAACATTCATTACTGTATTGAAAAACTCCTTGTTATGAATTTGGTTTCCAAGACAGGCATGCACATATGCACATACTCACAATTTCTACATACAGGGTGTCAGTGGATGAAATATCTTACCGTCACAATGGACAAACAGAGAAGAAGCTTGGAAAGTGTTTTCTAAATCAGCACTGAATTCTTGTTCCTCCTGCCAGGAAATGTCTGGTTCATCCTTTGTTGAAAACTACTGGAACTGTGTCCCCAAGCCCATCTGTAGCCTGGAGCAAGATCTTTCTTTTGGGGAAACTACAGACTTTCTGCACATATTATTGATGGGGAGGTCTGTCTTGCTCAGAGGCATGCAGAACATCACCATATATTTCTTTTTTTCTGGAAAATACTTAAGGGTGGGTAAGGGCAGAGGACTATGTCACTGATTTGGATGGCGAGTGCATTTTCATTATTTCTCAAAAGTTGGGATGGCTCAGGAATACCATTGTCTTAGTATTTCTTAAGCATCATAGGGCAGAAGTTAATCAAGTTCTACTTTATTAACCAATTTCCTCTTCTTTTTTTGTTCTTTTTAGAAATTGTACATTCACATCATTTAAAACTTAGGATGTGCAAGAGCTGCTTTGCTAGCTTGGTTGAAGGAGAAAAAACTCATGTCATCCTCTAGCACAGTACTGCCAGTATCTGCCAAAACCAGTTATATGGAGAAAGGGAATATGTGAGGAGAAAGATAGTGTTTGTTGTTAAAGATTCAGGCACTGCTGTTGTAGGTGGCTGGTAGACCTTTTCCACAGAATGGACTAGAACAATGTCCTGCATACAGCTTCTCCTATATCACAAAAAAATGTTTATTTCCCACCATCTCAAATTCCACACTCTGTTGAAAACAAATACTTATTTTTCTTAGCTTTTTGGTTTTGGTTTGTTTTGATGTTTGCTTTTGGTGTTTTTAAAGCCATTTTTTTGAATTTTTATATTAACTCTGCTCCTTATAAACAAAGCTTCAATTTTTAAATTATTATTTTGAACATGACATGTAGTATAGCTGCTGTATAACTATTCCAATGTATTTCTGTGCTTTGCCCTAAGTACAAGGAACAAAGTACAAAGTACAGTCAGAGATTTGAGATGACCTTGATATTAGAAAATATTTGCTTATCTAAATCCACCGTGGTTTGTCCTTATAATTTCCTGAGAAACTTTTAGAAGACCTAGAAAGCCAGATGCTTTCCCTGACTAAATGAGTGTGAATTTCTATGGAGAGAGCACAGATATCATACTTCTTGAAAGTTTCCTGGACTTTCCCAGTGTCCAGATCTCAGTTATTGAGGTAGACTGAGAAATTCCATGTAAAATAAAAAAAAAATCACTAAAGCTAAGAGGATAGTATGAACATTTCTAGCCATTAGTTGCTTAATGATCTTGGGAATTTTACTCTCATTTGAAGTATTCTCAACAGTGAAATATATGTGAGTGTGTACGTCATAGAGGATAATAGATAGTAAGCAAGGAGTATGAAAATTCTTTCAAACCTAATGACTTTTGTGTACGCTGTCATCACAATGACTAATTGTATTTTTAAGTGTTCTACAGCTAAAGGCAAAGAAGCAGCAGAGATAGGTACATCTGGTGAGACCTATTTCCACCTTATCGCCACCATCCTCCTACTCCGTGGTCTCGGAGCCTGGACGCCACATTATCTCGGTAAGAATGCCCAGGAACATGAGACTTGAAGTCAGACTGTGGGGGCTCTGGTTTAGTCAGCCTCTTGGATCCACATACCAGGGATAATCAACTTAAATATATTTATTTTGACTTAAAACGTTACGAAGGCTTCATGTGATGACCCCTTGGCTCCTTTGCTTTCATTTCTGTTGCCACGTAGTACATCACAGTGGAGAACACAACCAAACACATCGTTCACTTCCTGACTTTGGGTACGCAAAAGTATCTCAGTTCCTGCAAGCCTCTTTCACGGAATGCTCTAATAATCTGCGACTTCCCATTAGATTCCAACTCTTAAAGGGTCCATACCTCTAAGAGTGTCCTGGGCTAGCGACCAAGTGTTTAACACATGAGCCTTTAAGGATCACTCAAAATATAGACTCTAAGGGGTTCTATTTTGAAGGCAATGAGAACACATACAAACTTTTAAAGAGATACATTTACATACTAAAACTATGTATTAAGAAATCCTGTGATTGAAATATGACAGTGTGAGACAAAGAATGAAAGAAATAAGGATTAATCATGAGTTTGTAGAATAATTCTGGTAAGCTTGGCTTGATAGTCTATTAAGTTTATAGAGTTATATGCATATGGATTAAGTAAACTGGAATGCTGCTGGTTCAGGTGACATTTTGGTTATGCCACCCACTCAGGGAGAGAACAAAAGAAATGTTCAGTCATGAAGGGATGATGGAAATTAACAAATGAAATGAATATTTTTTGTGATTTGAGTTGAAGATACAGGCTGGTAATTAGTTAAGGTAAGTGAATTGATAGTTGTGATGCAAGACTCATAAGCAAAAAAGATGGAAGTCAGAGCTGTGAAGGTCGATGCGAGTCCACAGCCAGACCATGAAAAATCAAAGCAGAGAACATAAATGATTATGGAGAGATATAAAGGGAGATAAAATTTCAAAAGAAACGAAGTAGATAGATTAATGGTACAGGAAACAAATAAGGAGGCAGGTTCAACAGAGACAAAGCAGTGACCATGACCTTCTTTTGAAAACATATGTTAATTGCACAAATAATAGTTCTCAATATATTTTCATACACTCACATAATGTACTTTGGTTACATTCAAGCCCCATTACCTCAGTTATCCCCACTCCCCCTTTTCCTTAATAGTCACTATTCAGGATCTTTATGTGTGTAATTTGAAAGAGAATCCATTGGTACTTTTTTTTTTTTTTTTTGGAGATTATAATTCCATTGTTTTCCCCTTCCCTTTCTTCCCTCCAAACTTTCTCATACACCCCTCCTCGCTCTCTAGTGAATTGTCTGTTTATTTCATTGGTCCATTTATTGATTGGGTAATTTGTCCTTTTGTTGTTTACATACTAATTCTCTATCAGACAAACAGCTGGAAATCCTGTCTTCACTGTAAGCTAGTTCTGTTGCTGGGCAGAAACATCTTTATTTGATGCAATCGTATCCATCGCTTGTGGCTATTATTATTGTAGTTTTTCTCAGCTAGTCCTTCCCTATTCCTTTATTTCAAAGTATTTTCCCTAAGAGAAAAAAAAAAACCCGAGTAGTAAATTTTGCTAATAAGGAATTAGTTACCAGGGCTGGAGAGACAGCTCAGTGGTAAACAACATTTTCTGCTCTTGCAGAGGACCCAGATTCAGTCCCCAGCACCCACATGGCAGCTCACAACCATTATGCGACTCTATTCCAGGGGATCTGATGCTGTCTTCTGACCTCCCTAGGCACCAGGTGCACCATAGTACAAGTACATACATGCAGGAAAACACTCATACACATAAAAATAAATAAATCTAAAAAGAAAAAAAGGAAAAGAAGAAAGGAAGGAAGAAAGAAAAGGAAATTCTTCATGGCTTATCAGAGGAGTTTCTTTTAATTGGTAAAACTAGAATTCAAGGACTTGAATAGCTAACGGATAGCAAGGAAGTGTCAGTGGGAGCTTCCTTTTCAAAAATTGGTAATAAAATTATGGAAAGCTATATTTGATAATACTAAGGCTTAATGAGCGGCAATAGTCATTGACTATGGAGAGCTATTGAAGGGAATATTCGCAAACCTGGAGGGACATGAGAATGATAGGAGCTGAGATCAGGGCCACACAAAAGCAAACACCACTGAAAGGTAAAACCCTGTGAACAGTTGAACTCCATAAAAATGGAAGAAAAATGGTTATCTACACCGTGTTTCATTGAAAAACAAGAAGCATGGTGGTTACACTTGAAGGCTTGATACTGAAATACACAATAGGTACCAAGAGAACTTATTGACCCTAAGAATGAGACATTACATCCTGTATTATAATGTTCTATTACACGAAAGCTTAGCTGTACGGAGAAACATCTCTCTTCAAATGTTGTATTATAATATTAATAGCATTGGTAGCCACATAGGAGTTTGAATTAAATTTGAATCTCTGGTAATTACTTAGAAGAGTAACAGAAGCACATGGGATGGCTAATAATGTCATCCTGAGAGGATCACCTAGGAGAAAAGCTTTGGTGGGGCCTAGGGGGATTATTTAGATTAGGTTAACTGAGTTCATCTTATCGCAACTGTTAGCAGCACCATTCCATGGGCCAGGAGCTGGACTAACCAAAAAGACGAAAGCAAATTGAGCACAGATATTGGTTTCTTACTGGTTCTTGACTTCCAATGTAATGCAACAGCTGTCTCAGGCTCCTACACCCCACCATGGCGGATTATACCCTGGAACTGGGAGACAAAATACTCCCCCCTTTTTTCCTTAACTTTATTCCTCGCCTGGTGTTCTGTCACAGCAAGAAGACAAGTTTGTAACTCACAAATGTCCCAGCATCCCTTGCCATGGAGTTGAAAGGAAGGAATTCCTTGCCTGGGAACTTGCAAGGAAGCTGTCCCAGGACTTCAAAGCTGTTTACAGGGGGGACTTCACTGCCTGTAACATGCAGCTCTACTCATCTCTTAGATCAAGACTGAACTTGCTACTTTAAATAAGAAATAACATTAGTTTGGAACGTGTGGAAGTCTGATATGTGAAGCAGTGAGGAAGACAAGCTCAACTCTTGATTGGCTCTAAATTCAAATGGTGACAGAGCGAGATGGCCACTCTGTTTCCTGTCAAAGGTCTTGGGGTCATGATTATACTTTCTCAGCTGCTCCTCATCAGCTTAGCTGATGTCCACAAGCTGATCTTGGTCAGCTCTAAAGCACTTAACAGTGTTCTTACTACCAAAACTTTTCTCAGTACAAATTCTGGTGCTAAAACACAGGAGAAGTAGAGCTTGGTAATTATGAAACTATCCCTTTTGCCTCCCTCTCATTTTTCCTTGAATAAACCTGACTTTGTCTTTAACTCAGCATTATCTGGTATGCTAAGTAATTTATGAAAAGTTCTAGTTTGGATTCTGTTGATGCAAATTGTCTCTGAACATTTTTTTTTTGTCTTCCAAGTTGAATATAGTTGATCTTGCTTATGTACTTAAATGGCACTGGTTAAAAATTATTAATTGCATCTGGAATCCTTGTCTTGGAATTGTTTTCTTAAATAGAGCCTTACTGGAATTTTTACATGTGTAAAGGAGCATAATAAAACATTTGGAATTTACTGATGATTTTACTTTATTTGGCTTGCCAAATGCATCCTTAAGTGAGCCTGGAGCCTCATTTAATGTGGGATTCTGTCCTAAGTGAATGGAAAATACAAGGGAAAAATTAAATAAAAGAACAATATAATCAGTTGAAACCAAAATAGATGGGGATTGGGATGGAGACTGCAAGGATAAAGAGAAGTGAGGAAGAGTTGGGGGACCAGGCATTCACTAGCCCACAGTATGTTTATTTTCCCTAGCCAATCTGCTTTCGTGTGGAGGTCATAGATAATAAAGAAAATAAAAGCACTAGGCCCTGTTTCTCAAGCAACAATCCAGAAGTGGCACAATCAGTTAATATTAGGCAACTGTGCTTGGCACAGAGTATAATCATAACCTAGGGAACCTTGAAAAAGGAAATGTGCCCAAGATAAACCCAGACAAGCCACCGTAAGTAGCAAAGCCTCTGCCCAGGGTCTCTGATCTCAATCCAGCTTCTCTTCTCACCACACCACTCAACCAGGAAAAAGAAATATAATTAATTTACAGGATAAATAACTCAAATTGAGCAATAAAACTTATAATAAGCATGGGGAATGCTCGAAAAATAGAAGTTAGTGAGATAGTGTGGGCCAGCTGACCACATGCTTCCCTTGGATAGGCTTGTGATGGATGAAACTGGATCTGCTTCTTATTGTTCATCTCCACGTTCTCCAAAGAAGCACATTGTGTTGCTTTAGACCCCAAACCATTTCCGTCTTCCTTCTAGATGTCTCGCACTGGCCTGATCTTTTTCATATGGTGCAACACAACCCCGGTGTCAGCCAGGCACACGTCACCTTGCTCTCTACTTATGGTTTGGCTGCTTCGCACTTGAGTTCTTTGGCAAGTGGCTCCAGTTTGTAATTTTCGATACTGGCACCTCTAAAATTTGCCATCATTCCATGTCAAGGAGCTCTCACAAGAACTAATGGAATGCTAATGACACTTCTACTGTAATGATATTTTTTTTCTCAAGGAGTACATGTCTAAGGCACTTCAATCATTTTTCTGCAGCCTGCTTTTTATCTCTGTTCAGTTTGCTCAGTAACATTTATTCAACAAACACAGATCTTACAATGGACTAAGACTAGTCTTGGACCCTAACTTTCTATATTCCTGTAGCCATTGCTATGCTACCTAGTGTTGAAAGAACTACTCTGGTCTTCCTTTATCCATGAAGTCTTTCCAGATATGCCAAGGAACACCAGTCCTCTTCACTAAACCCAGCATCCATGCATCAGAAAGAAAGCCGAGCATCCTCCTGCGGCCAATCTTTGCTATATTATGAATGCTACAGCAGCAACTTCCTGTCACATGGGCACAATGCTGGGGTCACAGTGGGTAAAAGTCAAGAGTAAAGTTAATACTGAATGTATTTGCAAGTGAGCCAGAGTAGCTAGTTTGGATCAGATTTTATAGACCAAATCCTCAGACTCCTGACTTTACCACACAAAGCTTTCAAATATCAAATGGCATTTTTGGGGAAAAGTAGCTGCACTCAGATCTAGGATCCTCTTTAAAAGATGCAATGGGATACAAAGCTTTGATTCACATTTTGAAATGAACTAAGCAGTTTTCTGTTAAAAAAAATAAAAGGCATGTTTTCCTTTTGGAAAGCAAAACATAGTGCAACATACATGCTTTGAGTATTTATTTAACCCTCAAAAGCAAAGATACCTATTTACCTACCTCCCCACCATATATCCATCCATATCTGTCCATCCTCCTCTATCCTATCAATCTACTCTCTGTCATCGATCTATCCATCTACCATTTATCTATCATATGTCTATTCATGTATGTGTGTATTTATCTATTATCTACGTATCTGTCTATGCATGTATGTGTGTAGATAACTTCTGTCTATCTAATGTCTATTAAAATAGTCATTTTAAGGTGCCACTATTTTAAGGGTTAACTTTTGGAGTGTCTTTATTGTAGCCAAAGAAAGTATTCAAATCTTACATGGGTTGACCAGCTTCTTACATAGGAGATCATTGTCAGCACAATTTCTTTAACCTCTTGACACAGCGCTGCAACCTTCAAAAATGATTTCCAATTTTCTAAAAGAAAACCCATTCATAATTACGTAGTAAACCCACTTTGACTTCTAATTTTAATTTATTTTGCATGTATGTGAAGATAATCTGTGTTTGTTCATGCATATTATGTATGTGTGGGTGGGTGCACATGTATGTAGAGGCTAAGGCTCACCACTGGGTGTCTTCTACAATTGTGCTCCACTGTATGTCTTGATACAGGGTCTCACTCTAGACCCGGAGTTCACCACCTGCCAAGACTTAGCTCTGCCTCTGGGGTTATAGATGACAACCACCACCCTCAACTTTTACGTGGATCTTAGGGATCTGAATTCTGCTTCCTCATTGGTGCACAGCAAGCAATTTACCCACTGAGTCCTCTTCCTAGCCCTGTATGAGAAAAAAAGAATCAAGTGGGATTTTTTTTTTTTTTTACCTCTAACCAGGCTCTAACTGCAGTCTTTTCCTTTCTTCACAATTCTGAAGTTAATAGTACACATCTTGCAGCTTGTGGCCAAGTTAAGCTTCATGTTAGCGTCCTTCTAATGTTATAATAGGACCTACTAACTATCCTTTTTTCCATGGAACAAAACTTTTATATTCCACAAGATTTTATTGGAACCGGAATCTATGAGTCATATTTGAATCCATCTCTTTAAAATACATGGCAACCCTCTACTGTTTTTTTAATCCGTCTTCTCATAAAACAACCCTGGTTAGCCATTTAATGAGCAATTTCGTCCCCACTTTTATTTCTTAATGAACTTTTCCCCTCTGGCTGAATTGTAGTCTCAGTTTATTTTCATTGCTATAGTGACATCGGTCAAGAACAACTCTGTAAAATTAATCATCACATTATACTAGACTTCAGCAAGATTCTTTTTTTGGAGAGAAAGGAAGTTCCATAATCCTAGGCACATATCCTTTTGTGATGTTTTGTTTTGTTTCTTCACCCTAAGGAAGATTGGGTTCCATAAATCAGTTGAACATGGCAAGTTTGAGACGGAGTGGAAAATAGAATGACATTCTAATAAGGATGAAAGGCAAATTTTCTCATATGCTTGTGTTATGGCTAGCTAAAAATGCATCATAGTGGCCAGAGAGATGGGTCAATACTTAAGAGTTCTTCTTGCAGGACACAGAAGCTGGGTTCCCAGCATCCATGTTGGGTGGCTCACAGCATCCTATAATTCTAGCCCCAAGGATCTAACAGCTTCTTCTGGCCTCCACAGGCACCCACATGAATATGTACATACTCAAACAAGCACCCACATTCATGTATGCATATTCATACACATACAAACACTATACCTAAATAAAAGTAAAATCTTTAATTAAATGTGCCTTCAGTTATTATTTAATTAAATTGCTAACATTTAAAGAATACACTTTATTTATACTTTGCTCAACTTCTTTTTTTTTGGCCAAGATTATCACTTACTTCTGTAATAATAGCCAAAATTACAATATGTTTTAATAATCTTTTTAGTTTTAATCACAATAACTATAATTCACATTTTAGTTTGATTTCAAAATCCAAAAAAATATTAAATTTTAATTAAATTAAAATATTGGCTTCTTTTTTTCTAATTTTGCACTTTATTTTTTATTTTGCAATACAATTCAGTTCCACATATCAGCCACGGATTCCCTTGTTCTCCCCACTCCCGCCCCCCTCACCTTCCCCCCAGCCCACCCCCCATTCCCACCTCCTCCAGGGCAAAGCCTCCCCCGAAGACTGAGATCAACCTGGTAGACTCAGTCCAGGAAGGTCCAGTCCCCTCCTCCCAGGCCGAGCCAAGCAACCCTGCATAGGCCCCAGGTTTCAAACAGCCAACTCATGCAATGATGCACAGGACCCGGTCCCACTGCCTGGATGCCTCCCAAACAGATCAAGTCAATCAACTGTCTCACCCATTCAGAGGGCCTGATCCAGTTGGGGACCCCTCAGCCATTGGTTCATAGTTCATGTGTTTCCTTCTTAAGTAATCACATACTAATAATCATGTTGATTTCAAGGCTTAAAAAACTGAATATTGTGGTTGACCACTGAGCCTCAGTTAACCATAGCTACATCAAATCGTACAGCTGACATGACTTAGGTAGTCATGTGATCCTTACCTTTGACCCTTACCTTGTTCCCAAGGATCAAGGCACTGACACCTGATGGAATCTTTGTGATGTATAGGTGACCTTAAGGTATTTCATTTCTTGCTTTTTTATATATTGTTGTTCTCTTTTGTTTGTTTGTTTGTTATTAGATAAAATTTTACTATCCCTGGCTGACCTGAAACTGGCCCCATACACTATATTGGCCTTGAACTCACAGAGTCCACTTGCTCCAGAGAGTTAGGATTCAAGGCACTCTTCACTACACTTGGCTTGAGGTCAGATTTTAATGAGAGTAGAAGGATCTATTTCCTAAAATAAAGTCAGAATATTCAACAGTAAGTTATTAAATTCAAAGTAGAATAGTCGTTATATTATTCAAATTCAGTATATTTAGAGGAAGTAATTTGGGCAGTGAACAAAAGGATTGTCCCCGTGCTCTGCTCTGAGTTGATGGTGCTGGTCATGGTCATGCATTACTACATTGATTAGTTGATCATATTGGTAATGCACATGGCATAGTATTCTATTTCTCTTTGACTTATTCTAACAAGACCATCTACCTATTTATTATGTCCATTCAGAAATTCAAATTCCTAAGAGCCTCTTCTCCCTATAATGAACTCCTCCCCTCTAAGGAAGAAATGTAGATCCCTGGTACTCCAGAGATCAAGGCTAATTTGAAAATTTTCACCACACCTCCTTAAATCCTTGCCTTTTCTATAAACTGAATTGGTCACAAGAAAGATACTTGTAAAAACAAAATGCCTTTACTCACATATAAATATTCCTTTCTATAGTTTTGAATTATGACAAATTCCCTAGGCAGGCACATACTTCAAGTTAATAGCAATGTGCATAGATTTCGAAATATTTTTAACTTATTAAGGAAGCAGATTTTGGTTATTAAATGGATAACAAGGAGAAAAAGCAAGAGACTTTTCTAGTTTTGGGAAGCCTAGCATCCTATCTTTTCAAATGACATTACAGTTAAGGTAATAGTTAAAGTCAACAGTCTGACGAAATGGGAACATAGATAAAAGGTTCCTGTGATAAAACAAATTAACTTATCCACTACTTGCCCACTTATCTACTTTTGGTCTGATTTTTGTGGCAAAAGCAGTTATCCACTGGATGGGAATCCTCAATATAGTGCAATTTAGCTTCCCAATATTCACATTACACCTGTAGATTTATGAGACTACCTCTCTGCAACTTTGAATCATCTAACCTCTCTCTCCCTTGCCCCTTGACCTAATTTGGTTTCTGTTGCTGTGACAAACATCATGACTGCAAGCCACCTGGAGACCAATGAGTTTATTTCATCTAGTAACTGGAAGGTTACACTCCATCACTGAGGGATGTTAGGGCAGGTACTCAAGGCAGGAATGGAACCGGAGGCCATGGAGAGACATGGCTTACAGGTTTGTTCTCTTTGGCTTGCTCAGCCTACCTTCATACAGAACCCAGGATCACATTCTTGGGGTGGCACCTTCCACACACAGTGGGCTGAATCCTCCAACATCAATCATTAATTAAGAAAATACACAGACATGGCTTACAGGCCAATTAGATGGAAGCAATTCTTCAATTAAGATTCCTTCTTCCCAGATACAACTAGGTTTGCTTAGGTTGACAAAAATTAACCAGCACAGCCCTGGTAACCATTGTTGATCCTATTTGACTGTGTTTTTAAATATTTCACATGAAATTGCAATTGTGAAGTTTTTATCTTTCTGTATGTTACCCAAGTTAATAGGATATGTTCTCAAAGATTCATCTGTATTGTAGCAAATGTAAATCTCTTTATGTCCAAATCATTCAAGATAATAAAACCCTAAATAACAATATTCTGATTAATAGTCACAACATTCAGAATAATACGTATGCACACATATAAGTCTATAAATTCACAGAGTTTCTTCTCTGTTTGAACATGTGTACTGTAGATAACACTGTAATGGTCATGAGTATGCAGGTACTTTCTCTAAAGTGAAGATTTCATTATCACCACTTAGGAGAGGAACTACTAAGCAACACAGCAGCTCCACTCTTAGTATCTTTGCTGTTTTCTGTCTGCCAGCACCCAATCTACATCTCCATGAAGGTCACAAGTTCAAGGTCATCCTCAGCTACATAATGAATTCATGGTCAAGACTAGGTAAATAAGACCATGTCTTGAGGACAGATATAGATGATAGATAGATAGATAGATAGATAGATAGATAGATAGATAGATAGATAGACAGACAAATAAATAGATCAATCAAGAGATATAGATAGATAGATAGATAGACAGATAGATAGATAGATAGATAGATAAATGGATGGATAGTGACAGATAAGGGAAAAGAGAGGGGAAGAGAATAAACTTTGTCCTAAGTATTTGATGCTTAGGTCTTAGCAGAGCTTCAGTATTTTTCAAAGTTGATTGACATTTGATTTTATACTCATCAATACTGAAGCATATTACCAATAAAAATGTAGTACAAAACGGCAGAAGTGTATGGAGGGTCATTTTAGAAACTGCTGTAAATTCTGTTCTAATCCCAAGCCAAAATTCATTAAGTGGATTTTGAAAATTGCATTGAGTTACACGAGGTAGGTACCATGCAAATGTGTAATGCACTTTGAGTATTTCAGCCCTGGTCTTCCCACCTACCTCCATTAGTTCCTTTTCCATGAACAGTTTCCATTCTATCCTGTCATCCGAATTCACATTTGCATTACAGTCCACTTTTATGTTATCCTTGGAGGAATGTGCCTTTCTTTTTGTTTATAACTAATTTTTTTTATAACTAATTGGGTATTTGTCTACTAAGCTGTATATATCTGAAAGTAAATTTTGGAGATTAACCTCTCATTAGATCTATCTTTCAAATCCTTTTTCCTTTTTTATTTAATTTGTTTCTCTTGGCATGCAGAGCTTTTCAGTTTGAGTCATGCTCTTTGTTATGTAATTTTGAATCTGTAGTCTGACTCTGGACACACACCATCACATTGTAAATGATGGAGCTTCACGTGATTGCCTTGTGTTCTTTCTATTTCTAAAAGCAAGTATTTTCACAAGTAAATTAACATTGGTGAGACTGCACTCCCTCTCTGGGCTCTACACCACAGCCCACAGTGCCAACAGCTTTGTTGGAGGCCTGAGTGGTCCTAGGAACCCCAGAGAAGACATGGCCCATCACCAACTAAACCCCTTTAAGCCTTCTCCACAACCCCAAACTTCACCCCTCCCCTGGATTGCTTATTCTGGCCTACAACTTCTAAAGAAGACTTTAGCTTTATCACAGGTCATGCTGGATGTAGAAACCCCCAGTAAGACAGCACTTACTCCCTGCTAACACTCCTTAAAGCCTGCCCGACAACCCCAGACTGCACCCCCTTTTATAGGCTCCACACAAGGAGCTTTTCCAGAGGCCAGAGCAGTCCTAGGGACCCAGGTAAGAAAATAACCACTGAACCTTTTTAAGCCTGCCCAATAACCCCAGACTACATCCCCGTCCCTGGGCTCCATATCCTGGCCTATAAAATCAGAAGAAGACTTCTGCTCTACCAGAGGCCAGGCCAGATCTAGAAACACCAGACTGAACCTCTTCCCCTGGGCTCCATATCCTTGTCTACAACTTTGGGAGAAGAGTTTGGCTTTACCAGAGGCCACAGGCCTCCAAAACCCCAGAGGGGATACCCTACTGGATCTGAAGGCTCGCTAGACACCAGAACCCTGGCCATAGGCCAGAAGACCAGAGAGCAAAGAGAAACCAAGGAACAAAGTACACATCCAACAAAGATAAATGGAGGAATCAACACCTAGACCTATAATTATCCCAAATCCAGATGCCTAAACACCAGTGTGAGAACACAATCAACAACAGAAAGGGCAATATGGCTCAACCAGATCCCAGCTACCTATGATAGCAAGACCTGAACAATCTAACACAGCTGAAACACAAGAAAACAACTTAAAGAGGACTTTATGCAGATGATAGAGGTACTTAAAGAGGAAGTGGAAAAAAATCCCCTAAAAATTTAGGTGAAACTTTGGATGAGATCAACAATCCCTAAAAGAATGCCAAGAAAGCCAAGAAACAAATAAGCAAACAGATGAAGGAAACTGTTCACAACCTAAAAATGGACATAGAAGCAATAAAGAAAGCACAAATGGAGGGAATTGTGGAAATGGAAAATCTGGATAAGTGAACAGAATTACAGATGCAAGCTTCACCAACAGAACAGAAGAGATGGAAGATACGATAGAGGAAATAGATTAACCAGTCAAAGAAAATGTTAAATCTAAAAATATTCCTAACAAAGTATCCAGGAAACCTGGGACACTATGAAAAGACCAAACCTAAGAATAATATGAATAGAAGGAAAAGAAACTCAGCTCAAAAACCCAGAAAATATATTTAACAAAATCATCAAAGAAAAATTTCCTAACCTAAAGAAAGACATGCTTATAAAGGTACAAGAAGCTTACAGAATACCAAATAGATTGGATCAAAAAAGAAAATTCCCTCAACACATAATAATCCAAACACTAAACATACAGAACAAAAAAAAAGAATATTAAAATTGACAAGAGCAAAAGGCAAGTAATATATAAAGGCAGGAGGGCCTATTAGACTCACACCTGACTTCTCAATGGAGATCCTAGAATCCAGAAGGGCCTGGACAGATGTCTTGCAGATTCTAAGAGATCACAAATGCCAGCCAGACTACTATATCCAGCGAAAGAGTCAATCACCATCGATGGAGAAAACAACATATTAATGACAAAATCAAATTTAAACAGTATCTATCCACAAATACAGCCCTACAGAAGGTACTAGAAGGAAGACTCAACCCAAGGAAGTTAACTACACCCAAGTAAATACAGGCAATAGATAATCTCACACCAACAAAATCTAAAGAAGGGAAACACACACACACACACACACACACTACCACCACCACCACCACCACCACCAACAACAACACCAACAACAACATAATAACATGAACAAAACATCAGTGGTCAGTAAAATTTCTCCATACCAATAAGCACAAGTTGACAGTAAGGAGACAGAGATTAAAATAATGGATGCTAAAACAGGATCCATCCTGCAGGTGCATACGAGAAACTCACCTCAACATCAAAAATAGACAGTACCTCAGAATAAAGCGTGGAGAAAAGATAGTCTAACCAAATGGACATAAT
This sequence comes from Peromyscus californicus insignis, assembly GCF_007827085.1. Lineage (NCBI taxonomy): Eukaryota > Metazoa > Chordata > Mammalia > Rodentia > Cricetidae > Peromyscus > Peromyscus californicus. Next base: position 10,217,827 of record NW_026294514.1, on the reverse strand, counting down.
AAGCAAGGAGTTGTAGCTATCCTAATATCTAACAAAATAGGTTTCAAACCAAAATTAATCAAAAGAGATGGAGAAGGACATTTCATATTCATCAAAGGAAAAAAAATCAATCAAGATGAAGTCTCAATTCTAAACATCTATGCACCAAATATAAGAGCACCTACATTTGCAAAAGAAATATCACTAAAGCTTAAATCACACATCAAACCCCACACATTAATTGTGGGAGACTTCAACACCCCACTCTCATCAATGGACAGATTTGTCAGACAGAAACTTAACAGAGAAACAAAGGAAATAACAGATGTTATGACTCAAATGGACTTAACAGACATCTACAGAACATTTCACCCAAACACAAAAGAATATACCTTCTTCTCAGCACCTCATGGAACCTTCTCCAAAATTAACCATATGCCTGGTCACAAAGCAAGTCTCAAGATGAAAAAAAAAAATAACCCTCTATATCCTATCAGACCACCATGGATTAAAGTTGGATTTCAACAACAAAAGAAAGCCTACAAACTCATGGAAACTGAAAAAAATCTCTATTCAATTACCACTGAGTCAAGGAAGAAATAAAGAAAGAAATGAAAGACTTCCTAGAATTCAATGAAAATGAACGTACACATACATACTCAGACTTATGGGACACAATGAAAGCAGTGCTAAGAGGAAAGTTCATAGAACTAAGTGCCTTCGTTAAGAATTTGGAGAGGTCTCACGCTAGTGACTAAACTGTACACCTGAAAGTTCTAGAACAAAAAGAAGCAAACACACCCAAGAGGAGCAAATGTCAGGAAATAAACTGAGGGCTGAAATAAATAAAATAGAAACAAAGAGAGCAATACAAAGAGTCAATGAAACAAAGAGTTGGTTCTTGGAGAAAATTAACAAAATAGATAAATCCTTATCCTAACTAAAGGGGAGAGAGAGAGAGAGAGAGAGAGAGAGAGAGAGAGAGAGAGAGAGAGAGAGAGAGAGAGAGAGATTTAAATGAACCAAGTCAGAAATGAAAAGGAGGGACAGAACAACAGACTCCGAGGAAGTACAGACAATCATTATTAGGTCATATTTCAAAAACCTCTACTCCACAAAATTGGAAAATCTAAAAGTAATTGACAAATTTCTTGATAGATATCACTTACCAAAGTTAAATCAAGATCAGGTAAACGATTTAAATAAACCTATAACCTTTAAGGAAATAGAAATAGTCATTAAAATCCCCCGCCTCCCCCCAAATAAAAGCCCAGGGCCAGACAGTTTTAAGGCAGAATTCTACCAGACTTTCAAAGAAGAGCTAATACCAACACTTCTCAAATTATTCCACAAAACAGAAACAGAAGGAACATTGCCAAATTCTTTCTATGAAGCCATAGTCACCCTGATACCCAAACCACACAAAGACTCAACAAAGAAGGAGAACTACAGGCCAATTTCACTCCTGAACATTGATGGGAAAGTATTCCATAAAATACTGGCAAATTGACTCCAAGAACACATCAAAAAGATCATCTAGCATGACCAAGTGAGCTTCATCCCAGAGATGCAGGGGTGGATCAACATACAAAATCTATCGATGTAATCCACCATATAAACAAACTGAAAGAAAAAAAAACCACATGATCATCTCATTAGATGCTGAAAAAGCCTTTGACAAAATTCAACATCCCTTCATAATAAAGGTCTTGGAGAGATCAGGGATACAAGGGTCATACCTAAACATAACAAAAGTAACACACAGCAAGTTGATTGCCAACATCAACTTAAATGGAGAGAAACTCAAAGCAATTCCACTAATATCAAGAACAATACAAGGTTGTCCACTTTCTCCATACCTAGTCAATGTAGTACTTGAAGTTCTAGCTAGAGTGAAAAGACAACTGAAAAAAATCAAAGAGATACAAATCAGAAAGGAAGACGTCAAAGTGTCATTATTGACCGATGTAGACTTAAGTGACCCCAAAAATTTTACCTGGGAATTCCTACAACTGATAAGCACCTTTAGTCAAGTGGTTGGATACAAGATCAACTAAAAAATTCAGTAGCTATCCTATATAGAAATGATAAATGGCTGAGAAAGAAATAAGAGAATCAACACACTTTACAATAGCCTCAAATAATATAAAATATCTTGGTGTAAATACAACCAAGCAGGTGACAGACCTGTATGACAAGAACTTCAAGTTTCTGAAGAAAGAAATTGGAGAAGATATCAGAAGATTATAGTATCTCCCATGCACATAGATAGGTAAGATTAACACAGTGAAAATGACCATTTTATTAAAAGCAATCTACAGATTCAATGCAATCCCCATTAAAATCCCAACACAATTCTTTGCAGACCTTGAAAGAACAATACTCAACTTCATATAGAAAAACAAAAAAACCCAACATAAGACGATAAAAGAACTTCCAGATGTATCACCATTCCTGATTTCAAGCTCTACTACAGAGATATAGTTATAAAAAACACATGGTATTGGCATAAAAACAGATAGGTTGATAAACGGAATCTAACTGAAGACCCAGACGTACATCCATACAACTATGGACACATGATTTTGACAAAGAAGCTAAAATTATACAATGGAAAAAAAGAAAGCAGCTTCAACAAATGGTGCTGGTCTAACTGGATGTGATTCCCTATTTCCTTAATAGTCACTGATGGTTATCTGTAAAGCATGAGGGTTTTAGTTCTACAACCTTATTATTCCTGGTGTCACCATCATTGATTTTGGCAATTCTAATATATGGAGGTTGATGTTTTAAGGCAGTCTGGTGCCATTGTTGATTAATGATGCACAATGGTTTTGAAGGGCTTATTAGACATATGTGTATTTGTGCAAATGCCTTATCTAATTATTTTGGGGCTATTTGTCTATTTTGTTTTATGTAATCTTTTCCTACATACTATTATTTTGTCATACACATGTATATAGTGTGAATATTTCCTCCCAATCTATTGATTTTCTGTATGCTTCCTTGATGTTTGATAATGACATTCACTGCACAGTTTTTTTTAAGTTTTATAAAATAGAAATTAATCAGTCGATTCTTTATAGTTATTATTATTATTTTATTTGCTTCCAACTCCTAAAAATTCTTCCCCACCACTTTTGTTTAGAAACTTTGGGGGTTTGGGTTTTAGGATTAAGTCTGTATTCAGGCTGAAATTTGCTTGTGTAGATACTATAGATCAGGATTGAGGCTGTTCCCCTGTTGGTAGCCAACAATTTCAGTATCGTTTTCTAACAACACAACACCTCACCTTTCAGAGTGCTCTGGCGCCTTTCACCCAAAGTAAACAGTTCTTGACGTAGATCTATTTTTGTGTTCTCATTCTTCTTTTCTGCTGTTTGTCGGCTGTAGTGGTGTCCTGTGTTGCTTCCCCTTTGCAGCGAGTCCCAGAACCAGGTAGGTAAACACTCCGCTGTGCTTCTTTTCTCTGTGTTCCTCTGCGTATTTGAGTCTTTTGTCTCTGTATCAGCTTTAGGGTCAGTTTAGCTTCTACTCTATCTACAGAGGTGCTGCTTCATTTGTGTTATATCTGTTAATCAATTTTGACGGAAGATTGAAAATCTTTTTATTTTAAAATAATTTAAAGCCTTAAAAATTGTGCAAGAATATGACAAAATACCATATATATATATGATATATATATATCATATATATATATAAATTGAATGCACCTAATGCAACCACCTTCTATCACCATAGTACAGTTATTATCATCAGGAAGCCAAAAATTACACAACACCTTAAAATAAATTGCCCCTCAACAACATTCATCCCTCAGCCTGAGACTACTATACAGGCTACATTTTTTTTTTATGTTGTCTTACATTCTGTCGATAATACTTGGCAGATTTGAGTGTTTAAAGTCTTGAATATGTGTTTGTAAGTTTACTTCATTTTACACGATTTAAATGAATGCTGTTTTATCTCACAATTGTTTGCTGCTGGTAGACAGAAATGGAATTTATTTTCTGCGTGAACAGGAGCACTGCTAGAGACTGGAGCCAGAGCCAGTTCTCTCTGTCCAATCCTTGACTCAGCCTCAGGTTAAAGGAGATGCATACAATATGTCACTATTATGTGTGGTGGATGATCAGAGACGGGGACTTGAGAGGAGGCAGTCACAAAAGCAGACAAATCAGCTCTGCTCTATCCCAGTTAAAACCACTACATTTCTAATGATGTTGGTTGGATGCATTCACAAAACAACATGCTGGCTGGATTCATGTGAAGCCTTTCTGATGACCTGACCACCTGCCACCAAACACAGAATCCTAGAGAAGAAAATAGCAACAGATACCCACTGGTGACTGTGAAGGTAGTTCAGCTTCTCTACTATCTCAGCAATGTCCAGAGAGCTCCTGAGCTGAAGTCTCACAAGCAACAGAGCACCAGAGAAGGATTAGGAGGCATTTTCTAAAGATCAACTTCTGATCATCTCTTAACACGTCTCAATTATCCCTATTCATGTCTAACTGCTAGATTTCAAGTAGCCTTCAACTGTGCACTTTTATATTCTATTCACAACAAAGAATGACATCTTAATATGTTACTATGGAAACAATTTTTTTGCATTAAAATGTTCATTACTAGGTCATCTGTGTCATTTAGGAAGAATCTTGAAAAAAAAATAAGTCAATGCAATTACCATTACATAGACACTTCTTGGAAAAAAATCACACTGAAGCAAATAAATAAATAAATAAAACATTAGTAACTAGCAAGATCTATGATGAGATGCAAATTTTTGGAAAAATATAAAATACATTTACTCAAGATTCTCAAGGCATATATCCCACCCCATAGGATTGTTTTTTATTCATGTGCAGCCTTAGCAACACACTTTATGTAACAAATGTACATTATGCAATTGAATCCGTAGATCTCATATCCTACAACTGTCAACCTTGACAACAGACTCCATGTTATGCTATTGCAGTCGAGTGATTAATGAGCATGTAAGTGGAGATCAGGGACACATTGAACAGCTTCGTACTCTGCCTTTAAGAAAGAAATAAAGAGGAGCCTCTAGAATGTGTTTCTCTAATATATTTTACCTATTAGCAGTGACTGAAATCATGAGATCAATGACAGCAGTGTATGTCGTCACAAGACATTGTAACTTGACCTAAAACTAATGGGTATCTACTGGGGAGAGTTATGCTCAGCTTATCTGGGTTGAAGAAGAGTTACAAAGAGTTTTTACTAAATGTACTTAGAGCTGAAGAGTGAAATCCATTAAAATTAAGTGATTCGCCTTCTGAGAGCAGCTCTAGATGTTTCAATGAAGTATAGCAAATACATATGAAGGTAAATACAATAGGCTCTTGACTCTTGCAAAAGCCCATAGGCTGTGGCTTTGAAGTACAGGGAATTTCTGAATACTGCAAAGCACCAACTTCATTAGAAATAATGGAGTGTCCCTTGTCCTCCATCCTCTTTATATTTGATTGACTCTGTAGGGCCAATGAAATATTTTCTCACACCTCAGGGTCCTGGAATTCTTACAACAGAATAAAGGAAGTTTGCTATGCTGTCCTCAAGTTCCCAAGGGTGTCCTCTGGGTTACCTGAATGTGACCTGGACTTCTTATTGTCATCTGTAAACACTCTGGAATGCTTCTTGGTATTTCAATCCATTTTCATCTGCTTTGGAGACACTTTACCTTACACTGAGTTTTCACTTCTCACAGAGGTCTTTCTAAAACAGTAGGACAACTACTGGAGCTACTACTATTAACATCATATTTGTTCAAAAACTACAGACACCTTCCGTGGAGTCCTCAAAGTGTATTTATGCTAGCTTCCCTTGCGGTAAAGATTAATCTGAAAAGTATTAGCTTGATTTCTTCTTGCTTTAATTTATACACACCTGACCCCTTCACCACTACCCCATGTGTATGGTGTATGCATGAGGGCTCCCTCAACCATGCCTGCATGTGCAGAGGCCAGAAGTTGATGTCCGCTGTCTTCCTCAGTTGCATCTCTAACTTATTTTGAGAAAAAGTTTCTCACTAAATCTAGAACTCACCAGTTCAGCAAGACTGACTGGCCAGCACACTCTAGGGACCTCTTGCCTCTGCCTTCCTAGCTCCCATAACAGACACACTGCTGTCTTGTTTTGTTTTTCAGTGTAGGCGCTATGGGTCTATATGGTCATCAAGCTTATATGTTCAGCACTTCATCACCTGGGCCGCCTCACCAGACCCTTCATTTCTTCTCTTAATCATGTATTCACAGAGAGTTGTAACTATTCCGTGCACATATGCAAACCACATTCAATGAAGTTTCACCTATCTAAATTGCTATCCCAAGTTTGACAGTACATTCGTGCCAATTAAAGCCAATACTTCACTCAAATTTTTCTTTTTGTTGCACATCCTAGACAAATGGAAAGTTTTCACAGAATTTCACAATCTACTCTGACTAATTTGTATGTTAATTTTAACTTTCTCTTTACTTCTATCTCTAACACAAAACTTGATCTGAGAAATCAGTTAACTTATTTAAAGGCGTATTTTTTTTATCAGATTATGACAATTTCTACCACACTTGATATCAGAGCAGAGAAATAAGGTTATGTTGAGATAAAGAGTATAGGCAGTTGGCTAGGGGTGGGTTTGCTCAATAGTTAAAGAGACTCAGTTTTATCTGAAAATCTGTGGGACACATATAACATACTCACGGCAAAGAAGATCATTACATCTGAGGTGGATAGTTCTGAGACCACTCAACAAATATGTTAAGAACTGAGGCTTTCATTTTAAATTTGTCTTGATTACCTATGACTTGTAACTTTTTTTTTTACCAACCACTCACATTCCATGTGAGATTCGAAAACATGTGAGTATGGTTATCATAATGTCACAATATGACTTTAAAATAACATCAGGTAAAGCAATTACTCAAAGCTGGAACGTTAAGACTAGTGTTGTCAAAACTGTGTTTCAGGTATGTATAATTACTTCTGTCCTCATTTTGCATGTGTGGAACCACAGTGTTGAAGATGTAACTCTTTGTGCTTATAAATGGACCTCTCACTGTAGCAGCACAGTATGAAAGAGCGACGTGATGTCAGATGCATCTGAAGATGCCACACTCAGAAGGGTTCATCAGTGGGCAGAAAGCTTTCCTAGAGATTTCAAATTCAAATTTCTATGGGAGTTTGTAGGAGTATCATAGGCACAGAGCTTCTGACAGTTTTTGGGTTGTACCCTAATAACACCCTTTAAGCACACTCACTATGGGTCCGTTAAAGTCCATGGGTCACAGTAACAATTGGTACATGTTAATAATGTTCTAAGCCAACCTTTGAGTAGGTATGTAAAGAACAGATGTGAAATGTTAATTCTGTAATTACTCTTTATTTTCAATTCTTTGTCTTCCACCATTTTTATTCTTCAATGACCACGTGATTTATCTGAGGACGCAACTTAAGACAGGCAGTAATAATTATGATGAAAGCAATAAGTATCTCTTCCCAAATCCTTAACTCAACCCATTATCAAGAGACCTTTGAGTTTGGAGTAGGAAGTACCATTTTAACATACGAGGAATCTGAGACTGAAAGTAGTGGAGGAACTTTCCAGAGCCTCACAGGAACACAAATCTTTCTGTCTCCAAGACCTAAATTTTAGATCACCATACACCCTGCAGCACTGAATTGGCCAGTTATGAACTGTGAGGAAGAGTGGGAGGGGGAGGTAGGGAAGAGAAACTTCTGTGTGCGGAACTGAACTGCATTTCTTTCTTGTTCCTGTTCTTACTCCAAATCTAAGATGTATTGATATTTATGCAAAATCCCTCTCCAAATGTTCACTTATTTTTACTTTATATCTTCATATCTGAATACAACTTGACTTAATGTCCAAGCTGTCCTTTTTCTTAGGCATCTACAGAATCCACATTCAGATCCCCATATTAATAGAACAACTTGCTTGACCATGTAAAGGGGTAATTTAAAATATTATTTGAAATAATAACATGGTATAAACATTTCCATTTCCTATTATTTATGATGTCATTTAAAATATGGTACTGTTATATGACTGTGGCCTATTGTGTTCCTTGAACGTAATTATTATAATGTGATTAGGCTTTTCTTTTAATGGTTGTTTTTGTCCTTAATTTTCTACATACGGTACAAATCTCATTTTTATAAGGTTAATTAGAATTACTCCGTCTGGGACACCAGCATTCTTGTTATTTAGGATTTTTAACCAGATTATGGTGAGCACTTCATATTGTTCCTTTGAAATAACAGACAACCTTGTACATCTTTCATTGCAGCATTTTGAACCTTAAGTTTACAAGTAATATATTAAGAAGTAATCAAGTGATCAAATAGTATACCAGCTTATTTCAGCAGCTAGTACAGGAGTCGGTTTCTTTAGTTGTTTCTTATACCTTCATAGTTGGGGCACTGAAAGTGAGTGAACCCTTCACTGGTAACATAAATAGCCATTTTATAATAGTGTATAAAACTAAGCAACTGTAAGGGATTTAATTAACACATCATAGACTTTCTTTGAACTTTAGAACTGTAGCTACTACATCAATGTAATGTTTATTGTATAGAATCTGTGTCTTCACTAGAACCTATAGTCCATCTTAGAAATAACTAAATTGTCCCACACAGAGTTTCCCTTTCAGTTAGCAACAATTCCATACTATCCAAACAGACTAAACACCCTGGTCATGCCACTGTCCCAGGCTCACAACCCTCAGCAGTTCTCAAATGTCCTTCCAGAGGAAAGGTGGCCTTCTCACCTGTTTTCAGGGGCACCTGAGGTCACAGCCTGTCTCTCTTGCGTGGGCTCTTCTTCTCATTCTCCTACCCGAATTCACATTGCATAATTTACCACCTTCAACAAAAGCCCTGTGCATACTACTACTCATTCATGGGGACTGAAAAGTCACTGAATTCTTACTTGAACATAAATGTATTATGTAGTCTGTATTAAAAGTCAATAAAAAGACCATGTAGTATGTGTTTAGGCTTTGCAGGCCATACACATCTGTCACATCTATTCCTGCTCTTTTAGGGTAACACACAAGAAAAATGCGCCTGTCTGTGCTCTAAGACGACTCAGTATATGGACACTGAAGTTGGATTTTGTTCAGTGCTAAGGATCGAGCGTCTGGCCTCATGCATGCTAGCTCTTTTCCATGGAGTAACACCCCTAGCTCCGAAATTTGAATTTTGCATGTTTCATATATTGTAAAAACATCATTTTTCTTTTCATTTTTCTTAATAATTTTAAACAATGAAAGGCATCTTTAACTTATGAGAATAAGCAGTGGGTTAGATTTTACTCTAAATGTTATTTTGCTAATCCCTGTTTAATGCAATGTAGTGCCAGGCTACCATTATGGAGAATGAGGAAGTCCTGCATGAACTAATGCAGATTGTATTGTTTATCAAAACAAGGACCAGAATCTCATTATGCCTTTCTAACACTGCTAATTTTTAAATATTTTAATATACTATTAACCTTCTAGGATATAAATTATAGCCTATGAGTCAGAGGAAAGTACATTAGAGAAGAATATGGTTTTCATAATATCAATGTGACCACTTGAATTGTCTGTTGTAAGCCATATATTACTTTTATTTTAAGTAAATTTTAAATATAAGTTTATCACTGATGTAGAATTATAGATATTTTTTGTTTTTCTATGATAGAAACCCATTAACATCGTTTATAAAGTATTCATTTTTTTGCAACCAAGCAAAAACATTGTTTCCCCATTTTAAAATTCCAAAAGGCTGTAATGTTTTCTTTAATCTTTCCCTGTTACCACTATATATAACCAAGAAATACCTTTGTCAACTTCTCTGAGGACTTCTAACTTTTTCCTGCCACAATGCAGAATTTATATGTTATACTTTGGGGTATACAGTGAGGTGGTCATAGTTTTTATAGGGTACATATTATCTCATGCTATTTTCTTCTAGTCACAAACTGTATTGGAATGTTTGTGAACTTCTTAAGAAAATTGTTAGTATGATACTTTGAATGCATTCTGATTTTCAAAATGTAAATATTTTTCCACATCCTTAAAGTTCCTGAGAAAGGAAAAGCAGATTTCATGCAAACAGCAGCAGTCAAAATGTTGCTGTAGTTCTCCACACTCATGCTGAGAGCGAGTACAGAATGATCCAGAGCCTGTGACTTCTCAAAGGAAGTCCCTTTACAAGCTGCGGTTACAGAGTCACTTCTGCAAGGGACAGTAGAATAAAGCTACTCTCAGGCAGCTGCAGACTCTCGAGATCTTCCTTGGCAGCTGACAGAGGACGTGCTCCACCAGGATGAAGCAGCAAATAAAGATCCTGGGATACCGTGAGTCTCAGAACCAGATGGGAAAGCCACTTCCCAGGATGAGGTATGGGGGAATCTCAGGGAAGTGGGATGTCAGGCACAGAAAGTAAGTAGGACATGATGTGAGGGAAGGAGCTTTTCCAAAGACAGACAGAATAGCTAATAGATCGGGACAGATCTATTAGACATGGGACAAAGTTTAAGGATGGAAGGGATGCTGGTCATTGTATAGTACATGGGACAGGAAAATACAAGCATGGGTACTAGATAGCCATCCAGAACCAGCTCAAAACCAGCTGTGCCCATCTCTTCTGAATTGTATATTCAGCGGCCTCTGTATTCTGAAATTGGTCAGGCAAGAGTATCAACATCAGTAAAACATAAACCAAGACTTGGTTTTTCTCTTCTTATAGCTGATCAGCGCATGACTCCAACATGCTTGAAGATTTTAGCAGTAAGAATGTGAACTCTGAGTATTGGATTCAGTATTATAATCTACAATCTAATTTTCTTGGGAAAGTGAGGTGTGTGACAATGAAGTGACGTGTGTGGTACATGGTAGGCTAAGGCCAGCTCAGACCTAGACCTTCACAGAGTGAAAAGTCAAGGTAGGACACATAACCAGGAAATACTTAAAAACCGAAATAGTCTGAGAAAACAATCAGATAAAGGAACGAGAAATGGCTGCCTCTAGAGAAGATGAAATGGGAAAAGGCATGAAGAACAGCTCTTGATAAATACTACAACATTATCTATCCCTTAAACTGAGTTATTCGTTCAGAAAAGAGAGAATATGAATAATTTAAAGAGTAAACAGATTGTGAATGTTCACCTTTTTTTTTTTTTTTTTTTTTTGGTTTTTCGAGACAGGGTTTCTCTGTGTAGCTTTGCGCCTTTCCAGGAACTCACTTGGTAGTCCAGGCTGGCCTCGAACTCACAGAGATCCGCCTGGCTCTGCCTCCTGAGTGCTGGGATTAAAGGCGTGCGCCACCACCGCCCGGCGAATGTTCACCTTTTTATGTAAAATTGACCGATAAAAGTATCCATAGTGTGCTTGTAGTATGCCTAAACTGTGCCATCCAAGCCTGTGCCAACCCACTTCCTCTCTGTACCAACCCACTTCCTCTCTGTGCCAACCCACTTCCTCTCTGTACCAACCCACTTCCTCTCTGTGCCAACCCACTTCCTCTCTGTGCCAACCCACTTCCTCTCTGTGCCTACCCACTTCCTCTCTGTACCAACCCACTTCCTCTCTGTGCCTACCCACTTCCTCTCTGTGCCAACCCACTTTCTCTCTGTGCCAACCCACTTCCTCTCTGTGCCTACCCACTTCCTCTCTGTGCCAACCCACTTCCTCTCTGTGCCAACCCACTTCCTCTCTTTGCCAACCCACTTCCTCTCTGTGCCTAGCACCTCCCTGACACTTTGTCTTTCACTGTGCTTTCCCTGAAAACCACATAGACCCCAGGACTCTCACCCTTAGTCTGAGCACGCCATAGTCTTACAATCTACAACCACACACACTAGCGCACACTGTTGTGTGTGTATCTGTGTGCATAATACAAGGAGTGGCGCTGATCAATATTTTATTGAGCCACAAATTCTAAAATTATACATAAACTGAAATTTTTTTGAACTTGTAAACTTTAATTGTTTGAAGAGGCACCAGTTGAATTTAATTCTGATTCTCTCAGAAAATTCCATTAAGAGTATCTTAGAAGAAATCATCAACACATGTACACATGTAAAGGGATGTTTAGGTTATGGAAAGGCTGTAAACCAATTCATCTGTTTATACACACACACACACACACACACACACACACACACACACACACACACATGGTAACCTCCCTGCACACCACATTTCTATCTGTCTCTTTGGCTTTGTGTTCATCCTAAGATCCTAGAGTAGATAGCCGCTAAGAGCAACCATAACCACTTCAAGATTGTTTACTATTGATTCAGATGCAGGGAGAAAGAGAAAAAGAAGAAGGGAAGGAAGGACAGAGAAGGAGAAAGAGAAAGACACACAGACACACAGACACAAATACATAGGGGTAGGGGAGGGAACGACCTTTCCTGAAGCTGCCAGTAGTCTCAGTGATCATAATGGGTGACCTGACCACTCCTAAACCCATTGCTGTCAATGTGACTGCCATTACAGCAATCAGTCCTACTTCTAGAGCAGAGGTTGAAACAGCTCCTCATGAAACTTGGGCCATACAGTAGAGAATAGATCTTTTAAAACCATTTGAAGTTCTGTTGGGGATATTTGAGTAAGGCAAGTGTATAGAGAGGTAGAATGTCCCCTAGAGATGGGCAGTGAGAATGCCTTATCAGTATCTCTCCTGGTCTTGCAATCTTGCTTCCAGATTATTGACTGTAATTTTTGGAAACAGATCTGCAATAAGTCATTAGGATGTTAATGTATTACGATGTGCCTTCCATGATTATTGGCTGATTCACTGCCATCTGGTCAGGCAAGAGACACATTATACAAAGTTAAAATTGAGGAGAGTTAGATGATGGAATAAAAATGTTACATAAAGTAAGTTCTTTAAATTAAAAATAAGCTCTACAGCTATACCAATGGGGGTATATATTAAGATGCCCTTTGCTACATTTATATAAAATATGATAGTGTCTTCCAGCAAAACGTTGAACCCTTAATCATTCTTCAAATAATTTTTCTTTCCCAGAATTCCTAATTCCTTTGTAATTCTCACATGGATTTATGCTATTTAATTTCTCTTATTATCTATCTATCTATCTATCTATCTATCTATCTATCTATCTCTATGTATCTATGTTTCTATCTATCATCTTTCTATCTATCAATCATCTATCAATCTTCTATTTATCTATTACGTGTATGTGTTCTGGGGATTGAAGTCAGGTCCTCCAACTTGGCTGCAGGTGCCTTCACCCATTGAAATATCCTATCAGGCCATATTACATGCTTTGATGTGCCAAGCCTTCCAGGGCATGGCCTTTCTTTAATTCTTTTCCTAATCTTTATCCTTGGGGTTCAGATCAACATCATTTAATTTCATTAGAATTGAAAAACAGAAGCAACTCCCATTTGCTTAAAGCCCTTCCAAACTCTGAATCCTTAAAAAAAAAAGGTTAGATTGTAAACATAATCTCCATCTGCTTGAACAAAGCTAAGGGCCACTGCACTGTGTTGTAATAATGAGTGTTTCCTTTGAGCTATAGAGTTCTTGAATATTCTGCTGTCAACACTAACTTTTCAGCTCTTGTTTGAGTAGTCTGTTATGTGTTGACCTCATGACTCCTCTGCATAAACCATGCATGCAGCCATCCGTGTCCTAGTGGACTTTTAACTCCCATTAAACATCCTGCATTTACACCATGGTGACACACCAACTCAATGTAACCAAATGATACATTGGTGATAGGCATTATCAAAGTTTGGAAAAGAACTCCCAGGATATTTGTGCTGGAGAATGAGCAGATTCTGATATTCTACTTCTGCAGTCTCGTGTTTTCCCTGACTGAAGAATTTTTACCTTTCCTAGATTTGAAAGTCAATACAAAACTTATTTTGCCTTTGAAGAAAACTTGAAGTTTTTCAACATTACATGGCTGTCTGGGATGGGAACTGACTTCCTGGCTTCCACCTGCCTCAGGCTGGCTGCTTCTTGTTGGCTATCCACTTTACACACTGATGTGACCATTTCTGTGTTCCAAGTGGCCACATGTGATACTTCTCTGCATCTGACAGAAGGAAACCATGCAAAATGCATCTGCTTTGATCTTTTGTTCTCATCCTCTGTAGATTCCTTATCACTTTATGAGGGCTTCAGACTTGCTATCTTAATACAGGTAAGTCAGTGTTGAGGTTAGGAGGGTTCCATCTGAAATGACCACAGCCATACAGATGAAACTACAGCTATGGATAGAACAGGGAGAAATGGTATGATTTATCTTCATGAAAGCAGTCCCTTAGTTCTGCAGAAGCCACAGTAACTACCATAAAATCGAGGGGCACACAAAGGAAAACTATTCTCCCAGCATTCATTATGGAAGGACATATGTTGAGAGGCTGCAGTGTGCCTGTACTGGAGAACAGGAGTGGTAAGGATTAAAGACTTTCTTCTGTACCTCCATCAATCCAAGGCCAGTTTGTAACACGTCAAATTATCTGCCATAATTGCCTTTTGCTACATTTATTTCTAATCTCCCAAAGCTGTTATGAGATAACAGATATGTAAATGCTTTGGAAAGTAGAGCACACTCAACAAATGTTGTATGTTATTAGTAATTTAATGCTTTTCTAATAAAATGAGCATGTACACCACAGAACTAAGAACTAGAATATTCCTCCTTACCATTTCAGACCTTCACCTAGGTCTGCTTAGACAAAAGCAATGGACCACTTTCTTTGTCTCTGCCTGGAAGACAACCATGACAACTTACCTATATGTATACTACTAATATTCTGCTTTTGTATCCTGACTTAAAAATGTGAGATTATTCTCCCCCAATTTAATGTTTTTGACAGTGAATATTTATACTAAATTTAAATTAAGTGTAAAAGAGCAGATTGATAAGAACACCAAAAACCTTGTAGATCAACCAATAACACCAGCTGTCCAAATTATTCTCCAGCACTGCAAAGGTTCCTCTAAACTGCATATTTATTGCTGGCTATGTTCCATCCATATGACGTACAAATTTGAGATTTATACTTTTAAACATAATAAGATGGAGTTCTGCCATGCCTACTGGGTGATAAGTAAATGCATACACAACCAATTTGGTTTAAAATCTCAGTCCATAATATTTTTGCATTAATCTCAGGCCATACGACAATTGGGTGTATTTTTTTAAGATCAAATACTTGTAATTATAGGATGCATAGTTTCTCTCTATGCATTTCCTTATAGAATTTTGTAGAACTTCAAATGGCCTTAGTCTCATGAGATATGTGATAATCTTGCTTCTGTTTCATTCCTTGGCAGAACCCAGATAAAACAAAGCCATTTTTTGGGGGGGGGGCTCTAGGTGATGCTTCATTGCCAATAATGAGTTGATATTAAAAATATATCTTTTGAATCCTTTTACCCTTTTTGCTGGTAGCCAAATATTTCGTGAAATAAATCATCAGTGGTTGAAACATGCAGAGTCACCGTAATGTACATGTTGATAATATTTTAACAAGGGACAAGCCACTATTTCAAATAAAGTGGGAAGCATGAGAGAGAGAGAGAGAGAGAGAGAGAGAGAGAGAGAGAGAGAGAGAGAGAGCGAGCCAGTAATCGAGAATCAATGAAAGAATATGTATATATTTTACATGTAGATACTTCATGTATATATATTTAAGTCACTGTATGTTTTCTCTCAGGTCACACAATAGATCGGAGATCCGATTCATCTAGAAAAGAGGAGTTTTTGCTGTTATCACTACAGAGCACTGCTTTGGAAACACGTGCTTGCTAGGTGAACAACTACTTCTGAAATATTGATAGGTGCTCACTTGAATCTTGAACACAGCCTTCTGAATACTTCTATCTATAGTTTCTAACAACAAAAGACAAGGAAGCTGACTGTTAATGGACCCTAGTTCTAGCTCTAAGAATTTTAAGAATTTATAGTAAAAGGTTTTACCGTCCTTAACAAGAGATGACACACGAATGCCAATGGATCCACCTTCTGGTGTTTTGCATTGCCAGGATATCATTATTGCTTGAGAACATACATGCCGTCTTTTTTTTCAAATCTTTCTTAACGTTGCACTTTATCAGCAGTGTTAGCATGGGTTGACAAACACACTGGGATCTTTCTATTTATCTATTTGCAACAAAGTCTTCTACTTATTGTTTTAAAACACATTATTATACCATTTTCTTCAAGCCAATATTTGCTCTTCCTTCTGACCATGGATTTGTTTTCATCCAATTTTTATTCGGCAGAATGACTTCTGAAGTGAGGTGCTTGGAATCCAGGGCAAGAGAAAGATCACCTTTTCCAGAAAGAAAAAAAAGTATTACCATTTGTAAATAGTTTTATCCAACTGCTAGAATTTTTTAAAATGCATGAACAATATATCCATTATATGTTTGTTTACTACTATATGTTCATGTTTCATATATGTATAGATTGATGTATAATATAGTAACTGTGCCTTTGAATATGGGTAGGGGTAGATGTATTCATCAATATGCTGTAAGTGTTCAAACTTAGCCTTTTTTACAACTGTATAGAAAGTTTTGACCTGTAGCAGATTAAACAAAAAAAAATCAGGTATTTAGTGATATTTGATGTTTACTGAGGAAGCTCATAGCTGTGAAGGTATAATGGAAAGATTCTTTCATAAGCAGTATTCAAACTTTCATGTTATTATTTTTCTTTCTGTATTATTTCCTTCCTCAGAAGACAACAGAGTGTTCATTGCTCAATGACACTCCTTATCGTGTACCATTCCTTTATTGACCTAACATGCTGCCTAGTTGAGCAAAAATACTTCTTTTGTTGTTCAGACTGTAAAATACCATGATCTCTTTAGGGCCCAAGTGCTTTTATTTTTTTTTTTTAAATTTTCCTGCAGTGTGATGTTGACTAATCTTCTTAGCCATGACTTGGAGCTTGTATATTTAGGCCATAAAGCAGATTTGAATTCCTCTCCTGTATGCCATGTGACCCTACAGAAGTCAGACACCTACCATGATTTGTTCCTCATTGGTCTTTTATTGAGTCAGCTCATCCCCAAGTCTTCCCACCCAGGCTCCAGCAATGAATATGCACTGTTAATGTGGCTGGAGACAATATTTGGTGCATATTATGGTTATTGTTGTTCCTGTTGATGTCGTTTTTATTGCTATAGACTTTTGACTTATAATAACAATCACAAAATGAACAGGAGCCAGAGCAGGGTAACTGGAGACTTTTTTCTTTTTAACGGCCATTGTCAGTTCTGGAGTACAGTGTGGAAGGTTCAGTCTCAGCTCAGAATAGCATGATGTAGCTTCCGAGAGACAGCTCAGCTCAAGAAAACTTTCCCTTCCTTTTTGGTGTGGAATAGAGTAACACTGCATTTATTTAAGGTGGGTACGATAGATCTACGTCTAAATTTCCCTGGTTTGAGTGCTGCCTTTTTAGAGGTATGCAGGATTCTCCAGCCACACAGTAGACATTCAGTAAACGAATGAACAAAACTGGAGATGATTTAGATAGTAAACATTTTCTAACACGCTTTTGAGTTGAGAGTGTAAGCTGCGAGTTTTATTGAATCATTCAGAGTCTGAACTGAACAATAGGAATGAAAAATGTCCAGATACGGTGCTGTGGAAGATAAATGGCAATTTGCATAGAGTGGTATATTTTCCAGTAGAATTTGTTAAAATGCATAGAAGCCTGAAACACATAGTGACATCAAAGAGGCACGTAAACTTAATATAAAGCTATATTTTAAATTTAGGTATCTAATTGCCCATCTCCTATAAATGACCTAATATGTATTGAATGACGCTGAAAATGATACCATTGGCTCATGACCTTGTCAGCACAGGGATTATTTCCAGTGCTGACCATTAGTGATGAGAGACTGAGATTCTCTGAGGCTAATGACAAGTCCTTGCAGATGTTTTTCCAAAAGTAACTTTGGCCTGTGCTACATTAATACACAGAACACAGCTAATCTGTATCACTAAAGACTGAAATGACACTATTTCTGAATTAACTAAACTCCATGGACCCTAATTTTGAGTTAATAATCAATAGATGATGCAATAAGCATGAACAGTAAGTTTATGGCTCACACGATATCCTTGTTGTGACATGGTCATATTGCTTACCTTGAAGGAGATAACTGAGATCAAGGTTATTCTTGGAACACCTCAAATGTTAGATGATCAGCCCCTCTCACCCCCACTTTTCCCTTATCTCTGATATGATTTGAATAATTCTAAGTAAAGATCATCGGACTTATTTAGGGTCTTGCAATTTGTGTTTTGAGTATCTGGTTTTAATTTCACTGGGAACAGTACCCTGAACATGCATCCCTACATGTTCTGAAATATTATTTCTTGAGAAATTTGGTCAAGAAGAACTAAAGTCTAAAACATGACTGTCCAAAAGAACTGTGTATTGCTAAGTAAGATTTCATTACTAGTGTTAGATAATTTAGCAGCTTTAGATACAAACAGGGCCATTTCAACTATATATATAGTATTTTACAAGTGGGGCTTTATAGTATGTATATATTTAAAGTTGACTGCCTTTTCCTAGCATAAACTTTAGGTGTTAAAAATGTATGTCGATAGATATTGTAATTATTTTGTGGCTGACTTATTTTCTCATGAAATTTAAAATTATTATTTGGACATCCAAAATTGCTATCAAAATTATGGCTTTTTAAATATGTGAAAATTATTTTAAGACCTTCAATTGTATTTACTATTTAACTCACTTTAATTTATTGGGTTGAAAACATCAGAATTTATGCATTTTTCAAATCACCATACTAAGAACTGTGTATTGACTTTCAAATGTAAAAATGAATTGTATGAAAAGTTACTCCCTATTTTAAAGCTTAGTTTCTACTATTTTCCAAGGTATAGCATTTTACTTTACTTTTCATAAGATAGAGCAAAATAAAAAAAATTCATACTTCCTTTTGTATTGAATTAGGACATGTTTCAAATATAAACAGTATTGAACCACATACATTAAACATGGCTTTTATTCCTTCAGTAAACAAAAATATAGATAAGCTAATTGGGTAGTTATTTTGATAGGGTCAAAGATTAATTATGTTTACTTGAAAACTGCTTATAATATTACTTTGGATGTATGAAGTAACAAACAAACAAAAATAGAATTAGATTCCCCGTGTGGACCTACCCTTAGAGGAAGTAGGTATTCTCCCTTGATTTCTAGATGCTTACAACTTGGACGGTTCCCAGTTTGCATCCTTCTCCCATCCTTGGAACATCAATCATTTTCCACATGGCACCTGGACCTGAAATGAGCCTTCAAATTAATATATGTTAAAAATAAAAATTTAAAATTTAAAAAAGCTACCCAAATGTTTCTTGGTTTATAACAAGGGAGACGAAAAGTGAAAGCTCTTTATGTATGATTTTTTTTTTTCTGTGTGATTTCTCTCTGCTACCCAACTTAGCCTTGCCAGAAAGCCATTAAAAGCTTCCTACTCACTGCACTTGGTGAGTAGCATTTTTGTTTTTTGGTGATAGAGCTATGTGATTTCTTACCTCTTTCTTTGACGGACAGTGTAGTTGAATCCCCCCCCCCCAAATGCTAGAGTTTAATAAGTCATTGTACAAATAAACTACATGGTTTTCTGTCCCATGTTAATGAAACATTTGTACAGAGTCACTTAAACCCACTATTGTGCTCTGTCTTTTTGAAGACCACTGTTTTTTCTTTCTCACATGGACTTGCTTCTTGTTACTTGCCGGTATGAAGGATAAGCCTATGCAGGAAGGTTCTATCTTCTCTGAGAGGTAGAATTTTTCTATTTAATTTTTATATTTCTATGAGAGAGAGAAGACGAGCATATTAAGACATGCTCACATTCTTAACATCCAACCTCAAGTTCCAACTGGGGTTGAAGCTCCATTTTCCGTTGGGCTGCCTGTTTATCATGCATCCCATTTTCATGACTGAAGGCAAAAACAAAACAACCCCACCCCCTTAAAAAAACAAACAACAACAACAACAAAAAAACCCCCACAAAAAACTCAAGTCTTCTCCTGGGTGAAATTCTGAGGCCATAAACCAATGCTGTCAGATAAACAATAAAATATTGTGTTTCCTACCTCCATTTTGATCATTCAAATGCTTAGTACATTTAAAGCTTTGCCTTTGAAGTTAGTAATACTAAAATTCATTTATAGATAATATAACTGCTATTAAAATAATGTATATGTCTTTAGAATATGACAAGTGTTAACACTAAAAGAAATAATTAACATTTATTGAGTGCTTGCCATTTGGCAAACTGTTTTTACATATACTCTTTCACTGACTTTTTATGAGGTTGCTTCAAAATTAATGTTACCATCTTTGGCTTTACTATGAGAAAGCCGATAACTGTAAAGTCTATATAATTCGGTCAAGCCTAGGGTGCAGGTCCACAGGGCTAGCTACCCTCAGAGCGGAGGGAGGAGTTCCGGAAATTCAAGTCCACCTGAGCTGGAGAGTGGGTTGAAGGACAGCCTGAACAACTTAGTGAGACCCTGTCCGGAAACGAAAGGTAAAGAGAGAGGTGGAGGCACAGCTGAGAGGCAGAGTTCTCGCCCAGCTGGATCAGGACCTGGGTTCGATCCCCAGGACCCCCAAAATAGTAATTTTACGTAATTTCTCATAATTTCTACAGCCAGGAAGGAGGAGCAACATTATTTAAGCTCTGCGTTGTTTTTGTGTATGCCTCATTCTCTTTCCACTTTGGAGATGTCCAATCTAGCTCTTTCACATTTATACACAAAGTAAATGGAGGCACCGAGGCTGTTGTGACTCATCAGAATAAGAGCGGGAATCTGGGCTTTTCCCACCGCGCTGTTGTAGAATAACCTGAGGCTGATGTCAGGCCTGCATGAGTGAATGAACAGACGGAGGGAAAATAAAGGTGGAGGCACGTGACTGGTCACATGCCCAGTCAGCAGTCGGGAGATCAGGCCCCAGGCTGCTTCTGTCTTTGATGACCCATGTGAGTCGTCTGACATGTGAAAACCAGATTCTCCATGCTTAAGATGGAAGTTTTGGCAAACTTCTGGACACAGAGAGTCGTTGCAAAATCAAATGAGCTAATACACTTAAACACATGCAAATGGTAGAGCATTTTATAATATAAGCAATTTAAAGCCCAGGATATGTGTGTGTGTGTGTGTGTGTGTGTGTGTGTGTGTGTGTGTGTGTGTGTGTAAGCACACATTGTACAAAGCAAACAGAACACAGACACTGGACTATATGATGCTCACCATTTGAGGTGTCAGAGAAATGACATGACAATTAGTTTTCCTGGGCAGAAAACCCAGCTAACTATTATTAAATTCCAGTCAACTTTGGTCACCACATAATAGAAGATAAGGAACGACCTTCAGGGTGGCTTGGGGCATCTCCAGAAGTTAGGATATGAGGCCCTATTTGAAAGATTCATTTTTGCTTAATATTATAAGATTAAAAACTGACTTTGTAGAGAAAACTATGGATTCTCTCTTCTTAGCTCAGTTTCTGTGAATATGTGTAAGAAAAGGGAATTGAGAAAGTTCATGAGCTTTGGATGAAACAAGTCTTGCTCTAGAGCTCTTGAACTATTTGTTTCTCCCAGGGAGACTCTTTAACACACCAAGACCAGGAGAAAAGGAAGCACACGAACACAGACCAGGTGAAACTCAGTGGTTGAAAAAGGACAGGAGAAAGTGGCTGAGACTCACATCAACGACAGAGGGGCAATCAGAAGCTATCATGCAGCAATCTATCAATTTCCATTCAAATGACACAGCATGTTTCTTCCGGAGAATCCTGAGAGGAGAAAGCATGACATTTTAAGCAGTCCCTAAAAATCCCACTTGAATTTGCAAGGTAACAGCATGCCTTAGAATAATTCTTCTTTCCAAAGTTCGCCTATGCTCAGTCTCATTTTTCTCTTCTGGGGACTTCTGGTGAGCAATGCAGTCTCCCTCAACACCCTAGCCTCACAGGCTTTCATGTTCTGACTAATCCTAAAGACACAGCATGCTCAAGAGTGGAGACTTGCACTCCTAACCACCAATCTATGCTACTTCTTGAAGAAGGGGACTGTAGAAAGCTGTCATGCATACCTGCTTGGTAAATCTAGCAACTTCTAGTGCACAGAAAGCTGAAAAAATATTTAAAAAAATGGTTTATGTCAGTCTTTTTCTTTGAATGTAAAGGCTCAGATTCAAACCATCACTCCTTTTGAACCCAAAGTTCAGTCTTAGTTTAGAGGGGGAAATGTGAAGGAGACTCGAATCCTTCTGAGCTCAGACTACAAACAGTCCCTCTTCCAACCCAGTGCGTCTTCATGGCCTCTCTTGTCTAGCAAGATTGTCGGGAGTGTTGTTTTTGAAGTTCCATCAATCTATTAAACATTAGACAGAAGGTTTTAGGAAACAGGCCATGTGTATTGTGACGTACAGTCCTGGAAAGAAAAATGATCAATCTGTGTATTTGCCTTTTAACTAGTTGTAGACAAGTTGGCCACATCCTTGGCACATTAATGAATTCTGTCATATCTCATCTCCACTGCTCTCTTATTATATGAATTCAGATCTCCGTTTGGCAATAAAAAGAGAGTCACTGATTTAAGTTTCTGCTTTCAAGCTAGGGCTCATCATCCCTAATAATCAAGAGGCTGAATACCGTAAGGGAAAGAAAAAAAAAAAAGTCTTTCAAAGTGATTTGTAATGTGTAACTTGAGCTAGACTTTTGAAGGGATTTTCTCTAAGATATTTGCAGAGCTCCATTCTTGCAAACGTTTCAACTCACTGCCTTTGCCATTCTGCACCTTTTTGGAACCACTTTTCCTACTAAAAAAATAAATCCCAAATGTATGCAGGAATTTAGAATGTTATTGGAAATGGAGGGACTTTATATTTATTCATGAATGAGTTTAAGCATAAATTATGGAAACCTTGACCAACAGTAAAACATGTATGCAGGACATTTGATTTTTACCAATTTTCAGAAAATTGGTTGAAATAGGCCCTCAAAGGCTCAACTCTGTTTCCCTCATAGTGTCTCGACTGAAGACGTTTTTCTAGAAACTAGGGCTACTTTCCTTAGCATCTGGTCTCTTTTATCTGGCACATTGATTCCTGGCTCCTTTTTATCTAGGACAACCTATTTATAAATCAAATATAGCCACTCAGATCTCTCCATTACTAGCTTCTCTCTCATGTTTAAATTAGCCTTACGGATGTTCAAGTTTTCTTTAATGACATGGGTTTGGGATTTAAAGACATCATGCATTGGACAATGTGAAGAGAACAAAGAACGAACAGAACTTGAAAAAAATGAAGATTAAAATGCATATATTCTCAACATTTGAAATGGAAATTATGGCGGTACTCTGAAATATGTGTTTTATTCTGAACTAAATAGTTCTCTGCTTTGCAGAAATGTGTGCTTTTTCTCAACTGGACTCTGTTTTTTTTAAATTATTATTATTTTACTAAAAACTAACAGGAAAATCCTAGCAATGATCAATTTGACTGGTGCAGATTTTATTTTCCTGTATTGTGAATTTCAAAATACCTTGTTTCCCTGAGGGCTGCGTTTCCGTTATCACTTTCCCAGTGAAGCTTTCTTTGCCTGAGAATGATTTTTACTGATTAATTGATCGAAGAACTACACTACTCTTCTTTTTTTTTTTTTTTTTTTTCGTTTTTCGAGACAGGGTTTCTCTGTGTAGCTTTGCACCTTTCCTGGGACTCGCTTGGTAGCCCAGGCTGGCCTCGAACTCACAGAGATCCACCTGGCTCTGCCTCCCGAGTGCTGGGATTAAAGGCGTGCGCCACCACCGCCCGGCCTATACTACTCTTCTTACAGCGTATGTTCTAGAAGAGAAGAGAAAGGAAATGACTGAGCCGACTGTTCCACAATGCACATTCCCCCTTACTGTCATGTATCTGAAAGCACCCCAATGCTGACAGCATCTGATGGTCACTGTCGACCCTGGGGGTGACAGACACCAGACTACTCTCACCTGCTTGCTCGTGACCGCAGAGCCTCAGCATCAGTCCACAGACCTCGTGTCTGTGTGTACACAGCAGTTACATAGCACCATGGAGTGCTTTCTTAGCTCCCAGACTTCAAGCAGCCTGGAGCACCTGGAAGATACTGGGAATCCTAACAGGCAGCTTTCCCCCCACGTGTTGTATTTATTCTGTCACTGAAAGTCTCACCTGATAGAGAGAGATAAAAAGATTCCTTCCACTGAAAGATTGCCTGTAACACCAAGGGAACTATTAATACATCAATATTTCAATCCATTAGGCTATCATTGATTATTTGAATCTTCCCACTTGTCTCGCAGAGTTCTCCAACTCTTTGCAACTTCAACTGTAGCATGAGGTGTCAGAGTGCTGGTCTACCCCGCACCATTCACAGGTAATGTGAGCAGATACAGGCTTGCACAGGTCCTACAGGATATCAGGGTAATCCAAGTAGAAACATGCTTTCATATGCAGTAACACAGCAACATGCACATAGACCTTATTTCTAAGTGAATATTAAAATGACTTCACTTCCCATCCATTTCTACAATGTGTATCACATTGTGCCCTTTTTGTTTTAAGCACTTTTTCTTTTAAACTGCTTAGAGGACTATGGCAGCAGGCAAACTTTCTCCCCAGAGACAACAATCTTTACCACTCAACTCGCCGATGATGGCTTATTTACTTCAGTCCTGGTGTATAATCCCCATGGCACTTAAATAATGACTCTGCCTTTGAATCTATGGCTTTCAAGTCCTTATTTTAATGCATTAAGCTCACAGCTGTTGTTTTACCCTTGACATTGCTGTTGATTTGGTAAGAAGAACTTTAAGGATTTTTTTCTTTTATTCAAACAAACAAAATTCCACTTTCAGTGAGTTCTGCAAACCGTCTCAACTGCCTCCTGTGGCATTATCAGATGACAAAACCCAGAATCTCTCACGAGCAGAACTTACCTTATAAAAGTGAAAAACAAAAGAGTATGCCCTCACACATATCAAGACTCAGCAATAATTCTATCAAATCTGGGGTAGCACCAGGGCTATGCTTCTCCAGAGGTGCGTGATGCTGTTAGCCTTCAGGTAAATGCCATGGAAGGGAAAGGACGTGAAGGGGGAAGAAAACAGGAGTTAACAAGTCCAGGGACTCACTCACTTCATTCAGCTGTGCCTACAGAGCAGAAGCAGAAATCAAGAAAGTCTGACCTCCCTGGGAGACTGCCTATCTGTACGGAGGAGACAGTACCAATGAGAAGGGGCCAGTTGAGCATTTTAATGAAGTCTCAGGTTGACTCAACTTTTTCATCCTAGCCAATTTTCTGTAAGGCTAAAGTTCCAACATAAATCTCCCATGCTGTGAAACTCCTTGTACTTATATATTTTATTGGATGATAATGAGGGTTGGTTTTAATTATTTCTCCTACTTTTTTGAGATTATAATATAATGACATCATTCTATCTTCCCTTTCCTCCCTCCAAACTCTCCAGTATACCTTTCCTTGCTCCCTTTCAAATTCATGGTCTCTTTTTTCATTATTTGTTCTCCCCTCTCCTCTCTCTTTCTCTTTCTCTCTCTCCTCTCTCTCTCTCCTCAATACACAGTACAATCTCTTCAGTCTGTATAGCATTACTTGTATATATGTTTTCAGGGTGAGAATATATATATTATCCTTGAGGAGGATGCTGTGTTGACAAGTTCATCAGAGTCTCAAAGACCTGGCTTCAACCCTGGACCATATTATTTACCTGTCACTGTCCTTAAAAAATGATCACTTATTCCATCTGTTTATGTACTATAAAATGGGGTAATAGTGAGAGTTAAACAACACTTATAGCTCTAATGGGTACTAAATAATTACCTTTTATTTTATCGCTCTAGCTATTTTCCAATGAAATAAAATATTTGAACATTATAATCCCCATGAAAAATTATTTTCCTCTTCAATCAAAATAGTTTGAGTAATAGAAACTAGTATAATTTAATAAGAATTATGACTTAAGGACACAAAACAAAATGCACATATTTTCACTAAAGAAAAAAAAGATCCAAATTGTAACTTAATAACACTGTCTGATTTTCATATTCCTCTTACTGTTTCTGTACAAATCCTGCTCAGCTTCCTCTGAGGAAAGAGAGGAGGTAAAGTCACATTAGCAAGCAAACTATACTTGTTTATCAACTGGAAAACAACCATGGGGGAGTTCTCATCACACTAACGATGCAGAATAAAGAAACTGAGTGAATAATAACAAGTTTTCATTACGGCACAGCCCCTTCCAGATTAAAGATTCAAGGAACATAGATCCTCCTTGCTTGTTCTTGAGCTCCTTGGTTACACATGAGATACACTGCTCTGTGATTAGAGTCATTAGAGTTGGCCATTGAGCCACTATTGACAGTGTGACTACTGTATGCACACATGATGGGACGTCATATGGTTATTGGAGTGCTGATGACACAGCCACACTGTTAGATACTCCATCTGCAACATCCATGGCCTCCTCCTCCTCATTTCCCACCAAACCAGACACTTGTCTCATCCAGCAGTTGGTAATTGATAGCTTCTTGGTTGAAGACTTCGTTCTGAGATTGGCAGGACACCCTTCTTCCACTCTTCAAAAGAATACAGCTGTCAAACCAGGAGGGCTGGATAGGAAGGAGAGAGGGAAACCAGTGGCTAAGATGTGGGGTACACCCTTCATGGTGAGATCTTGAAAATGGAAATACCCAAGATCAGAGTGGAATCGAACCATAACTATCTGTTGTGTGTATATGAAAATTGCAAATTAAAAATGTTTTTAAAATATGTTTTTTTTTTTATTTTAGGGTTTTGTTTAGAGGTGAAAATGTGTACAGCCTTCTTAAAGATAAAGTTTGGTAAATTGTACTTGTTACCATTTTATGTGACAATCTTTGCTGTGGGATAATGCTCTGAACACCATAAAGATTTGTCACTCGAATTGGTTTAATAAAATGCTGATTGGCCAGTAGCCCAGAAGGAAGTATAGGCAGGGTGACCAAACTAGGAGAATGTTGGGAAGAGGAAGGGTGAAATCAGGAGTCGCCAGCCAGATCCAGAGGAAAGCAAAATGAGAACGTTGCACTGAGAAAAGGTACCAAGCCACATGGCTAAACATAGATAAGAATTATGGGTTAATTTAAGTGTAAGAGCCAGTTAGTAATAAGCCTGAGCTACAAGCTGAGCATTTATAATTAATATAAGCCTCTGAGTGATTATTTGGAAGCCTGCAGTGGGACAAGGCAGGACACAGAAAAGCCTCTTGCAACCAATCTTCTTCCCCATATCTGTTTTGCTGACTGCAGCATTAGATTGGACACAGATTTATGTACATGTTTGGTTAGCACATCAGAATGTCCAACTTGAATAATTTGGGACAAGATGATTTGCTCACACAATAAGACCAGAGAACGAACACACAATGAGATCTATTGCTGGTGAAGAGGTTGTGTGTGGCTGTTCAGTGGGCCTCTAGTTGTTGTGGGATGGAACCCCCTTCTCTTGACTCCATGAACCATTGCTATTCTATTCTTTATATGTGGATGAGAGTAAATCAAGCTAAGAATTCAGTGGTGATCAGAAGACAGCTTTAAGGAGCTGACTCTCTCCCTCCGTAGACTGAACTCATGCCATCAGGCCTGCGTGGCAAGTGCTTCTATCTATTGTGCTTCCATGCCAGCCCAATTAAAATAAAAGAAAAATAGGTAATGAATTATGACCCAAATATTTATATTTGCAAATATTTAAAAAACTATCTGTAAGAAGCATATATGACTTTTGTCATCAGGATAATAGATCTATAAGGGCTTAATAACACAGATTTTAATGAGAACAATGCATGGATGGATAATCAGCAGGAGATAGTCAGCCTATGGCATGAAGTTACTCTTCTAATCCTCCCAATACACAACTTTCATCCAGAAGATGCTATGAACAGATTTTTCAAAGATTTGTTTGAAGTCAAGAAAAAAGGACAAGCTTCTCCAAGAATGGCCTACAAGGTCCCACAGGCTGTAGAAAATGACTTTTACTTTGCTTTTCCAGTCAATTTGCCTGTGGACCGCAGGAGAGACTAGTTAAATTGCTTGTTTTATCTAAGCATAATACCTTTGTTTCCCTAATTTAGTCTTTCTCAGATAGACAGACAGACAGACAGACAGACAGACAGACACACACACACACACACACACACACACACACACACACACCATTTTCTTCCCAAGTTTTGAGGCCAGGTCAAACTTGTGGGGTTTCCTTTGTTTGTTTGTTTTTTTTGGTTTTTCGAGACAAGGTTTCTCTGTGTAATTTTGGTGCTTGTCCTGGAGCTCTCTCTGTAGACCAGACTGGCCTCGAATTCACAGAGATCCACCCTGCCTCTGCCTGCTGAGTGCTGGGATTAAAGGCATGCACTTCCACCACCAGGCACCAAACTTGTGATTCCATTTATTTATTTATTTATTTATTTATTTATTTATTTATTCATTTATTCATTTATTTATTCATTCATTCATTCATTCATTCATTCATTTATTTATTTGTGAGTATGTGTCTGTGTGTGTGTGTCTGTATGTGTGTGTGTCTGTGTCTGTGTCTGTCTGTGTGTGAGTGCAGTGCCCACAGAGGCCAATGGAGGACATCAAATCCTCTAGAAATGGAGTTACATGAGGTTGTGTGCACCCTCTTGTGGGTTCTGGGAATCAAATTCCCAGCCCTCTGAAAGAGGAGTGATCCTCTCAATCTTTGAGCCATCTATTCAAACACCATAATCTCTTCTTTAGGTTTTTTTTTTGAAAACATACATATGGCATCAGCTCTACAGGTATAAATGAATATAAGCAGGTAAATAGGAAAGACTAGACATTGCCAAACTCTTCCTTCCCAGAACAGGCAATGATTAGTTCAGCCAGATTTTGAGTATCATTCTAGAACTATCCTATACCTACCAAAGAATAAATGTGCTTCTTTATTTTCTTAACCTGTAGGTAATATATGACAACCACCATATCTGCATTTTCCTTTCATGTTTTAAGCATATTTGGGAGGTTGTTCTGTATTAGTATGCTTGTATTTTTATGGTTGCTAGTATTTCAATACATAAAAACTACAGTAATATATTACAATATAGCTAACCAGTGTTTCTGAAAATATTTATTTAGCTTGATTACACTCCCTTGCAATTATATAAGAATAAACAACCAACATATATTCCATTTCAAACACAAAAAATCATCCATAGAATAAATTCCCAAATTTGACATCATGTGCACTGAATTTTTGAATGAATATGACAATCAGCTTGTTTACTTTCAAAAGATTCCTTTTGTTGTCTTGTAAAGATCCTTATGGATTGAGTTAGGAACAATTTATGAATATATGATGTTATATCGTTCTTTGATAAGCATTATTTGTATTTTCCATGTAAGATTTATTTTTTATTTTTATTTCTCATTGTGTGTATATGTGTTTGAGGTGAGGGTAATGTGCACATGTGTTCAGGCTACTGTGGAGGCTAGAAGAGGCTGTAGGGGGTACCTGGGAGCTGGAGTAAGAGGTGGTTGTGAGCCACATGACACAGGAAATGATAAGTAAACCCATGTCTTCTGCAAAAGCAGTACATGGGAGCCATCTTTCCAGCTCCATATGTTTCTTTTTGAGTCTGCATTCCCTCCTATAATCTTGTGCATTCTGGGGTGTGTCATTGTTGTGGTTACAAGATGGTTTTATTTCTACACATTTTATAGTGGGTTAGCTCCTATATAGATAAATTTTCATTTTGCATATATTAATTTTAAGTCTAGTTCCTCATAAATCTCCTATCCCTTCTAAATTTTTAAAATTTACGTAGTGAACAACTTATGTTACCTGTAAACTTTACATGGCTTTTATTTCATCTAATTTCTCAGTAGTCCCTTTCTAGAACCTTATTAAATAAACCTAGTATGGCAAAATTAAACATTCATTCTTTTACTAGCATTAGTTATCATGCTAGTGCTAATGCAAGTAATTTATAAGATTTTCTGACATTTTAGTATCATATCTTTCTAATTTCACTGTGCTATAATTGATATATAATAAAATATGCCTATTTAAAAAAGACCATTTCCTGAATCATTGATTAGGTCTCACTCTTTCTTCTCTCCCTCCCTGACCACAAGACCCGAGACCATAATCTCCTGTTACATATTGCTGTATTTAGTCTGTAGAACTTTATTAAACATATGTGTATTTCATTTGATAAATTTCTTCTTATACATATATGAAGATAATCACTATATAAGATGGTGAATTATAATATTAATTTCCCTAGTGTGAAAATCTCTATTTGATGATGATCTATCATTCATTATTATTTAGTCGGAGGCTCTTTGGTAACATGTTAATTTATATTTTTGTATCAAAACTCACAAGTGTAATTAATAATTGGCATATTATGTTTTAGGTACTTATACCTTTATATTTGTTTAATGATAATCATTATAATTTTACTCAACTAGTTGGCATAATTGCTTCTATTTTTGCTATGCTTTTATTGTGGGAATTTGTTCCACTAATGATCTTAGGCTTTCTGGCCTGATAGAGGTGTGGTTTTTTCCTGCATATGTGACTGCTTAAAACTGAAGAAGGGGTTTTCTCTCTCTCTCTCTCTCTCTCTCTCTCTCTCTCTCTCTCAAGATTGGAGACCCAATGGCTGGTTCCATTCACCCCCGGGGGAAAACAGAGAATGACAATGGCTGTTTACTTTGTTCTGTATCCGTGAATGTGTTTCTCCCCACTTTATATCTTACTAAATCCTTGAAACCCTTTAACAGATTTATGGATTTGTTTAACAAGTGGTGCCCAACATGGGGCATGAACCCATGACCCTGAGATGAAGAGTCTCATGCTCTACCAACTGAGCTAGCTGGTTATAGAAAGATGATACAACATAAGCAATATTGAAGTTTTCTGTTCCCAAAATTCTTGATTAGTGTATATGTGAATATTTCTTGGCTTTATCCTTTTGTGTGTGTGGGGGGGGGGAGGTGGTGGGGCCAGAGTTACACAGCTGGTAGAATGGGTTTTTTGTGTACACTTCTTTCTTGTCAATGCACTTAAGTGTAATCTTTCCGTGATTTGTCTTTACAACATTTAAAAATTACATTTATGTGCTTAGTTGTGTGTGTGCATGTGGGGGAGGTACATTCCAAGGTGCAAGTGCGATGATGAGAGGATTTGATAGCTTGAATGCAACTGGCTCCATAATCTCATAGGGAGTGGCACTATAGGACATGAGGATTGAGTATAGCCTTCTTGGAGGAAGTGTGTCTCTGTGGGGGATTGCTTTGAGGTTTCTAATGTTCAGGATAGCACCCAGTGTCTCAGTTCAATTTCCTGTTGCCTGTAAGGTGTAGGACTCTCAGCTCCAACACCACATCTGCCTGCACACCACCATGCTCCCCATCATGATGATAATGGATTGAACCCCTGAAACTGTAAGCCAACCTAATTAAATGTTTTTCTTTATAAGAGTTGCTGTGGTCATGATGTCTCTACAATAAAAACACTGACTAAGACAGAGGACAATCAGTTCTTCCTTCTACCATGTAGGTTCCAGGGTTCAAACTAAGGTTGTCAGGGTAAAGACCCCTATGTCTAAGTCATTTTACAGACCTTCTATTTCCCATTTTATGTATCTACAGGTCCTTTACAGATATTCTGCATAATTCTTTTATATTTGATAGTTTTTGAAACTTATTTATATTCTTCCTTTGGACTTTATACTGTTTAGTTGGCTCCTGTTGCATCTTTCATCTCATTCCTTTTCAGTGCTGAGGGGTGCATAGAGTTTCATGATGGAGTTTACGTGAATGGACAGCAGAGGCCAGCTGTGTGACTTTCCATAACACAGGGCATTGCCTTCCTCTCTCACACACATGACAATGGAGAATTGTCTTCACAAGCCATTCAGAAAAATCAACACAGTCCTAGAAATTGCTCAGTACTCATGGAGGTTGATCATACTTAAACTGAACTTTTCAATCAGGTTCAGATTGTGAATAAAGAATCAAAAGTGAGATCACTCCTGAAAAGCAGAGTGACTGTTCCTGGAGCAGGCAATGGAGGGCCAATGTGAAGAAACTGACATCATGGCTGTCAAGAAACCAGCCAGGTTTTCCTTTAAACTCCTTTAAACTCAAGGTGTTTGGCTATTTATATTGCTCATATTCCTAAAGGGTTAATTATTGCTGCTTAAAATTGTATAATTTTATTGTTATTTGCCTAATAGCTTCAATAAATTTTTAAAGTGAAGCATATAACACCAACATTTGTAAGTCAACTTCTAAATAAGGTCACACCATTACCCCTGGTGGCTTTTAAAAGAGGTATTTTTATTTGAGTTCTATGAAGAGTAATTATGGATACAAGTATTCATCAATATTTGAAGATGTATAAACAGAACTTTCCTGAGTTGCCTGTGATGCCAGGCATCTGCCATGGAAACTGGGATTTAACTTTATGAATTAGACTAGTCAAACAATAAAAGTAGAGTAGTAAGAGTCAAAAAAAAATGGCAGAATGAGGGAGTATTTCAGGGCTACAATGGTACCCAGAGACAGTAAGACTATGAACTTGGAGTTTCAAGATGCTAAGTCACATTCTGCATGCACAGAATTGGAGAGGAGAGGCAGAGAGGCATCATGTGGTACCCACGAGCATGTACAATTTTATGTGTCAGTTGTGTATAAGTATTTAAATTAAAAAACCCAAACGAAATGTTGGAACTTCCTAACTCCATGCCTTCTTTCATTCAGTATTTTGTTAACTGACTCTTGCCCATCCCCCACAACTAAAGTTTTAAATGTTTTAATTAAATTTAATTTTCTTGGTATCTATAATTCGTGTCTTAAATGTCATCTTCCTAAACAAAACAGGAAATTCATTGTGGCTTTATTCCCCTCCTCTCTTTTTACAGCTCCACCCAAGCTTTCCAAGATTTGCATGGCTGCAGACTGACCTCTAGGTCAAGACCATCTGTCTTCAAAACTTCACTCTCTAAGAATCCTTGACCATGTTCAGTTTTGCTGTGGGAATTGTTCCCAGTCTTATTTGTTCAACAGATGATTTTAATGTCCCATTCAAGTGCTCTGACTGCTTTGTCTATATTCTTACTATTTTGCAATTTCAGTTGCCAAGGCTTGAATCTTCTCTATTTGCTCAGTTTGGCATTTAGATGCACATAATCTAAAAACCTGTCCGTTCATTTATGCGAAGCACATCCCTTTATAGTTATTGTTGTGTTTACTAGAATTCTTTTTTTCTATGACTCTTAGCAGGACATCAGAAAATCAACTTCTTGTCTGACGGAAAATCTTCTATGCCGGAAATTTTTCTCTTGTCCGCTTTTCTAGAATCTGAGAGGCTTCATTATATTAACATTTTAGCTTCAAAAAAAGCTTACATTTGGCTTGCACTGATGTCCCCAGGTAGTGCAGCTGCTGTGTTTGAATTCATGTTCTTCTTTCCTAACTTCCAAGACTTATGAGTGTTCTGTTGCTTTTATGCTTTCTTTCATTTTTTTTTCCAGTAAAACTCATTTCCCTCTGTGTTCTTATCTTTATTTCCTCAGTATTAGCCCCATTCTCCTTGGATTTAGATATTAGTTCTATTGTTATTCTTTTCTCAACACTATTGGATTATTTTTGGTTCTGTGGTACTTTCTCAGCTGGAGTTTCCTGCTGATCTGTTTGAATGCTATCAGACTTCCTAGCATGCTTTTAGGAAAAAGTGGATATGTTAATAAATGAGGATTGCCTGTCATTTAGCTATAGGAAATGATAGCTTCAGAGTTAAAAGGGAGGGGCACGTTTTAAACCAACTAAGGTTCAAAACACTTTCCACCTAATCTCTGTGGCTGTTTAGTTCACTGTTCCTGTCATGAGGTGGCAATCAACTACCCTGGTGTCACTGCTGGCGGCGCCACCCATTTGATTGCCATCCACGTCACCTCTAATGTCACAGCCTTGAGCATGCTGTTTCTTATATTAAATCTCTTACTATACAGATTGTGACTTGCCATCATTTTCAATTTTAAAACTGTTTCCAGTTGCTTTCTCTCATTCCATAACTTCTCATGGTTTTACATCAAGGAAAACACTAATCTCGGCTTTCAGCTAGTGTGTGTGTGTGTGTGTGTGTGTGTGTGTGTGTGTGTGTGTGACCTTTATAGGTCTTAAGACTATAAGCATTGTTTTCAAAATGAGAGTATTTATAAACACATACATGTATATAATAAAACAATAATATCGAATAACATTTAAATGAGTAAATATTTTATGAATGATTGAAGATGTGATTTGATTTCCTGAAAATAAATCTTAATCTACAAAATAAGCTTTATTTAGAGTAGCTATAAGTTGACAGCAATACTGGATGTGTGATATGGAGATATAAGATGCTTCTCCTGATAGCACAGCCTCCCACTATTGACATCCTACACCGGGTAAGACTCCCTGGACAACCGTTCTAACACAGTGTCTGCAGTTTACCTGAAGGCTCATTCCTGGTTGTAAATATTCTATATTATTTGACAAAATGTGCAATGGAATATATTTTCCATCATTATATCATAATCAAGCCACTACCCTAAAATTCACTTTGCTCTGTCTTTTCATCCCACCTTCCCCCCCACCCCCACCCCCCGCCCAGTCCCTGGCAAGCACAGATCTTTCTACAGTCCATAGTTTTGCTTTTCCAGCATGTAAGATAAGATAATTGAAGCAGACAGTATGAGGCTTTTGCTAATTGGTTTTTTCTCTTCACAATAACCATGAAATTGGAACAAAATATTTACATGGTTGACATAAATGAAGAAACAAAGCTGAAATAACTAGTTCTATCTTTTTAATTTATTAATTATTATTCTATAAAAACACACTGATACTTCTAAGCTGTTAATTTCTGGATTTTTAAGAATGTTCTTAAAATATTAAAAAATCAAAAAGTCAATATTTTTTAAATTTGCAAAGATACAACAGTGATTTTATAATAGGCTTTATTATGTTTCTGAAGAGGTTGAAGCAACGGCACATTGTGACCAGCTATTGTCACCTACACATGGAGTCTGTGTTTGCTTTCTTATGTGATACGCTGTAGAGTTTGTTGAAGAAACAACATAGAATACCTTGATGTTACCTCATTTCTGCCTCTTAAACACCTTCTTAAGCACGTTGCCTGATGCACATCCAACTTGATCCAACATGCTTTGTCTGACCTAGTGATTATTGCATATTCTATGGTTATGTCAGCTTCATGACTTCCCAGGGAAGAACTTGAGGACTTTCCTGCTGGGAGACTGGCAGTCTTATTTTACGTAAAAAAGATCCCCCTACATAAGGGCTCTTAGTTTTTATATTAACAGAAAACAGAAGAAAATTTTCATTTGGGGTGTTATAGAAAAGGATTCCAAAGCCATCACTTGTCCTGAGCAACATGTTGTGCTTGTTTCCATATGACAAATTGAGACCTACAGATTCGTTAATCTCAGCAGAGGCAAGTTCTTAACATTCTGGGTAGAGCAAGTCTTATTCCAAGAGGTTCATGTGAACAAGCAGCGGAAGATAGCCTTATGACTGGAGATCAGAAATCTTTTCTGCTTCTTTGGGACCATGCACGTGAATGTGGAGAGCTACCAGTAGCTTACCAGGTGTCTTTTACACCAAGTTGGTACTTTTGCTGGACAGATACTAAAAGCAGGGATGTCTGGCACTGCATCTTTGTGTAGCATGCAAACTCTCCAGCAGCACACAGAGGCCCGTGACACACTTAAAGGAGGTCTTGGTGACAGGCAGTGTATATTTAGTTAGGGACTATTGTGAGTCAGAATAGAATTACCCAAAGTAGGTTTCGACTTCCCTCAAGAGGATTCATAGGTACCCTTCATTTTGGATGTTGCTGGCTAGAACAGCTGACTGTGGGCCTCCTCAAAAACTGCCTCATTCTATTTTGTGCTCACTTGAACTGTCACGAAGTGAGAACCAGATTTTACTTCCACCCCATGGCAGCCAGGACTGTTGGGTCTAAGTGATGGAAATGGAACTCAAAACAACTTGAAGGAACAAGGGATAGATTGGGGCAGGAAGGTTCTCAGTCCCAGCACTACTGGCATCGTGGGCTTGCTGGTCCTTTGGAATGAGGCTGAAGGCCACCCTGGGACTGTTAGCACGATTAGGAATATTCTCGGACTCTTCTGAGTTGATGACAACAGGAATCTGCTTTTAGCTGTGATACTTGAAAATGGCTCATAGAAGACCAAATGTCCCTCAGGGGGCAAAATAGTTCCAAGCAGAAAACGATTGGTTGAGGTAACTGATAAGTCCATGTATTGAAACAGCACCAAGCAAGAAAACTTCCATAGCCAAGCAAAAGAGACCAAAGGCAGGTGTATATTCAACCAGCTCAGCAACACCAGCTCTGGCCCATGCCAGCTGTTACAATCAGGCCTATGTCTGAGAACCACAAGGGGGAAGAGGGGAAGTCAAGCCCTATGTATCCTGAGTACTCATGGCTTCACCTGAGGCAAATGGGGTGCCCACTACAGGAAAGGAGGGGATGTAAAGATGTTAGATAAGAAAAACCAGCGAATGGTTTCTCAGGCTGCATACATGTATTAATAAGTCTAGAAACTCAGTGGTAAATGAGCAAATCCTAGTTCACAGTTGGCAACTTGCACTCACCCCCTTTCTTCTGATAGAGACTCTTGTCATTTAGCCCTACCCAGACTGGTACTATATGAGGACCTTGAACTTGTAGCGTGTGGCCTCCTTGAGTCTCCTGAGTGCTGGATTGCGGGCACCAGCTACTGTGCCTGCTGAACACATTTCCCACGTCTTCATTTGTTGTAATTTTTGTTGTAAGTCTGTCACCTAGTTGCCTAAAATGTTCTAGAAATAGAGGATATAGATGAATTATAAGTAAACATACACTGGAGTACATATCAGCTCCAGGAGGAAAATTAAGAGCTATCTGTCATTTTTATTCTGTTCTGTGCATTTTAAGATCATTTTTGCTTCCTTACTAATTGGAAAGAGCTGCTAAATAGCTTCTTTTCTTCAAGTAGGCCAATGTCAGGTATTCAAATTCTTGTCATAACCCTAGTCCTTGTGGTTCTAAGTTCATTCCCAAGAAATTCAGGAGTCTTTATTCCTTTCCTCCATCATTGTTATTAGTTCAAAAGATATCTTGTAAGATTGGTATTAATTATTCTAGCAATATCAAAACCACAATGACATAAATAGGGTGGAACTGGCAGCCTGTGTCATGTAAATGTCTAAATTTAACCCTCTAGTTCGGGAGGTCTGCTGTACAACATTAGTAGATTGATCTCTTCAGATATCTAATGTCTACGCCTTCAATAATTCAAACTTAAACATTATTTTCTAGCTGCAGCAAAGAAAGAAGTATGAAGAAGAGGATAACCCCTTCCTCTAATGATAATTTCTAAAATTGTCCACACTACCAGTTCTACCTACATACCATTGACATGAAATCAATCACGTGGGGCTCCTTCACTGTAAGTTACTTCTTTGACGAAGTAAGAAGAATGAATCATATTGAGAACTGTCAATAATCTATGTCTTAGTCATAACCTGGTAGCCCCAGAATTACAAAATGGACTCCATGTCTACAAGAGGTAAGAGGTCAGGGACAGAGATAAGGTGTCATTTCAAATCTCTTAGAAACAGAGGACCACCTTGTTTTTCATGAGAAGGAAAGGGTTAATCCAAGAATCAGAGACTTAGGAACATGGAAAGAAGACATACATTGAAGGTCAGGAAGCATGCATCTGAAGTTTGGGGACCAATTCCTAAGGTTTGGTGTGATGAGTAGTTCTCAAGGGTTTCCAAACATATGGAGTTTCCCCTGAAAACTTCAGTCAGCATGGCCAAGTAAACACTTGAAAGAATTCTGGAAATCTCTGTGACCTCATGTCTGCCCAAGAGAAATGTCACAGATGCTTAAGAGTAAAGTGTGTTCTTCATTTCCACTTTCAAAATCTTACCTGTATAAAGTTCACTGACAAAAAACCTACATAAAAATATGAAAATGTGAATCTGGGAATATGACCTTTTGGGATAAAAATAATACTGAATTGAGAGTAAGCAATCAGGCATTGAGGTCTGATTATCATTTATCCTTCCATTTGACTAACTGGGATCTATCAGAATCCTGGCAACAGGCCAGCAATTAAGATGCTCTACATTATTCTGACTTCTCAGGTCTACCGTTCATCATTTTGGCAAATTCCAAAGATTATGATAGAGTACAAGAATGCCCGATGACAGATAAACCCGTAGTCTGCTATTTAAACTATTAACAATTATGTAGTTTGCAGAACATGCTGAGCACATCATTGGCCTTGGGACCTGGGACAAATATATCCAGCTTCTTTTTAATTCCATTTCTTTCACTAAAAATGATACAATATGCCCTTTCTTGGGCTATTTTCCATCTATTGTTCTGTTTTGCTATATTTAAGAATAAATAAACATGAAAAAGATAATAAAGAAAACGTAAAAATTATGTGATTGTATACACTATACAGTGGTACATATAGATATGAGTGTAGACATAGACTGGGAAAAACAGAAGGACATTGATATTTTATTTTATTTTTTTGAGACAGGGTTTCTCTGTGTAGCCTTGGCTGTCCTGGAACTCACTCTGCAGATTAAGACGGCCTCAAACTCACAGAGATCTGCCTGCCTCTGCCTCCCAAGTGCTGGTTTTAAAGGCATGTGCCACCAAATGAGGTAAAATTTTAGACTAGCTAAAAATATAGGAAAGGGACATATGAAAACTCATGGAAGACCATGGCTAAGATCCAATAAATCCTAATTCTCTATCATCTGAAGATTTGCAAAAGGTATATTATGATATTCTGCCTGAGAGCAGGAAGGGACATCCTTCCTAACTACTACCAAATAAGTCCCTCATATAAGTTATGGTGATATTTTATTTGTACTGAAATGTGATTTTATTTGTATGTTAATAAATAAAGTTGCCTGGGGGTCAGAGCTAATAGCAAGCCATAGCAGAAGCTGAGCTGTGGTGGTGCACGCCTTTAATCCCAGCACTTAGGTGGCAGAGCTAGACAGATCTCTGTGTGTTCAAGGATACAGCCAGCATGGAGACACACACCTTTAATCTCAATACCAACCATAGGAGACCTGGAGGTCTGTACAGACAGGCAGTGAAGAGGAGGTCATGTGGTTGGGTTTACAACCAATGAGAAGGCAGAATAGAAAGTCAATAAAAAGGACAAACACACAGGAAGTAGCTCTCTTGCTAAGGAGGACAGCAGCAGCAGTGAAGGGTAAGGTTTTTAGCTCTTAGCTTTTGCTCTGACATCTTGGGCTTTTAACTTTGCAATTGGCTCTGTATTTCTTATTTAACAAGACGGTTGCATATACAATAAGTGGCTACTTTATGACAAATTATTATTATTATTATTATTATTATTATTATTATTGGTTTTTCAAGATAGAGTTTCTCTGTGTAGTTTTAGTTCCTGCCCTGGATCTAACTCTGTAGACCAAGCTGGCCTTGAACTCACAGAGATCAGCCTGCCTCTGCCTCCTGAGTGCTGGGATTAAAGGTATGTGCCACCAGCTCCTGGCGACAAAATATTATTTTACTATAACTATTTTAAGTAATAATCAAATTCCTTTCTAACTCTTTGGCACCAGTAGGAGTCTGATTAATCATGCGTCAGAGATGCGGTTTTAAAAATGTCCTAGCTTGCTGGCAAAAGACTTTCAACTGTAACTTGAAATCAAATCTAAGAGATCTCCCTTCCCACTTTGTGGATGTTTGATCATATTTTACATTTTTCCAGAGATATTGTCAGGCCATTAATTCCCCATTAGTTTAATGAATATCTAATTTCTTTGATGTGGGGAAGGGAAACAGTGAGGCAAGAGCTGTAAGAAAGAGTTCGAGATGATGGTATATGAAAAGATGTTCGATGACAGAATAGATTTTACTTGGTGAGCCACCTAGGCTACTCAGCCCGAGGACACATCTCCATCCGGGGAACACACAGGATAGAAGGTAGGAGAAAGGGACCATAGAGAATTGATAGTCCATGTGCAGTTAATAGTGGTAAACTGGTCCAAGGGAATTGCTGTCATATCAACATTGTGTACTTAAGACGTTTTGCTGAAACCAAGACAATATTATTAAAATTCTGTAACAGTGAGTCACATCTAGACTGCAAGTCACAAGACACCAAAGCATGACTTCAATTCTGACCCGCAAAATGGAATTCCCCCCACATTCTAACTGCTACAATGTAGAGAAATATTTAATACTAGTCTAGTCTAAAAACCTTTCTTAAATTTTTCCCCAAATATGTGAAAAGATAAATCGGTCAGGATCTCTTAGATATTTTCCCTTTGGAAAATTGTAAAACAAAGTGATTTTGTAAATGTAGCTAGACTGGGAGGAAAGTGGGCTTCCTGTTAATCTGCTGTGGGTTACAACAGTATCCAGAGACTTCTGAGATGAAACAAACCTGGCTCTGTAAGAATCATATGCCTCAACTGTCAAGGCTGCTTAAGGTGCCTGTATTTAGGTTGTCCCCACATATGGGGACCTTGCAGACCCCACTGCATATTTATGAATGTTGCTCTTGAGCTAACCCTACTAGGTATGGCTCTTCACTGTGACTGGGTGATGAAGTGTTTGTTATTTAATCCTGCTTTATAACCTATTAAATTTAATGTCTCATGCCTCATAACCCTTGCGGTGTTCTTATGCAGTGGCTGTTGCTTTTGGTCTAAGTGAATATTCAACACAGTGTATGCTGACTTCTCCAGCTAAGGCATGCTGTTAAAATGATTACCTATCTAAATATCATCATTGGCCTACATCGACTTGTGCATGGGTAGGTTTAATATAAAAAGCTTTCGGTCTTTGCACTTGAATACATAAACTACAAAAACTACTCACATCTCAGAGATAGACTTTGCTCACCTGAGGAGACCCATAGCTAAAATTGTTAGATGCTGTCTTTCCTTCTTAGACTTGTTATTGATAATCACAGGATCAGTTATAGTTGCCCTACCTGGGATGTTGGTTACCCTGACTCTAGCCATAAGAAAAATACGTTCCACACGGGAAAACTCTTGAATCCATCTATTCCTTCTTTCCTAAGGCTTTCATTGGCAGGGGCAGTGATTCCCTGATGTAGTCAATTAGAAACCGATTTGGTGGAACACCAGCTCCTCGGGCACTCCTCCATGACTGCATAAAGTTCAGAGGAAGTGCATTTTGTTTCACATTAAATACCTGTTCCTCCAAGGAAGAAAATTTATACTTAATATTTTAAAGGTGATTTCTTCTCATAGACATCAGATGAATAAGATGAGGACACTTGGATTAACAAACAATTGCCAAAGTCAGGCAAGCTCTGTGAGGTTGAGGCCAGCACAGTCTACAAAGTGAGTTCCAGGGCAGCCGAGGCTACAATAGTAAGACCTTGTCTCAAAAACAAAGAAAAAAGTAAGAAAGAAACTTGGTCATCCTTCAATAATTCAAACTTACAGAGACTTGTTTCCAATCTTAACTTTCTGATGGGTCATGCTGAACACATAGTTCAGTTTCTGTTTGTCTGGCTTACCACATAAAAATAAATAATGAAATAATGGTTTCTACTTTAAATAACATTTACTTGTTTAGTTTATTTTACTAGTGTGTGTGTGTGTGTGTGTGTGTGTGTGTGTGTGTGTGTGTGTGTGTAAGGGGTACCACAGTGTACTGTTGGAAGTCAGAGGATATCTTGAAGGTGTTGGCTCTCTCTTTCCACCATACGGGTCCTGGGGTTAAAATCCAAGTCATAGGGCAGCAAGCACCTTTACTCTCTGAGCCATTTCACTGACCCACTAAATGCTACTTCCCATTCATAACTTTTAAAAAAGTTTGAGATAGATAAATCATAAGTAAAGCTTGGGTGAAGACTTACTTCTGAGGAGGTTTCAACCTATTAAATTAACTCCAAATACAATTATATTACTGTTGTCAACTTGATCAATATGCTCTGAGAATTAATCTGTAGGCAAAAGTACCCTATGTAAAAAGCACAGAAAATAACTAAGCAGGAAACAGACAGTGGTGTGGGTTGTGGACACTGTAGGCAAGTGAGAGGAGTAGAGTGGTTTTGCCAGTAAAAAGCCAGAGGTGAACGTGCTGGGTCCACCACCGGATAGCTGTGCTCTGACAAAGTCCTGCCTTAGCTGAGGCTCTTGCGTCTCTGCATCCCCATCTTCAAGGCAAGGATCACAGTAGCTAATCTTCCCAATAGTTTTACTGCTTAAGTCATGGAATTGGTGTAAAAGATGGTCACAAACTCTGTTCTCATGAATATTCAGTGAATGCTAATGATTATTATTATTACTCATATTTATGACATTGGGCACACAAAGGACACAATTCTCAATGACCAATGACAAGGATATGTGTGTGTGTGTGTGTGTGTGTGTGTGTGTGTGTGTGTGCATATGTGTGTGTGTACA
This sequence comes from Peromyscus californicus insignis, assembly GCF_007827085.1. NCBI lineage: Eukaryota > Metazoa > Chordata > Mammalia > Rodentia > Cricetidae > Peromyscus > Peromyscus californicus. The sequence goes on along the minus strand of NW_026294514.1, from coordinate 10,175,191 downwards.
TGCAGGTGCTCTGTTAAGGTAAAAAACCACCCTCTAGTTAGTGTCCTTCCTTCCACAGGCACCATTCTCTGGCTTCCCTGAACTTTCCCAGGAGGTTAGATCAACTAGCCAGAGGAGATCTACCAGTCTCTTCTCCAGAACTGTGATTACAAAATCACGGCGATGTTAAAAAATATATATTCATTTATTTTATTTTACATCTATGTGTGCTCTTGAGTGTATGTACATGCAGCATGTTTATACAGCGACACAGGAGGTCAGAATAGGGCACAGGATCCCCTATAGCTGGAGTCCCAGGTACTGGGTCTTTTGTAAGACTATTGCTCTTAATCACTGAGTCATCCTGCTAGTTGAGAGAGAGTAAGAGAGGGAGGCAAGGAGACATACACACACACACACACACACACACACACACACACACACACACACACACACATACACACACACACAGAGAGAGAGAGAGAGAGAGAGAGAGAGAGAGAGAGAGAGAGAGAGAGAGAGAGAGAGAGAGAGAGAATGACAAGTACTTGTACAAGCTGGGCTTTACCCAAGCCTTTCCAATAACATTCCAGTAAAACAAAACTACATCTCTTAAAGGCTAGCTGAGACCCACTTGAAAACGCCACACACTCTTTGAAAGGTCTGTGATGGCTTTAGAAAATGAATGCTGGGCCTTTGGATTGGTTTGGCAGCACCCTTGCAGCACCAAGGAGGAGAAGGTAAGTCTGCTGTGTGTTTTGTCCCTGTTCTGGCCCTGGGAAGAGCACCCAGTTGTGGTGGCATCTGATGGCCCGTGGTGTGGCTGTTCCTCCTGTACTGAACGGGCTGAGACTAGCAAACAGTGCTCAGATGTTTGCAATTTGGGGTCACATTTGAACTGGTGACTCAGGGGGCAAGTAAGTGTTCTACAGCCCACCAGTCCTGTTAGTCAGCTCCTGAGTCACAACTTCGTGTTCTTAAGTAGAGGGAGATTACCCCGTGGGAGCCAGCTTAAATGAATAAAATACAGTGTTCTCTTGAGCAAATTCTATAGTAGCTGACATGGTCAGGGAGTTTCTGGTTGTTCCGAGTGACTGCAGTGATGGCTGATTTTCGGGGAAATAAGAGAATGTCAGTACATTTGTCACGGAATGAGACTGTGAAGATCAGTCGTTTGCAGATTCCTCAGTTCTTTCAGAATCTGGTAGGACCAAGCGGGTAACCATAAGTTATGGGTGCATGGGAAGGTCAGGGGCGAGACTATCTAACAGAGAGGCAACCAGATAAGTCCTCTTTCGCCGCACTTATGCATCAGCATGGAGAGGGGTTCAGGAGCAAAATACAGCAGCAGCAATTCTAACAGCCATAAGCACACAGACAAAAGTGAAGGCTGGAGAAGCGGCCGAGTCTGTCTTTCAGTCTCCTCTAGCACTGGTTCCTACTACACGGTGAGTCCCAAGGAACAGTCTCTTTATGTTCCCTCCTGTAGTCCTATGACACCCATGAAAACACACAGTGCTGCAGCCAGGCTGGTGGGACTCCAATACTGGCTTGTCAAGTTCACAGCAGGTTCCTTATGTCTAGCAGTAAATACGGGACAAGGCAAAAATATAAGTATTTTCTTCCCCTGAAATTCCTGCGTTTTCCAAAATGATTGTCTCTCTTTCATAAGATAGCTGCTTCTGTAGTTGATAATTTATGAATGTGCTTTTCTCTTTTTTTTTCCAATCAAATGTAAGTTTTCTTGGACCAACCTGAGACCTCCACTTGCCTAAGAGGATGAGAGGAAAAAAAGAAATATGTTTCAGAATAGTCCAAAATAAGATTAAAAAGAAAAGAAAAAAAACCCACCCATCTCCTGACATTTAAGATATAACATAGCTTTGAAGCCAAAGTTGCCTTAATAGAAAACATTATAAATGCATTTACCTTGTTAATGTGTTGAAGGAGACTTTTGATGTGGTGCATAGGAAAATTCTCATTGCTGCTTCTTTATTACAGGATGATGTAAGGAGGCAGAGAAAGCCCACATTTCCCATCCAAGTATATGTTTGTGGAGAAGAGAGAAAGCCATCAAATATGAAATATGTACTCAGACTTCTTCTCTCAAACTCACTGCCTGGCTATTTCCAAGTGTGTACATGGTTCCTTAGGTTTCATAGAAATGCTGTCTCCTGTATAGCTGAAGTTTCCCTTAGGGTGATGGCTTCATACTCCTGCCCCATTGGCCTGAGTGGCATCTAGCTGGATGCAGACTGTAACTTTGGTTGCTATTCTGGCTCCTCCCTCAGTCACCAAGGGGCCTGTCTGACCCTAGACTTCCACCTTCTTCTTAGATGAACTGTCTCCCTGTTGACATCACCTCTTCCTTCAAGAGGCCCTCAGTTGTAGTACATCATGTATTCTTAACAATCTGTGTTCTGTTTGTATTAATACTGCTTTCATCCTATGGGTCAAAGAAGTCAATATTTTGAGTTCAAGAGAAGTTTTGTTGGCACAGGGAATAGATTCAGAGTTCCCTACTAAATCCTATGAGAAGCCATTTTCATAGTAAATCCTATGAGAAGTGGTGACTTACTTTACTTCATTGTGATGAGAAATCTAGCCTCAGGAGAAGGACAGATGTTCCGTCATTGGTGACAGGGCCTACAGGTGACACAGTAGTGGGTATGTCCTGAGCATTACTCCTACTCTGCCAAATATTTCCCCTTCCCTTGGCATGGATGCTCTTCAAACTCTACTTTCTTTCTTTCTTTCTTTTTTTGTTATAGAATCTCATGTGTTCCAGGAGGACCATGGACTTCTAATCACCCTGCCTCCACCTCATGTGGAGGTGTTGGGGGAGAGTCATATACCACCACATTTAGTTGCTGGGAATTGAACCCTACTGTGCATGTTAACTCAAACTCTACCATCTGAACTACAACTCTACCCCCAGATTGGCCCGTCTGGGTCCTGAAATAGGACTGCTGATATGATGGAATCCTTGAAATTGTTACATGGAGACTTTGCCTCCCCACAAAGAGGTTCAGCCATGATTCAAATTGATAGCATTAACTTTATTACTTCTGCTCTTGATAGAAAAGAAAACAAGAACAATCGAAGGGAAAGGAAGACTCAAGTGAGAGTATGTTTTCAAATCAACACAAAGATCAGAAGAAGTTGGCTAAATCTAAGAGGAGAGATTCTCTTAGCTACAGTGAGCATTTGCCCATTCTAAGCCTCATCTTAAAGGATATAGTGCTACTCAGAACTCAGCCAAAAGACTATATTGAACTATTTGATATATATTGAGAAGACTTTCACTCATCCAACTGCATTTAATATAAGAATTCAGAGTTATGAAGCTCTGAGCTTAGAGCTAAAGGTAAGACAGGTAACTTCCGACCTTCAAGAAAACTGTTTGTTGATTGGCTAGTATCTAATCTATTAATAACTTAAAAAATTATCAAACCAATACAGTAGATTTAAATATTTTATCTACTGTGTGGGAGTAAACGATAGCATAATTATACTTGTTTCCAATTAGATTCAATATAGCTGGTTATATTATAAATGTTTGTCAAGATAAAGACACTGGGTCTATCCCAGTGAACTGTGTGGACATAAAGTTTCATAAGAATAAACAAACGCTTTTAGTGGTGACACATTTTGTGGCCCCAACCCTGGAAGTCTTGAGAGCAGATTATGGGATATATGATCAGACTTTGAAAAGGTCCAAGGTACAAACTCTCTACAATTTATTGAAGTAACTAAAGCTTTTTCATTTAAAAAATTGGCAGAAAATCTGTGGTGGAAAGGATTGATGTGTGTAACCATTGAAAACGCAAACCCAGAGGAAGTACCTGAATGAATTTTACTTTCCAATGAAACAGAATCTGAGATGATTTCATGAGTCATTTGTGAAAATGGATAGAGAATTCTGTGGCCTGCCAAACCCATGGAATCGCTTCCCCTTTCTGGTCATAGCCATGGCGTTCTCCATGTGAAGGAACCTGTAATGGGATGTCAGTCCACCCTGAGTTGGCCAGGCCTTTATAACAATAGTTAGGAATAATCTGGAGCTGGAAATAACCCATGGGTGGGGCACCCAGTGATACATTTTACAAGATGCCACATGTCCTGGAAACTTGGTAATAAAAGTGCATAAAATTTTAATGGTCGACTTTTCTTTCAAGAATGGTAATAAAGCAAATAGGGAAGTGATTGAGAATAGGGTCAGAACAGCATCAGGGCAGAAGTAAATTCTCCAAGCTCAGGTCAGTTTCTTGAAGAAGTTTTAAGGCTGAAAATAACTATGAAGGACCTTGACTGTGCTCATCCATTATTATCTATGCCTTTGAATACCTGGCCCACCAACACTGCTCATGCATTTGGCAGAGAGACCCTCCTGATGTTCCATGTAGTGACTACTATTTGTGTTAACTAGGTTATGAGGTCCTAGTAACTGGTATCCTTCTCAGTAATCATTTTTTAATAGTTACATTTGCAATAGGAGTTTTGAAATAATGAAAGGATTAAAATAAGATTCTAAGGAAATTGTCATTTAATCAATATCATTATCAGAGTGGGAATTATTTAACACTAAAACTTAATAGCCAATAATCAGTTATGCATATAGATATTATAACTTAATATATAAGATCAGTGTATTTTCCCTCTTAAAAGATTTTATTTTTTTAAATTTTGTGTGTGTATGTATGTGTGTGTGTGTGTGTGTGTGTGTGTGTGTGTGTGTGTGTGTGTGTATGTGTGCCACATATATGAAAGTGCTTGGAGATACCAGAAGATGGTGCCAGATACCCTGACACTAGTTGTTACATGCAGTTGTGATCTACCCATATAGGTTCTGGGAACCAAACTCAGGTTCTCTACAAGAGCAATATGTACTCATTACTACTGAGCCATCTCTCCAGTCCATTAGGACATATGCAGGATGTTGAGACTGAAAGTATTTTTTTTCTTTTGCTTTCACATTGAAAAGCTAAGCTGCTAAATTCACTCCTTTCAAAAAGAAAAAGAAAAAAAAGAAAAGAAAAAAGAAAAAAAGGCAGAAGAGCAGAAGAGACTCAAAAGTCAATGATATGTTCCCAGTGGGTAATCTCCATAATGTATTTTCATAGTACATTTCAATGAAGGCAGCATATTGTATTGCATAGTAGACATTGATAGAGTGTGGACACTGTAGTGTTTAACTCTGTCCTACATGGAGCACACTGTTTGCTTCCACGTTATTGTTGATCCACTCTTAGAAGTGTTGGTGCTGGTCCTTTAGCCAGCTTGTGAAACCTCAGGCACATGATGACATCAACATAGGATGACAATTGTCCAAACTCTGAAGACTGTGGAAAGATATATGTCTGATTTAAAAAAAAAAAAACTACCAAGGAAAGACCATATCCATACTTAAAGCCTGCCTTATTTTGTTTCACAATCCATAGAAACAGCTGGGGTGAGCAATGACAGATAGAATTTGGTACTATTTTCTGAGGTCTCTTTGAGATCCCCAAGAGTGAAAACTGAACATTTCATGTACACTCAGGTTATGAATCACATATATGTTGTTAGAACAATGAATAGGAAATTCAGCATCACAGTGAAATGCCGAAGTATGGTATCCTCTAACGTGAAGTAAGTCTGGCTGTCGTTTTATTCTTTTCTGGGATGATTTGCTAGTCTCCAAACAATGTGCATTTCATGCTCTTCTCCATCACTCAAATCTCAGAGCAACGGCTCCTTTCTTATTTATTCTTGGGTTACTACTGCACATAAAATTGCAATTCCATCATAAGAAGTACTAAGGATGTTTGTAAGAATGTCCTAAAAATATGTCAAAATGACCATTCTTCAGAAGCTAAAAAGGAGTTAAGAATATTGTTCTAATCTTTATTTTTCTCCCATGGAAAAGGCAGAACAGTATGGGCTACTTGTTCATGACACATTGAACACATTCTCTTTTCTTTCTTGGTCCATAACCATAACATCATTTCTAGAGCTGTGATTTCTAGAGATTGTGTCTGAGAACAATACCTGCATGTATATTTTCTAAAGGTGCCCCCCCAAAAAGGCCAAGTAGATTGAATGAAACAAACATTGGGACATTTTGTAAAAAGCACCTAAATTTAGAACATGGGAGCTCAGTATGTAAAGTGCATGCTACTGGTTTAGACAGAAGGCCTAATTGGGACCTCTTGTCCCAAACCCACTTTACTTGGATAGAAGTTTCCAAGGGTGTCCCTCATGCATTAATTATCTTCTGCTTGCTTAGGTGTGTTTCTTTGTTCCTGTGTTTATTGAGGAGTGCAGGCCTAAGTCATATCCTGTTATCAATCATTGTTATAGCTCATGATAGCCACAGTGGAAATTTGGTTTATGAACAGAAAGCCTTGCCTGCAATTAGCCATCAGGTCAGCAAACCTACCTTTGAGTTTAGAAATCCTGAACATAAATGAATCATCTACCAAACTCTACTTATTTTCTGGAGACTAAAAATAGGACTCAATCAAGTACTTTATAAACTTTTTGGCAAAAACATAAGAATTCGTCTGCCAACAGTAAAGACATGTCCAGTATCTGGGTGGGTTAAGTGCTATGGTGAATTCATTTTAATGGGTGTCATCATGATTTGAAATCAAGGGAGTTTACAAAGGCTGCTGTGACCAAATTTTCAGAAATGACTGTACATATGGCTCAGGGTGAGAAAGAGCTGGGAAGACTGTTGCATGTACTGCATCACAGACAGCGGAATGTGGAACTGCAGTCTCTACCCTGAGTTTATTTAAATCCCAGTGAACTCATCAGCAGAGAGCACCTTCCTTCCTTTATCACTCCATCCCTAACAAGTCATCTTTTGGAGTCCCTGAAGTGTGTGGATGATGTAGATCTGGGTTGAGAATTCAGAGAAAGCTGAATAAGGTGTTCTCACATTCTGGGAACACAATTCTCAGTGGCTTGGATTGAAGTGTCGGTGATTGGCAATTTTGCTAAGAAACAAGGCCAAGTAGAAAATAAATACACTTCCCACAGGCAGAGGAAGGGGCTCCCTCCAGTCAGCTTTAAGGGTCTCCTTTATTAAACCTTCCTTACATTGCATAACTTGAACTTTTTCTCTGCTTGATTCTGGAAAGCATACAGGTGAACACTATTCTCTCAGATCTGTTTTCTGGGATCCCTTACACCACCACCTATTATTTTATTTTATTGAGCATAAAGTTGATGAAGAAATAAAAGTACTGACATGAAAGCTTTTAAAGACTGAAATTTTGAAGTGTGTCAGAGGCAATGACTCTTCCCTCCTTTACCTTGAGAAAGTAAAAAAGCCCAAACAAACAAAACAAACAAACAAACAAACAAAAACAAAAAAACTAAATCAAAACACACAAAAAACAAAACAAAACATGATGACATTCTGTGAAGAAGTAGCTTTTGGTCCAACAATGCAGAATTGATGGAGTGTTAAGAGCAGAAAAAAGTGGACTGTGTCTCTGAGCTACAGGCTCTTGCGGCAGTCCAGGCCAGTTCCTCCAGCAGCACCATGTGAAATCACAGGCCCCGTTTCCAAGTCCCTTCCCATATAGACTGGCGTAATAAATACTGCTTTGCCCTCTGAGTGAAACAGCTTTGCCTGTCTTTTCGTTAACTGTCCACATGATTTACACAGTACAGGAAGTGTTCTTCAGAAGCACACATCAGCTTCCTTGAGTTATTATTGCAGAATGAGGGCATTAGGGTAACCAGTGGAGAGGCAGGTGAGGTAGGCAATAACCAGAATGGGCACACTATCACTGCCCAGGTCATGAGCAAAGAGCTGATGGTTTTCTGTGTATATGTGTGTGCATGTATGTAATATATATATATACATATATATATATATGTATATATATGCTATTGTCTTTGTTCATATATTCTTTTTTTTTTAAACGGGAGAACCAAAGTGTGAAGGAATGAACTTGGGTTTAATGTCTAGAAGTATAAACTCACCAGTTTCTGTTCCCACCCAGAAGCATCACTCAGAGACTGCAGGAGGGTAACTGTGTCCTCATATTAAGGTCTGATTATCATTGTTTTACATCAACATAAGGACTCTGAGTTTTAAAAGGAAATATAATCTTCAATAGCTAGTGCCAGAAATAATACACAGCAGCTTACTTCAAAATATAGATTTTCCTTCTCCTGAAATCTAATTTCCATGATGACTTTTATTGGCTTCCTGGGAAGACTGCCATTGGGACTGAGGTCACAGTAGCAATTTGCTCACTACCTGAGGATTCTTAAAGTCAGCGTTCCCTAGAAGCTCAGCCCGTGCAAACACATACGTGTGCAAGGATGGTTAGTTTAATTTTCCACGTTTCCTTCATGACTTGCTTGTAGACCGAAAATAGACAGAAAATGCTTCCTCTAGATATTCAGATATGGGGAGTGGGGTTCGGGGAACCTAGTTCACATAGGATCAGACTCACCACAAAGCCCTGGAATGTGAGCGGGCACCCCTGTCAATGGTTGGTGATCTAGCGTACTCTACCTTCAGCGTCTCTCCTTAGTTCAAAACAGGGGACACGGAGTTCTTCCACATGTCCTTGTATCCTTTGTAATTATTTCTTTTTCACGGTGAGCACGGAGCTTGTCTGAAGTCTGAGTTGATAAGATAATAATAACAGCATAGAAATAAGCTGCTGGGACAGCCCTTACGCTCAGACGCCCAATTATCCCGTTAAAGGGAACTGTTTGCCTTTCGATTAATTCTCATTAACAGCACAGTCCCTGGCCTCAGGGCAGGCCTGCCTAGTTAACACACACCCCTTCATTGCTCTGAACTTCCCAGTTTTTCTGCTACTTAGGGGCAACCCAGCTTAGGAGTCATCACGCTTACTTCTCTTAGAAGTTTCATTTGTTTCTCTATTATTATTTTTTTTCTAAGACATGTCTCTCTGTTGGGAGATGAAAGTATGCCCTGCTTCTCATTCAGAAGGTTTTCCAAATCAGGACTTTTTTTTTCTTGGTCTCATATTTCAATGAAGAGGGCAAGTAATTTTTTTCTATGGGATATCTATCTACCAATTCCATAGGTATTATGTTATATTTCTCTTTACCATTATCTATTTTTAATAAGGTTAAAAAGAAAATCTACAAAGAGGAAAAAAAACTCATCAAATTTTGTGTTTTAATGTACAGTTCATGGTAGTCATCAAGAGACCGTCTCAAAACTTCATAATTATCAGAAAAAGGAGACAAAAAATAACCCCCTAGAAATTTTTTATCCCAATTTGTGTCACTGTATTTTATTCTATATAATAACTTGTATTACAATGCATCATTATGATGCATTATAGCTGTCACACGTAGCCTGTGTATACGTGGATGTAAAACAACAGTGATAACTTCATTTTCACAAATAGCTAAGCCCATGAATATTGCCACTAAACATTAATATTAAAGTATGTGCCTCTGTAAAAATATTTTGTGGCTACAAAATAATTTGGATAAAATTTTTATTTATGTAAATTTAGGTACAAAGATTGTTTTTGTCATAATTTCCTAAAATCCCTCGTACTTTTTGCAGTTACAGTTTTTTTTTAAGCTAGAAATTCAAAATGGAGTGGTGGAATAATACATTCCTAAAAATGGGTAAGACATAAATTACTCTGAAGTAAATCTATTTTCACTGGGAAAAAATGAGGTAATTCTATTGGAAAAATGTAAGATATGAATATGAGACGGTTTAAAGAAACATTTTAAGGTTGAGGTTTTCTTTTTCTTTTTGTTTTTTTGAGACAGGGTTTCTCTGTGTAGTTTTGGTGCCTGTTCTGGAGCTCTCTGTAGCCCAGGCTGGCCTCGAACTCACAGGGATTGGCCTGGCTCTGCCTCCTGAGTGCTGGGATTAAAGGCATGCGCCACCTCCGCTCGGCTTAAGGTTGAGTTTTTTAATTTAATGCAAACAAAAACATTCCCTGAATGAGCTAATTATTTAAACAACCCCCAACAACTCTAACATGCCTAGCTTTATCACATAATTAGGAGAGCAGAGAATCCAAAACAGAAATATGTAAGAATGTTCAATTAAAATATCTCATGCCTGGAGCAGGTATTTATTTCATCTATGACACACACAGAAGTTCATAGAGGATTCAGTTTCCAAGGAGATGTCCAGGCCTTCAGACCTATGACTCATGTGGCATCATTACATCACAGTCATCACCATCTTCCCCACCACCTTGCTGTGTTCACACAGTACGGCATGCCTGCCGTTATAAACGGGACACTTACCCCCACCTCCGTATCCCGTTTTGTGCCGGTCCTCTGAAAAACAGGAAGCTGGTTACTGCTGAAGCGCATGATTTTCACCTTTGAAATGTGATCAAGATGCTACTCAAAAAGGAAATAAAAGAAAAAGCGCAAAACCAAGAAGCTCAGATGGACAATGTCACAATTGTTAAAGAGATGTTCTCTCTCTCATCTGAGTTATCTATCCCCTGACTCTGGACTGCTCCTCCGTTCTGTTTGAGGCTTTTTATTTTCCTCCTTCTTTCTCTTTTGAAATTGTTCTCTACTAAGTGCCATTTATAACATGAGAGTCAAGCTTGCTACTATTTTAGCTCCTTTGATGCATATTTACTTTTACTACCAATATTCTTGCCATTATCTGTGTCAGCGCTGACTTCTGCCCCATAGGCTGACGTGTTTGTGGGGCCTGTGATGTGTGTGCGTGGGGTGGGGGGAAGGGGCGGCAGAAGAAGGATCCAGAATGTGGAGAAGCAAACAGTGCAATTGTCTTCTGGTTAGAGTATGGGGCTAGAGATTAGGAAACTCACATGTTTAGACTCAGTTTTGCCAGAGAAATAATTTGCCCAAATTTAACTTTAAAGTTGACACAAATATTCTTTTTATTTCTTCATTGTAAATAGCTATAAATGTTCTGCTAATAGTCCATACTTTGGGGGAATAATACTAATTTATTCTATAAGTTTCCCTAACTTTTAAATGTCTCATAAATTCCATTTGGAGACTAAGGTTGCTATGAAGAGTGGCTTGGAGGTCGAGGTAGGAAACTGGTCACAGCTGATTTCAGTTCTTCTACTCAAAATTATGTAAATGAAAGTGTGGGCATCGTTTTTCTGATTAGGTTTCTGTTGTAACAGTAAGTTATTCAGTCTTGGCTAAATATATCTCAGTAACAACATTGGCTAAGAAGACATGTTTAAACAAATCGTCTCCTTTCTCGTGTGGATTAATAATAATGGTAAGCTTCAAATTAAAAGCAAGTAGGACCCTTTGGTTTATCCTAACTTGGGCTAGGAATAAAGTTTGATGGAACTATTTAATAGCTTGAAGCTTTCTGACCTTAAGCCACAGGCAGCATTCAGAGAAAAACTTAAAATATTCATTGTCTAAGTTTTGAACACAGATAGGGACTTTTAAATTATGAATGGGGTTGCCATCTGTTGGGCACACCTTTTGCTTAGCCTTTTCTGAACATTTCACTCCTCCCCATCCTCCTTGTCTCTTATGCATGGAGGAATGTGGTGAGGGCACCGAAGGAGCAATTACCAAGCCAACAGCCAGTTAAAGGTCCTGAAGTTTCCGTTTTTAGCCTCAGCTACAGTGTAAGGATGTCCCAAGGGTGTCCTGTGTGGACTTCACGGGGGGAAAAAAAATGCCTTGATTTGAAATCCCAATAAAGCCAAAATTGCAACAAAACAAAAGAGAGGCTCTGAAAGGGTCAATTGACACAAACACAAACAAACTAAATTACAAGGAGCTCCTTGAAAAGAAGTTATTGCACACACTGAAATGGTTCCATTTGGAGCACAGTATATCATCTATTAAAGAGAAACGTTTTAGAAACAATAATTTAAAGTTTGAGTCGGAAGTGGCTCCGAGAGTCAGGGTTAGAGATTTGGAGCGTGGGTAGCTTTGATGTGAAAGAGCTCTCAGTGTGTATCCTGAGGCCTGTGCTTCTTGGTGTTGTCTAGATGCAGGCTGCACTGATATAATATATATTTTATATTATATTATATATATATCAGTGTTTATATGTGATATATGTATAGATATAGTGTATGTGTGCAATTTTGGAGTCATGCATGTATAAAATGTATTTTGATCAAATTCACCCCCTATTCCGTCACCACGACTCTCCCCAGGCCATGCTCCTACCACATTTCTCTCTCAACTTCGTGTACCTTGCTCCCCCCATGACTCCAATTAGTGTTGCCTGTGTGTGTAGTTTGGGGTCGTCTACTGCAGCATCCCTCAAACTTCACCATGGGAGCTTCTTCTGCAGTAGGTGGTGGTTAATACAGAGACTCACAACGGGTCGAAGGGCAGCGAGTACATGACTATGGAGTACTCTTGGGATACATGAGATCTCTAAATAGCACCCCCGCCCGTCAGGGCTCAGGGCTCCCTGTGGAAGAAGGGGCGAAAAGATGGAAAGATCCAGAAGTTGAGGAGGATATCTGTGAGACAGTGTTTTCTGGATATGACAGGTCCGTGGCTGGTCCTGCTTCATAGGACTCAGAATTCTCCATGCAAGGTGGGCATTAGAGGAGGATATTAACCTCAGAGCCAGCCATATTAGAGGACTGGATACAATAAAACATGTGTGATTATTTTAGTGTGTGGCATGGTAGAAGCATAAAATGGATATTATGAATAGTTACTATGCAAATGAGGGTATTGAAGGGTTATGGTTATTGACAATCTATGGCATCAAAGGATATATATTTAATAATAATTTAACAAAGACTAATATAATAAATGGTAGCTGTGATTTTTATGATGAGATTGGAAGCAAAGTGATTTTGCCAGATTATGTCAGGTAGGGCTGTCCACCAGGAGCTTTGGAGCTGGAATAGCCATGATCCTGTTGAGCTCCTGGGTGAGTATGTATACTAATAAGGGCCAATAGGAATCTGCATTTTCTCAAAGATCCCATCCAAACAGGTTTATCTGCTTAGGAATTAAACCTGAAGGCGTAAATCATTGTGATGTCTCACAGAAAGAAAAGACCAAACATTTCTCCAGTCTTAACCTGCTATGAAAATGCTCTCTACATGGTGACAATAAAATCTTTAAAAGGGAAAAATCTACGTTGGGACTCGTCTACTTCAAAGTATTTAAACAGTCTTCTTCATGCTGTCAGTACAAATTCCAACACACACTGCAAAGTCTTCTGGAATGGCCCTCAACACTCATCCCATGGGGATCAGTACTGCGCATGCCCTAACCTGATACAGTGCTGGCGAGCTGCCTGAAAACCCATAGTCTTCAATGCTTCTATAGCTTGATTGAGTTCCTTTTCTCCTGTTTGGACACTCTACCTCCAACTCCCCATCATGCTAAGGATACCTCAGTGCACATTCCCAGCCTGCAAAGGTACAGTGGGTCCCTCTGCTTATACGATTGCCCACCCCATATTCTACCACTAGATTATGAGTCTTTAGTGACACCAATAACATCTTCTCCATCATGTATAGACCATGTTGCTTGCAAGAATTCACCACTCTTAGAGTTCTTAGAAAGTTATGATCATGTATTTTGTATACCAAACTGAATGTCTTATTTCTAAATTTTAATACCTTAGATTAGTAACAACGTGTTCCCAATAGTGAAATTTCTTGAGTTCTTAGAACCATACAGTGAAGACCAGCCTGGGATATACGCTTACCAAAAGATTTGTCTGGAGTATAACTTGTTTAATTAATCCCATATTCAAGGACAACCCTAAGCAAGGGACTCTTACATCATATGTGAAAAGCAATTATCAACTTAGTACATATTCCAGTATTAGGAAACTGAGTTGTCCTTTTATATAAAAACATGTGACATTCAACAAGATCAGTTGATGTGTTATTCATCACAAATCACACCACTAGCATTTCATTCATTTGTGAAATACTAATAGCAGTGGAGCTAATTAGATACAAGTTTGTGCTAAATGAATGGGAGCTCCCAGTGACTCTACAAGCATGTTGAGTGTGCCTTCATTGTATTAGAATTAAGCGTTGCTCACTGGATTAGAATCCACTGTGGCCCCTTCCTTAGATTTCCCCCAAATATCTTTAATTATCAATGTAACAAATGTGGCTGATATTTTATTTCATGATACAGTTCTGAATTTGTAAACCATCTTCAAATTTAATTTTTGCTTAACAATGAGCTGTAGTTTTGCATTTTTAGACTTGGTCTTCTATATATAGTCCTCAATACCTCAGGATCTTTAAAGCAAAATAAAATGGTCTAAAGTAAAATTACATTTACGTGGGTATATAAACAAATGATGCAAAGGCGCATATATATGTGCCAAGCTAGTGACTAAATATTGAGCTTAAACGATTTATTGTCATTAACCTGATTCTTGTATTCTTCATTTTTGTCTGCCACACAATACCTCTCTTTGTGTGTGAATTTTGTATGCAAAAGAAATCTGTTCAGTTCACAGGAATATGAAACTATGTCCAATTCTATTCCTCAATGAGAAAATAGTCATAAATATGGAATCCATAAGAGCATCTAATTATTGTGCCCCTTCCTTTGAAGTAAAATGATATTTCGATTGTTCAATTAAAAATACAGTAGCTTATCTACTCTGAATACATTTGTAACCTACCAGAAAGCCATTCATGGCCTGGGAAAGCTCCTTTCCCCAATTATGCCATTCAGTGTGTTTAATCATTAACCTGGAATGAGTGGATTCGTTAAAGAAGAAAGCAATCATAAGTCTTCACTGCTTTTGCTAAATTTCCTGTTGATTGGTGTGTGGAAAATCTCAAATATCCAGGGAAGGTAAATAGTTTTTGTTCCTTAGAAAGGGAAGTTTCTCTGAAGGTAAGATTTAGAATTGATAGAAAATTGAAATCAGAAGTAAACATTGAACCCTTGGGCTGTTCACTCATGCTTCTTTCGATGTAGGGTAATACAGTTTGGAATGTTCTCTACCTATACTTTTACTGTTTTTTTATGAGTCCCATATAAGTGAAAATAATGTCATAAAGGTCAAGATAAGTGAAAAAAGACATTTAATTTATTTTTGGATCACATGTGTTTCATAAAGAATAATTTAAAAAAAATATAGGCTCCATTTAAAGTGGTTTTGAGCACATTTTAGAAATTGGTTGTTACTGGCATATGCCATTAGTGATTAAGGCAAAAAAAAAAATCAGATCTTAAGTCACTCTTTCCTTAGACACACGATATTACAAATTTAAAAGGAATTGTAGAAAATAATATCCCAGAGGTGCTTATAAGCTGATTGAATCTAGACCTTTGTCTCTCTGAGGCAACTGGTCGTTATAATCTGTGGGTACCAAGGGAGTGAAATATTTGTGGAGTACTTCTTCCCTCGAGTGGAAGAGAAAGATAGATACACAGTAGGAGAAGAGAGGTCAAACCAAACTGTAGGAATGCTCTTGAGAAACAAAATTCAAGGTTCACTTTTATGTGTTCTTAATGAGCTCATTTCTGCAAAGCAAACTTCCTATAGCCTCTTTATATAAATAGGGAAACAAACACTAAAGTTTGCGTGTCCTTGCAGGTGGCCGATGAGAGCTCTCTAAGAGATTGTGTACCAGTGTCTCCGAGTTTCCTTTTGAAGCCAGATTTAAAAAAAAAAAAAAATGCTAGGCCATAAATAGATTCCTACAAATGTTTGAGGAAAACTGAATTCTTTTTCACGTCCCCTTCCCACTGTCCCTGCCTTCCTTCCCTCTGAATGGTTGCTTATTATACCCACTTTTATAGAGCTATATATGGAGAAGACAGGCATGAAAGCATTTCATGAAACAATTGTAAGATGCTACAAGAGCCACATGAAGAGAGAGCTTAAAAAAAATGCCTGAGCTAAAATTTTCTATTTCATCCACTGTAGTTCAAGCACCTTGGGTGTGATGGAATGCGAAGAGAACAGGTGGAAACCCAGAGGCTGGGCTGCCTCAGTACAGAGACCACTAGGAAGTGGAAGACTTGTTTGTAGGAAGATCACTTCCGATGTTGTTGATAAAGTGCAAAACCCCCAGCCTTTTCAATGTGGGCAAATGACGGTGTATGTTTTATGCCCAGTTCCTACTATTTTATTTAATATGATTTACTGAGATACTTTCAGCCTTGCTTTAATAAATCTGATGAGTTCTCAGAGAGCCTGGTTCTGAGACACTCCTCAAAGAGGCTAACCAACATGAGATAATAAGCCCTCTCTTCAAATCATGCCCTCTGGAGTCCATTGGAAAGGGGCTGTGGGTAGGGAGTGCATGGAAGAGGAGTGGATATAAACGTGTTTTTATAAGCAATTTCCATTTAATTAAAAATGTGTTCTGGATTTATATTTATTTACACTTGAATTATCAAAATGTTCCCTTGGAAGAATATTTTCCCTTTGAGGCATCTTAAGTCACCCTTCCGGAAGCCACATTTTGCCATAAGTAGAAAAACTCCACACCAAAAAGCCGGAGTTTGGTTCCAGACTCTAACCCTACAATTTTGTGTGGGTTTTCTGCTTGGCAAAATGCATGATCCCATCCCTAATCACAATCCACAATAGTACAGTGTGTGACAGTGGGGACAGAGAAGGACTCTTGAAATATACCAGTAAACCTACCGGGGATAGTTGGCTGTGCTTTAGTCTCGGTCAGCTGATGCCGCAAGGGTGTTTCTTTCAGCCACACACATCTGTGGCCCCAAATTATTAGACACATGCAGAATTTGAAGCTTGAGAACGATGTATGTCAATTTTTTAAAATATATATATTATCAGTTCATTGTTTATTCCACTCACATTAGTTCTGAACAGGCAACTGACAAAGCACTTGGTTTTGATTTTCGGGGCCGAGAACACATCTATGCCACATCCTCACTGCTGCTGTCTCTGTGGCATCTTTGTAAGTTTTCCTCAAGCAAAGGCAGGTCATAAAAGAGAGACCATGGGATTTCTACCTCCACTCACTATGTCGGCACGTTGTTCATTCTAGTGCCTCTTTATTGGGAAGAAGGAACTGTTTCCTCTGAGTCATCCCAGCTGAGGCAAGCACTCTTCACCCTCTGTGGGGCTTTGATGGAGGCCCGGCTAATCTTGACAGACTCTTAACTAGGCTAGCTTGGCTTCCCGTAAATGTGGCGCCGCCCTGCCTTCTAGGTAACGATGTGCTCCACCCTGGGTGATGGGCTGAGGGCCTCCTCCTCTTTGTTATTACCCACAACCAACCTCTTAACCACCGTGGGTCACCGCCTAGGTCATTTGCTGCTTCTCATGGCATGTGCACAGAGCGTCAAATGTTCAAAACCATGAAAGCAAGTGAGTGTGTCTCCAAAAAGGCATTTGTTAGCACTCACCCCATGCACTGAACTATTATTTAGGAGAAACATTATAATTGTGATAAAATTACAGATTACAGTCTTTCTCAGACTTCTGACAGTTAGCCTCCACCCATTATCCGCCTATATGGACTGGTCCACTGAGCCGCTTGGAGAAGGACCACTAGCTGAGCACTTGCAAGTGGCCTTCCAGAAGGAAAGGGCAACTCCTGTGAGGATGCTTGTTTGATGAAGTGTCACGTTATTTATAGAAAAGGGAGATGGTAAAGTGTGCTTTCTTTTAAATCTGGCCTTTACTGCACCATATAATTTATGGTAATATAATAAGTGATTTGAAAATAAAGATTTGAGACATTTTAGCATTAGTGTTTTTAAGACAAAACAAACATTCAAAATAAAACCTAAACCGCCAAAGTGAACTCTATCATTAAATGCCTACTTTTTGCTAAATCTGTAACCCAAGCAGTTCCAAATCTCAAACTCTTCATTTGTGACCTCTTGCAAAGTAAAAATAATTGTATTATTTTCTGTGGTATGAAGGCATTATGGCTCGTTATTTTCCCCCTCCCCAAAGTCCAACTAGATCTGCTTCAGCTGCTATTAAATGGGATTAATGAACTTAGAAGAATTTAAATAACAGTATGAGATTTCAGAGATGAATGAACAACCTATAATATTTCAGGCTCCTGACTAGGAGTTATTTCAGCTTTGCCTCATCAAGGCTCATTGAATCTTGGGCCATTATGCACGTATAAATCAGTCTGAACTTTTGAGCTTGCATGAAATAAATTCAATTCACATGTTCTTTTCCTGCCCATACTATGCAGTCGACTAACACACTATTGTGCCAGAAATAAATGTGAGAAACCCTGTAAATAGTAAGTGCCAGGCAGTTCAACTGAGACGATCGAGGCTGTGAAGCCTCACTGTCACCTCAACTCATTGATTTCTCTGTCATGTAGGCAGGGAGCACTGTATCTTCAAGACTCACCACATGAGATAAAAGGGTGATACGTCCCTACAGTTAAGACCGTAAAGGCCAACTCTAGGCCTTCTGGCCAGCATTGTCTATCAACTCCTTTGTCTAAACGGGGCACTCTAAAATCTCAAAACATTATATACTCATTTTATTTTTACCACCCAAAGTCATTCACTGGTCTCACCAACTTTCTGAGCAGTTAGTAAAACTCATGAGAAAGATCCCTGGGAAATCTCAGGTCATCCAACAGCCTCGATTATTTCAGGGAGGCTTGTCAAACCAAGGGCTGAGGATGACATCTGTATTAGCTGCTTTTCTACTGCTATGATAAAATACCAAGGACACTTGTAAGAGAAAACATTTCATTGGACTTACGGTTCCAGAGGGTTCTGGACATGATGGTAGAGCAAGGGCATAGTGGAAGGGCCAGCTGGCAGCTCACAGCTCAAGCTGCACACAGAAAGATGACAGTGAACTGACTAGAAATGGCATCAGCCTTTTGACCCCAAAGCTGGTCCCCACTGATGCGTTTCGTCCAACAAGCCACACTTGCTAATCCTTCCCAAACATTTCTACCAACCAGGGACCAAGTAACTGATGTATGTGCTTGGGGGTCATTTTTATTCAAACCACCACACCATCCATAGATAGGCATTATATTTCAATTACTCATTTCACAATTTAAAACCATGTATACTGAATAGTCAAACAGTTAAGACCGCTATCCCTGAAGGTCCTCTTAAAACCCAAGAATGTTGCTGGGTCTACAAAGCAGGTCACACCTGGAGATCACCATAAAAGAACATACAGTTATATCACAGCCTGCATTTTAATACAATCTCCAGGAATCCATACGCACATTGAAGCTGGAGAAGCATGCTTTGGAGCATTTGTTCTCAACATGTGGGTATAGCACACCTTACCAATGCCACCTGGGCTGTTTCGTAAAATCCCTGTTTTGCTCACCATCTGGCTCGCACTTAGATCTCCAAAACCAAGATTTCAGTGGGTGATGCCCAAGAATCTGCATTGTAAACAAGTACCAGAGGTCCTTGATGCTCAAAACATGGCCTAAGGCCAGATAGAATTTCTGAGGAAATGCAGACTGCTGGGCCTCACTCCTAACTTCCAAATCAGTGCCTGAATTTTAACAAGGACCACAATGATTTCTACATACACTAACATTTGAAAATCATTGTCCATGTGATTCTCATATATAATAACTTCATTTTCTTCCTCTAAGTACAAAGTATTGTTCTATACATAGAATTGGAGGAAAACTTAGGATCCAGGCCTTCTTTCCTAATGGCACCTGACTTCTTTTCTTTGTTCAGCGCAATTCTGTTTCATGCACGAAGCCTCTAGTACCTTTGTGACCCTTCATCTTACACTTTGTCAACACCCTTAGAGCAGTGGTTCTCAACCTTCCTAATGCTGCAACCCTTTAATACAGTTCTTCACGTTGTGGGGACTTCCAACCATAAAACTATATTCTTTGCTATTTCATAACTGTAATCTTGCTACTATTGTGAATTGTAATGCAAATATCTGATATTTGATCCCCCAAGGGGTCCTGACCCACAGGTTGAGAACCACTGACTGAGAGCGAGAGGTTTGAGTTCTGACTGAGTCATTCTCTTACATAAAGAACTGAAAGAGAGGCCTATGCATGGCTAGGAAGTCCTGCACATGACTTTCAAGAAGTCAGTTCCAGCCAAGGGTGCTCTGAGAATTCTTAGCAGAGAAAACATGTGCTTTCTGTGGTATATCCTTTTGCAACATGGATGCTTTGCCCTTGGGAGGAGAGTGGTCAGAACAAAACTTGATATCAAGTCCAGGATGATTTTTCTTCCTTCAGTCTAAAGGTGATCTTGCTGACAGTGGTAGGTACTAGTGACATTATAAACATACCATACGGGAAGGCCATGTTCGGTTTCACTAGCACAGA
Source organism: Peromyscus californicus insignis (assembly GCF_007827085.1). Lineage (NCBI taxonomy): Eukaryota > Metazoa > Chordata > Mammalia > Rodentia > Cricetidae > Peromyscus > Peromyscus californicus. Next base: position 10,154,981 of record NW_026294514.1, on the reverse strand, counting down.
CCCTGATATCATACCAATCTAGTTCCATCTCTTAAATCTGCTGACCATCCTCTATGTACCTATGAATGAGTCATCACCCTCAGTTTGGTGGGCAATAAATGAGAGCGACATTGAAAAGGTACTATGAGAGTTAAAGTAAAAGTTTAAAGCAATTAGCATAATGCTTTAAACATAAATTCAATGAATAACAGTGAATACCAGGCATTACCCATATAGACTAGACCTTTCTCCAATAGCAGTAATCTTTTTTTTTTTTTTTTTTTTTTTCCGTTTTTCGAGACAGGGTTTCTCTGTGTAGCTTTGCGCCTTTCCTGGGACTCGCTTGGTAGCCCAGGCTGGCCTCGAACTCACAGAGATCCACCTGGCTCTGCCTCCCGAGTGCTGGGATTAAAGGCGTGCGCCACCACCGCCCGGCAAATAGCAGTAATCTTAAATGGTCTTATTAATAAAAACAAACCCAGGGCCTGATATTGGGGTGAACGCTGGAAGATCAGAGAAGCAGAACAAGCCACAGCCACCTCACCTTGCCAGTTCCTTAGCTGATCCTCTTTCCTCAGACTGGAAGCCTCTGAGTCCTCATCCAGAATGAATCTCAGCTGAACCGCTGCTAAAGGCCTAAAAGCTTAACTCTAGTACCTGGTCCTCACGCCTTATATACCTTTTGCTTCCTGCCATCACTTCCTGGGATTAAAGGCATGTGTCACCATGCCTGGCTATTTCCCATGTAGCCTTGAACTCACAGAGATGCAGATAGATCTCTGCCTTTGGAATGCTAGGATTAAAGGCACATGTGCCACCATTTTCTGGCCTCTGTATTTAGTGGCTGTTCTGTTCTCTGACCCCAGATAAGTTTATTAGGGTGCACAATATTTGGGGGAACACAATATCACACTCTCCAACATTGCTGCTTTTGCCTCTTGTGTTAGCCAAAGAATTTTGATTTTCATACATCAGTTTTTGCAAATGGATGTGAAAGGTAAGAGCATTGGTCCTAAGCAATGGGGAATCAAGAGTATTCCCATAGAAAAGAACAACTTTTTCTTCAGGATGCTACTTTTAGTAACTATGTGCAAATGGTCTAGTATACTGAAACAAGCCAGTGCCCCCCACCCCTCCAAAAAAAGTGATGGGAACATCAGAGATGGAGTTAATCCATGGAACAGAAAAAAGAGTGGAGGGGCCCAGTTGTGGAAATGTGACTAGAACTTAAGAGGAAACTGATAGGGTTTGTGGAGGCATTTAGAAGAGTGGTACCCAGGAAGGTGACAAGAGGCAAAGCAGAGAATTCCATATCAAAGGCAGACTACCGAAATTCTGGAGAGAGGCTGAGCATAAGAGGAATGAACAACTAACCCTTGATGTTCACCATAAGGAGGTAATTAGTGATAGCATCACTGATTGCTGCAGTTGAGTTGGGAGGACTGCCTTAAGTGGAATCAGAACGTGGAGAGCTGATTTCTCTTTCCAAAAGCACAATTCTAAAAGAAGAAGTAAAGAAAGAGAGTTCACCCCTGAATAAACGGAAGAGTTCTGAAAGGATGGTCAGGTACATCTTGCCTTCAGCTGTGTTAGAGGAGATTGTTTCTCTGACACACTCTCTGGAGGGCCAACGTTTATAGCAAATTTGATGTTGTTAGTGGAAAGTAATTTAGAGCTGAGAGAACATAACTCAGAAGAAAAAATAAGAGAAAGAAGGTGAGCACTCCATAGCGGTACTCCAAAAGAAGTGAGGTGAAATCAGGAGGTGTTTCCCAAACATTTTCCCGTGGATCATATTCACTCTACAAAGAATAAAGAAGTCTCTCTCTGGAGGCTGGGGAGGTTGGGAGTGCAGAAAGGAAGAGAAAAATCTTCTGGAACACCTCAGGCACTGAAAAGTGAAATAAGTTTGGTGGCTAAACATCCACTTTGGATTTGGTTATCTGGATATGTCTGGGTGGGCAAGCTTTTTCATAGCATTGATTATGCAGATAATTGCCTTATATTCGCACTGTCTGGTAGATACTACTTATGGTTCTTAGATGTTTCCCTGGAGCCATGAACTGTCACCATAGTTCATGACTTACAATAGAAACTAAACAAGGCATTTGAAAAGAGAGAAGAAATGTTTTGCATCAAACTTTGTGACATGCCACACTGATGCGTTTTGAATTCCACACTTCAAAACATCTGGTAAAGCTCCCATGGTCCATATACCCATCGAGAGCTTCTCACTCCAAATTTAGTTAAATAAATTGTTAAGAAAGTGTTTTTATTACATAAACACAAGCCCCAAGTGAGCCTAAATACTCTTGGATATTGTAAGCAGAAGTCCCACAAACAGTCCTAGGGTCCTGGGGGCTAAATGATTATTTGACAATGATTTTAGAACAAAGAATACAATACTGAATGATTGCTTTGCCTTTAACTATTATGAATATAGTTTGCTCAGAAAATTCCTGTAATCAATAATTGATATTTAGCATAGTTATTTCTGCCCTACAAGGAAATATGTATATGCTCAAAATATTTTGTTGTGTTTTGAGTAAAATTTAAACCTTGAAACTTCTGGCGCTGTGCCTAGAGTAATTGTTTCCTAGCGAAACATTTTCCATAACAATAATTAACTTTGAATTTATGAAAGTGTTAAGGACATTTTAACATTAAAATGATAATTAACTACAGGAAAGCTAATTTTAAACTTAGACTAAATGCCTAATTTATAAATTATTTGAATTTATTTTCCCACGGGACCTAGAGTAGCACTTCTCAAACTTTATTTTTTTTTATATTTCTTTATTTATTTTCCATCCTGACTGCAGTTTCCCCTCCCACCTCCCCTCCCTGTCCCTCCCACTACGTCCCCTCTGCCCAACTCCACTGCTCGCCCCCACCCCAGCCACTCCTTGTAGCTGAAGTTTTCCTGCCTGGCCCACAGTCAGGATAAATCTCTCTCACCTGCCAGTCCCACAGCCATCAGACCCAACCAAGTAAACACAGAGACTTATATTGGTTTCAAACTGTATGGCCATGGCAGGCTTCTTGCTAACTGTTCTTACAGCTTAAATTAATCCATTTCCATTAATCTATACCTTGCCACATGGCTCGTGGCTTACCGGCATCTTCACATGCTGTTTGTCATCGTGGTGGCTGGCAGTGTCTCTCACTCAGCCTTCCTCTTCCCAGAATTCTTCTCCTCCTTGTCCCACCTATACTTCCTCCTGCCTGACTACTGGCCAATCAGTGATTTTTTTACTGACTAATCAGCAACACACATGACATACACACCATCCCACAGCACTTCCCCCCCTTTTTTTTTCAAAAAGGAAGGTTTTAACCTTAACAAAGTAAAATTACATATAATTTGGGAATTTGGGCATAGCTTCTCTTACTACTTCCTGCTGGAGGGGAGCGCTGTATCTTATGGGTACACAAAGAAAATTTTAGGATTATGGAGTAGTCCGTGAGGGTGTATTGACGTTGGGCGCCATTTGTAGCTAGAGTTTTCCTGCCTGGCCCACAGTCAGGACAAATCTCTCTCACCCACCAGTCCCACAGCCGCTCAGATCAACCAGGTAAACACAGAGATTTATATTGCTTACAAACTGTGTGGCCATAGCAGGCTTCTTGCTAACTGTTCTTACAGCTTAAATTAACCCATTTCTATAAATCTATACCTTGCCACATGGCTCGTGGCTTCCCGGCATCTTCACATGCTGTTTGTCATCATGGCGGCTGGCAGTGTCTCTCTGACTCAGCCTTCCACTTCCCAGCTCTATTCTCCTCCTTGTCCCGCCTATACTTCCTGCCTAGCCAATGGCCAATCAGTGATTTATTTATCGACCAATCAGAGCAACACATTTGCCATACAGAACATCTCACAGCAACTCCTCCTCCATTTCTCTTCAGAAAAGAATATCCTATGGATGTCAACAAAACATGGCTGGCCTGGAACTCAGAGATCGACCCGCCTCTGCCTCCAGTGTGTTGGGATTAAAGGCAAAGGTGTGTACCACCACTGCTTGCCTGGCTGCACTTCCCAAACTTTAACGAACACAAAACCACCATGAAGATCTTGATGAATTGCTGATGCAGAGGGAACAGGTGAGACCTAAGCTTCTGCCCTCACACCATCTTCCCGACCCTGCTCCCCCATCCCCCCACTGCCCTCAGCCCACCTTCCAACTAGCAGGGACTCAGTCTTTTAGAATGTGGAAACTACAAACAGATTACAGAATCACTAAGAGAAGGATACCTTCAGCCATCTAAAATAACTGTAGCTGAAATGAGATTGCAAAGCTTAGCACAATCCTTACATGAAAACTCTGTTGGTCTGGGCTCTTTGTTTTTTTTTTTTTTTTTTTTTTTTTTCTGGAAATGGCAACTTCTAGTCAGTGACTTTGTGGGGTTGGATGCTCCTGTTTTACTGTTGCCACTCCCCACCTGCATGGTTTCCAGAAGATGCTCTCCCAGGATTCTATAGAGAATCTTATAAACCAGCAACATCTTTGTTAGAGGCTGTGATGACAAATCTTCATTGTCAACTGATTGGGTTTAGTATCACCAAATAGACATTTTCCAGGAGGTTGAACTACTGAGGGATAACCCATTCTGAACCTGGTGGCAGCATCTGTGGGCTGGAGGCCAGGGCTAAGTAAGAACAAAGGAGGAAGGGAGTGAGTATGAACATGTATCAGTCCCTGCTTTTTGACTGTAGATACAATGCGGCAAGTCATTTTATATTCCGGCCACCATGCCTTTGGCACCATGATGGATATGCCATATTCCTTATGTATGCACTCAGCTGAGGAGCCCCCATGGAACTGGACCAGGACCTCTGGATAAGTGACACAGTTGATTAGCTTGAACTGTTCAGGAGGTCCCCAGGCAGTGGGACTGGTACCTGTCCTTGGTGCATGAACTGGATTTTTGGAACCTAGGGCCTATGCTGAGACACTTTGCTCAGCCTTGGTGCAGGGAGGAGGGGACTGGACCTGCCTCAACTGAATCTACCAGGCTGGGCTGTCTCCCCAGGGGAGACCTTGCCTTGGAGGAGGTGGGAATGAGGGGTGGATTGGGGGGAAGGAGAGGGGAGGACAGAGGAATCCATGGCTGATATATAAAATTAAATTAATTATAAAATAAAAATATTTATTAAAAAATAAAACAAAAAACTCTAAAAAAAACCAATTTCAATTTGTATTTATTTATTGTGCATCCCTGTGTATGTATGCATGTTTATATGGAAGTCAGAGAACCTGAAGAAGCGGTTACTTTTCTTCCATCATTGGGCTCTGGGGGCCCAATGCAGGTCAGCAGGCTTGGAACCAGGCACCCTCAACCACTGAGCTATCTTGCTGGCCTCCTGATTGGCATTTTGTCACAGCAATAAGAAAAGTCATCAATACAGAGTGCTTACTGGGAGTGATAAGCCCAACACAGTGTCAAAGGTCATATGCATTTCTTTTCATCACCAAAGTAGAAAAGTATTCTATAAATTCCTAGAAATGTTTCTTAGAATGATCTCTACGCATCAAATTAACACTATATTGTATTCTCAGCATTGCTACAAGCTTTCTCAAGATGTGACCTTTGCATTATGCTCCAACCTTTCCTGCATTTCTCTCAGAAGAGTGATTTCAGTTCCTCCAGGATGCCCAGGGCCTTTGCACTTACAGTTTCTCTTGAGCTGTACTTTTGGCCTGACTGACTCTGAATTTCACCATGCAGTTAGTGAATTAACTCCTGCTTCTAACATATAGCTCATCTCAAGCATCAATTTTCCCAAAGGGCTTTCATGAGGCCCTAAACCCACAAGACAGTTCTCTTGGCTCTACGAACCGTTTTTCAGATAACTTTATGTATTTCTCACTTCTGCCCTTTGTTCTCCCTTTGTTTAATGTTCCTGCTGAAAGCTTGGTGAAATTTAGGATTGTTTTAATCCTCTCTGCCTCAGGGTGCCAAGCACAGCTCTAGGCACATGATTGAGCTTCTCTGAGTAAGCAATCGGAGAAGGAAAGCCTGGATGTTCACTCTGACCAATAGCTCAGCTTTGAACTACTGTGGCATCTTGAAAGCTCATGCAATGATTAAACAAAGATTCCCACATACAACTTATTCTCAAAAGCACGCTGTTTTATATAGCTTCCATGGTCTACCAGTTTTGAACTCCTTGACAATGACCAACAGTGGATAACTATAATCAACAAGTGAGTTTAGACTGTCAAAGTGACATGTTAGCAGTCCTCAAAATTTATGTCTTTTTAAAAATCTTTGCAGAGCAATGCCACTTGAATTTGCTTATTCTCCATTTTATTTATGTAGAAGACTGCAAACAGATCCATATATATCACCATGCACAAAACTCATATCCAAGTGGATCAAAGACCTCAACATAAATCCAGCTACACTGAACCTGATAGAGGAGGAAGTAGGAAGTAGCCTAGAAAGCATTGACACAGGAGATCAGTTCCTAAATATAACACCAGCAGCACAGATACTGAGAGCAATAATTCAGAAATAGGACCTCCTGAAAATGAGAAGTTTCTGTAAGGCAAAGGACACAGTAAATAAGACAAAACAACACCCTACAGAATGAGAAAAAATCTTCACCAACCCCACATCTGACAGAGGACTGATCTCCAAAATATACAAAGAACTCAAGAAACTAGACATCAAAATACCAAACAATTCAATTAAAAAATGGGCTACAGATCTAAACAGAGAATCTCAACAGAAGAATCCCAGATGGTGGAAAGACATTTAAGTAATTGCTCAACATCCTTAGTCATCAGGGAAATGCAAATCAAAACTACTCTGAGATACCATCTGAGATACCTGTCAGAATGGCTAAGATCAGAAACACTGATGACAGCTTATGTTGGAGAGGATGTGGAGCAAGGGGAACTCTCCTCCACAGCTGGTGGGAATGCAAACTTGTACAGCCACTTTGGAAATCACTATGGTGGTTTCCCCGAAAATTGGGAGTCTACCTCAAGACCCAATGACACCACTCTTGGGCATATACCCAAGGATTGCTCAAGCATACCACAAGGACGCTTGCTCAACTATGTTCATAGCAGCATTATTCATAATAGCCAGAACCTGGAAGCAACCTAGATACCCCTCAACCAAAGGATGGATAAAGAAAATGTGGTACATATACACAATGGAGTATTACTCAGCTGTAAAAAACAATGACATCATTAAATGTGCAGGCAAATGGATGAAACTAGAAAATATCATCCTGACTGAGGTAACTCTGACTCAGAAAGACAAATATGGTATGTAGTCACTCATAAGTGGGTACTAGATGTAAACCAAAGTGTAACCAGACTACAACCCACAGTTCCAGAGAAGCTACCTAATGAGGAGGAACCTAAAAGGGACGCATGGATTGCATTGGCAAGGGGAAATAGGTGAGATCTCCAGGAGTAAACAGGGGGCAAAGGAAGGCAATAGAGGGGAATGGTTGGGGATGAGAACATGAGGGAGCATGATAGTCAAGCTGGGGGAGGGACGGAGTGGGAGAGCAATGAAAGAGATACCTAATAGAGAGAGCCATTATGGGGTCAGAGAGAAACCTGGTGCTTGGGAAATTCCCAGGAATCCAGAAGGTTGACCCCAGCCTATACTACTAGCAATAGTGCCTGAGCTGGCCTACTAATCAGATTTGTGAATACCCTAACAGTCATCATAGAGCCTTCATCCAGTAACTGATGGAAGTAGATGCAGAGATCCATAGCCAAGCACCAGGCCGAGCTCCAGGAGTCCAGTAGAAGAGAGGGAAGAGGGATTATATGAGCAAGGGGGGGAGGGTCACAATCATGATGGGGAAATCTACAGAGACAACTGAATCAAGTCCAAAGGAACTCATGAACTTTAGACCAACAGTTATGGAACCTGCATGGGACAGGACTAGATCATGTGCATATGGGAGACAGTTGTGCAGCTGGATCTTTTTGAAGGGTCCCTGGCACTGTGATCAGGATCTATCTCTGGTGCATGAGTTGGCTTCCTGGATCCCATTACCTATGGTTGGACACCTTGCTCACCCCTAATAAAGCAGGGAGGGGATTGGTCCTGCCTCAATTGAATATACCAGGCTTAGCTGTCTCCCCATTGGAGAACTTACCCTGTTGGAAGAGGGGATGGAGGAGGAGATGGGGGGAAGTGGGAGGAGCTATGAAAAGAGAATCTGTGATTGGTATGTAAAATGAATAAAACAAAAAATACATTATTACCAATGTGGGGGAAAAAGAACTAAATAGACTATTACATTCAAGTAAAATTCAAATTAATAAAAAATCAGAATAACTGCAAAAAAAACCTTTACAGATCAATGCCACTTGAATCTGCTTATTCTCCATTTATTTATTTATTTATTTATTTATTTATTTATTTATTTATTAACATTTATTCACATTTCCATTGTGGTTTGGTAAAGATCATATGTCAACTCCTTTGCTTATATTTGATGCCAGGGTTGCATTCTTTTTCCTTTGGGCTCAGAGTTTCCTTTTAACCTGTTAGTTTTTGTAGGCTAAGGAGATCCTATCTACAATCCAATCTGGCATTCAGACATTATATGGCAATAAATACTCTTTAACGAACTGACACCAGCAAAGAGAACATCAAGCACCACCACTTTACCCAGGAGCAGAATCACACATCTCTTCTGTTTCCTTTTCAAGGAGGCTTCTTAAATTTGAAAGTTATATTATGTACCAATTATTTAATTTGTGTCTTAGTGTTCCTGGAAACTCTACGTCTTAAAGGCAAAACAAAGTAAGAAGCTGGGCAACACAGCCATTTGTAGTATCTGTGAGTATGAACAAGTATTGAGTAGGTTCAAAAATGCCACTTAGAGAAAACACACGGATTCCACATCAGAAAAGCCTTTAAGGGATTAGCCAAAGCTTCATATGTCGCTTTATGACAACCCCAAATTAATGAATGTATTATTGAAGGAGACTTCTGAATTAAGCGAATTTTTTTTTTGTTATTAATTTCTCAAACTGTTTTGGCCTGGTGAACCATGGCTCTGACTACAGAAGGTAGAGAGCATGGGCTGCAGCCCAAATGCTGTCAGAAGATAAGCAATGGCTCCGACAGACATCAATCTGTTACTGTTCACAAGGCTGTCTCCTCCTCCCCTTCCCCTTCCAGTTATTAAGGAACAGTGTCAGTCATGGGCCTGTTCCTCCTTTCTCTTTTTATTAATGATTTAACATGGATATGTCATTACCGCTCTATACATCTTTATGCAGACGGCACGACTGTGCATTTTAATGGCAAATCTGTTTCTCACTTAACTACTGAACTGCAAAAAGACTTTGGCAGACTGGTTCCAGGAAAACAAACTGGTTTTAAAAGCAGCAAAAACGAAAACAATGCTTTTTGGCTCTACTGCTCATCGGAGCTTGAATAGTGATTACTTCAAAAGCCAGAATCCTTTGAGAACATGGCTTATGAGACAATCTTAAGATATAGGCTCAGCTTGAATACACAGTGAAAAGTATACTCCTTGTTGTGCTTTAAGGGTTGGGCTGAACTAAGGAGATACGTTCCTGGACTTAAATCGTAGAAAAATTTCAGCTATATATAAAATGATTCTCACTTATTAATTAATCCCAATTAAAATATTTCCTGCTTTCAGTTTTTAAATACCAACCATTAAAAATAAATTGGTCTTTAAAATGTTAGTGTTTAGTGTAAGTATTCAAAAAATATAAAATGGATGTACTAAATAATTTATAAGAATATGAAACACTTGAATCAAATATAAGGAAGGGCTGGTTTCACTTATAGCAAATATATTATTACTCACATTGTAACCATGAAATTTTTAAATCTCATGCTTTGAAAAAAATTCCTAATTATATTGACTTTTTTCTCTGTATCTTTCTGCTTCTCTTTCTCTATTGTTCTTCCACTTTTATATACTTTCTAGATATACGCAAATATCTATATGTTTCAAGCCAAATTTCTTTAAAGCTCTCAACAACAATTTCTTTAGAGCATTTAACAACTGTTACATGTGTTCATTGATTTTGATTCTTTCTTTTCAAAACAAGGGAACAAATAAATCTCTTGTATAGTCTCAGCAGCCAGAGCTTTTTTTATTTTTCTTTCCCTTTCTGTTTGTGTCTGCAGATCAGAAAGTTGCCTTGACACATCATGAGGTGTACCAAAGCAGAAAGAGCCGCAACAGCCTCATCTGAGTTCCAAGCCTGGATAAATTTTACGATTACTTTATTTAACAAAAATTCAATTTATGTAGAAATCCAAAAGGATCTTCCTAGTGAGACAGGAAAAGCCTAAGCTTTATCTGTTTACCAATTCCCCCCTTTGCTCTCCAGTTTTCTGAAAGGACAGAAACGCCATCTTTAGACCACTTACTTTTCTGACAAGATGACACAATTTATTTCCAGAGTGACCATAGACTTGCTCAAGGTAACACAGATGATAAAAGATAAGTGGACCTGTGTTGTTGTTTGCTTGTGTCTTTTGGGGGGACCATCACCCAGCTCCCAAATAAATCACACACAGAGACTTATTTTTAATTATAAATACCCAGCCTTAGCTTGGCTTGTTTCTTGCCAGCTTTTCTCAACTTTAAATTATCCATCACCTTTTGCCTCTGGGCTTTTCCCATTCTCTTACTTCTGTAAATCTTACTCTTACTCTGTGGCTGGCTGTGTAGCTGTGTAGCTGGGTGGCTGGGTGGCTGTGTAGCTGGGTGGCTGGGTGGCTGGGTGGCTGGGTGGCTGGGTGGCTGGGTGGCTGGGTGGCTGGACCCTGGAGTCCTCCTCCTTCCCTGGCTACTGCTTTCTCTTCCTTTTTACTCCCAGCTTTCTCCTATCTATTCTCTCTGCATGTTAGCCCTGTCCATATCTCTCTCCTGCCTTACTATTGGCCATTCAGCTCTTTATTAGACCATTAGGTGTTTTAGACATGCCCAGTAACACAGCTTCACAGAGTTAAACAAAAGTAACACACCTTAAAATAATATCCCCAACAACCCTGTATACCAGATATGAGTCAAGCGTCCCCTGAAACTTTGAAATACGATAGAAGCCCCACTCATAAAACACATGGCACAGAAGACCAATTATTGCTGAAGCTAGAACATGTTGCTGAAGCTAGAGAACATGGACCTGGACTGTGATACAGAAATGGCATCAAGGATGATCAGAACTCAAAAGAATGGGGCCTTCGGCATCATGCTGATTTAATTAAAATGCAGAATGTTCAGTAAGTATCTGGTCTTGTGCAAGATGTGACCTGAAGAACATAAAATACATTTACTCTTTCCTTATAACCTTCATATAAAATCAACAGTTGTGGAGGCACAGTCTATGAGTTAGTGCGGAAGTCCTGGTGTACATGACCATTTTAGTAACAATAATACTCATTTGTAGCTGGAGTTAATATGAATTTAATATCACCTTAAGATTATGTAGAAGATATGCTCCACTTCTTACACACACACACACACACACACACACACACACACACACACACACACACACACACCTTGGTCCTGTACATGTGGTGATAGTGAACTTTTTATGTCTGACAAAAAAGAATAATAAAGATAAAGTCACGATATTGTTAGCATAAAAGTATGTGGTTTTAGGTGTTGAATAATGATCCTGAAAGTAAAACGCTTTTAGAACTCTACAGGGTAGCCTCAGTATAACGCATCTAAATACAGTGTGTTGTGTTCCAGATCCTGTCTCACATATCATAAGTCACCTGGATTTTACTCATATCTGGTCAGAGTGAACATTTCCAAAGATAAAATCATAGTATTTATTGAGAAAACAAGATGAATAACATTGTTAAGATTTCTAATCTAATGAGGAATAAATTAATCCTAACTCACATGGCTGTTGATCACAACTCTTATGTATCTGCCACCCAAGCATGCTCATAACAGCATTTATAAACATAAATCAGAAAAGAGTTGTTTTGTGAACAGTGAATATATTTTTTAAAGCATCACTTAAGATATTCATTCATGACAAAGTATAATGTCACTTTCGTTTTACCATAAATAAAGGGGATGCAAGATCAATTCTTGGCACAAAGTTATCTGCTACAAGTAAATGTTGTTTGAATATATTATAAGTGATGTATTGCCATTATTATGATTCTTCATGCACTGAGTTAGTTGGCCTCATCTTTTTACAGCTACATTGACTTCTATCCCTGAATCTTCTTCAACTTATGTCGGGTGAACTCTCTACTCACTAGTATAAATCTAAGAGGATGATGTGATAAATGGCTTTGCAGAATGCTTGAGTTTTTTATTTCCACATACATGCTACTCATTCTTTTTTTTTTTTTTTTTTTTTTTTTTTTGGTTTTTCGAGACAGGGTTTCTCTGTGCAGTTTTGCGCCTTTCCTGGGATTCACTTGGTAGCCCAGGCTGGCCTCGAACTCACAGAGATCCGCCTGGCTCTGCCTCCCGAGTGCTGGGATTAAAGGCGTGCGCCACCACCGCCCGGCTGCTACTCATTCTTAATGTGGAAGAAAATGTAAAGGTAAATGTCCCAATTTTTTTAAATCAGTAATCCATCAAATAAGTCCATTGATTTAGCACCCACTGTGTCCCAGCCATTGTGGTCACTAGGAATCCAGCAAACAAAACCCTGTCCATGATTAGTGTGCCTTCAAGTAGAGTCATTGATGAGTCATTGATGTTATTTATCTTGTTTTCTCAATAAATACTATGATTTTATCTTTGGAAATGTTCATTCTGACCAGATATGAGTAAAATCCAGGTGACTTATGATATGTGAGACAGGATCTGGAACACAACACACTGTATTTAGATGCGTTATACTGAGGCTACCCTGTAGAGTTCTAAAAGCGTTTTACTTTCAGGATCATTATTCAACACCTAAAACCACATACTTTTATGCTAACAATATCGTGACTTTATCTTTATTATTCTTTTTTGTCAGACATAAAAAGTTACATTGATATTGTAAATGTATTCAGAAGATGCCAGCAGCCACAGCCATCTTGATGTTCAGAAAGTATCAGAGCTAAGAGATGAGTGAATGGGGAGAATGCTTTTTCCTGGAGTTTGGTCAAAGATACCAGCTTCTAAAATAGCTGAAGCCAAGGTTAGTTCAAGGTTAACAATCACTGATGGAAGAGAAAGATTCTCAGTGTTTCTAACATGGCAAGAAATTTAATTTGAAACAATAATCAGGTGAAGACAATGATAAGAACACTTTCTGATGAGGTATAATTTTGTTCCATTAGAAAAATTCAAAGAGTTTCATTTCTAACATAGCACATATATTGAGATCTAATTCATATTTATCACAATAAAGGAAATGCATCTTGCATCCATTTCAATGTTTTCTAGTGTAATCACAGAATGATACAACCATCACCATAACCAGTTTTAAATTTCCATCACTTCAGAAAGGAATCTTATGTCTATTAGTAATTACTCTCCATTTCCCAACCCCCTGGACTCCAGGAAACCATTAACATATCTCTTATGTTTATAATTTTCTTTTTCTGGCATACAGTTTAAATTGAATCGTAATATATATGGTTCTCTGTCCTTGTCTTCTCTAACTTGCTCAAAATGTTCCATCTTTCATGACTGTTTCAAGGATCGTTCATGTGTTGGGAAACAGTCTGATAGTTAAGCAGCTACACTTCTAAGTATATAATATTCTGAAGCGTATTCTAAGTATATAATATATTCCATGTATATAATAATATGAAAACAAATATCCAAACACAAATGTACAGCGCTTCATAGTAGCCAAAATGTGGAAACAAATCAAGGGTCTGTCCACTGATAAGTGATTGAAAACCATGGCTGTGATGTGCTGGTTCATGTTATAATATGAATACAACTGCAAACAGCTCAGCTTTGTTCTCCCATAGGATTATGATTTCAGAGCTTTGCATTTTGGAACTAAGAAGTAAGAGTACCGGAAAAGCAATCTCAAACACAGCGCTAAGGTGCTGCATCTAAAGGAGTCCTTGTTCCAAATTTTAAAACTTGTCTCAGGTAGCAATGAGGTCTTAGAAAACAATGGGCTGTCTTCTTTGGTGGGAAAAACATCCCAGTCTACAGCGGTCTCTCTGAACATCCAACCTCAGGCTCTTCCCTGTCCACCAGACAACTTATGTGTTAGTATTAAAATGCAAATACTCTGTTTCTTGAAGGTTTTAAAATAAGACAACTCACTTTGAAGATGATTTTAGAAGAGCTCTCATAACTGAATAAAATTTATCTTTATTTCTGGAAGTCATCACTAATAGTAAGATATTCCAATTTTTTTTTTTTTTTTTTTTTTTTTTTTGGTTTTTCGAGACAGGGTTTTTCCTGTGTAGCTTTGGGCCTTTTCTGGATCTCGCTCTGTAGACCAGGCTGGCCTTGAACTCACAAAGATCCGCCTGCCTCTACCTCCGAGTGCTGGGATTAAAGGCGTGTGCCACCACCGCCCAGCGATATTTCATATTATAATTACACAATCTACATATTTAAAGATGCAGTTTTGCATGTCACTCTTACTCTGTCTATTGTCTTTTTTGATTGAGAAACATGGCACAAGATAGCCTTAGGATTTTTTTTTTTTTTGGTTTTTCGAGACAGGGTTTCTCTGTGTAGCTTTGCGCCTTTCCTGGTACTCGCTTTGGAGACCAGGCTGGCCTTGAACTCACAGAGATCCGCCTGCCTCTGCCTCCCGAGTGCTGGGATTAAAGGCGTGCGCCACCACCGCCCGGCCAGCCTTAGGATTTTTAAAACTAGAATTTATCATAATTTCAATTTTCATTGGGTAGTTGATTATATATACATATTAGTGTGAATATATTTTCCATAAAGAATTGTTTTCATTTCCAGAAGCATCATCTTTAGCTGAGCTTGTAGGCATGGCTACTATCTACATCTAGTGAAATCATCTTTCAAAGATCTGGATTTATGATATCTGTGCAATGAGAGTCACACTGGCCAACATCCAGTCAAGTCATTAAAATTTAGAGGCGGATCTTCTGAAATGAGAGAATAAAATCTTCTTTGTGTATAAATTGTTTTATTAGATAATGTGTTGATACTGCAATATTTCAGTTCAGGAAGAAGGCATTTTAATTAATATGTAGGTTAAAATATCTATAAATCTTCAAGAAAATAAAATCCCTCTTTAGCTCGATGTGTCTGAATTATACGTAAATGGAGTCAGTCCTTGAACCAGACTGTGAGTCAGAATCAATACTTACCTGAGACCTTCTCAGAAGTATAGGGCTACTAAACTTTGCTTCTGGCCTCCAGGAAAGTAGCCTGAGCAAGGTGAAACACAATTTAATACCTGGAATGAAAACTTCAGATGACATTGGGTGTGCTCAGCGTGGGGTGGCCATAGATGAATTGAGACTTCATAGCACCAAATCTAATATACCAAAGTATTGTGTGGCTTTAAGGATGGCTCCAGAGTTTTGGCCTCAAGCCCCACTTTGACATCACATGAAGATGCCCTGCACCATACTCTGGGGATGGACATTCTCATAACTAAGCAGTGAGAACTTCACCAGCTCCCTGAAGTTGTGAGTCTTACACTGCGGAGTAGAACATGTGTGAGCACAGAGAGCATCAGAACACCATGTTGGTGTCATCAACCTTCTGGAACCAGAGGAAGTTATTACTCACAAGTGGCCCGGTATAGGAATAAAACTGAGCTGCCAAGGGACCCACATACAGGAGAGTTTTTAATGCTTGGGTAAAGAGTTTGAATAAGGTTAAGGGCATCTTTTGAAGAGGTAAGCTTTACCTGAATGAAAATTAGAAGAATAAAAAATGAATTTAATTTCTAAGTAGTCTAAGTACTACCTAATTTGTGAAACAATACCAGCTAATGTTCCAGAGTCTGAAAAACCATTTACCTCAGAGCAAATGGATTATGGGAAGTGTTCTTCAAGGCCAGTTGCTTTGTCTTTCAAGATGTCTCATGCACCCTCCACTACCCCATTGCTACAAATCTTCAGGAAGGACCCTTCCTTGTTTACCCCTGATCCTATATACTACTGCCACCTGATCCCTCTGAGCCCAGCTCCTCTTAATGCATCTAATTTATGTGTTAATATTTAGCAATTCCAACTTTCATTGTTGTTTCTTTGTGATGGAGCCTCCTTAGTGGTCAAGTTGAACTAAAATCAAGCACCTTTTATCCCTTTCACATGGAATGTTGGTCTTATTTGTTTGCCTGGATCCTTGATGCTTAAGTGTCATGGTCAATCATGCCTTGATGTCTTCCTTAACTCCATTTTTTCCTTAAAAAGATGCTTTGTTTTGTTTTTGCCTTTTATAATATCCAATATCCACTTAACTCAACCTTTAAAATTTCAGATTAAATCCTTTGAACATAAAACATTCTTGCAATACTGCAATCCTTATGACCCTTCGTTCGTTCATGCCAAGTTGCTTTGAAGGTTGCTCTATTCATCCTCTTCAAGCTGCTTTGTATGTCCAGAAGAAAGGTGGAAAACTCAAATACTTCCAAGGACCGAGGTCCTGACAAGTCATGCAGGTGAGTGACATGGCTAGAAAAAAGCAAAATGGAGGAGCCATAGCACACCGGAGTGTGTGTATTGTACAGTGTGGAACAGGACAGCTCCTCTTCAGAGCTAACCAATTGTTGCTATGGGGGAATGCCCACTGTTGCCTGTTTTTCCAAAGCAAAATAAGAAATCGAGACTTCTACCTGAAATACCCGAATGTTTAAAACACTATGGGTCAAACAAAATATCACTCCATGTCTGTAGCCTGCATCTGCCTCCTAGCTTTGGGTCTCCAGACGTAGGGTACTTGCATTCTGATTGCATGATGGACTGTGTTCACACACGCATGCACACACACACACACACACACACACACACACACACATACACATTTGTTCAATATTATTTTCAAGTAATTAAAGGGTCTCAATTTTCCCATGAGCTCAATGAATATTTTCTTCAGTTTTGAACAGGACAACGAGAAGTTTTCAAACAAGCTGTTTAGCTATGCTATCAAAACCATTGCATATACTTGAAGACATCACACACACACACACACACACACACACACACACACACACACACACACACATCTATATCTATATCTATATCTATTTATCTATCTATCTATCTATCTATCTATCTAAGCATTATATGGACTAAGTAGGTTGATTAGGAATGTATATGTATATATATTTATATATGAATGCAATAACAATTAGTGAAAAAAAGAGGCTATGAATTTGAAGGAGATTGGGGAGGGGTATTTGGGAAGGTTTGGAGTAAAGAAATGGAAGAGATATAATATGGTATAATCTCAAATATGAAAAATAAAATAAATCACTGCTGTTTGGTACAGGTAAGCTTCATTATGAAGTGTACTGACTTAAATAGAAAACTATGTCCTCTGAGACTAGTAAGACCATTGGATATTATTGACTGCCATATTAGGTTACATATTAAAACCCTGCCTTGATCTGTTGATATTAATACTTAATTAACTACACTTGTATCTGCCAGCTAATGTCAGATCTGTCATATTTATTAAGGTAGTATAGATTATTTTATTAGTATTGTGCACTTAATAAGATCTGTTTCCAACATAATTTGTTTCCTTCAGACAGAAGGTAAGGAGTAAATTTGTCAGAATTAGGGATGTCTAGGAGCCACTATAAGTAATGTGGTATAAAATATAAGTAATAGAGTAATATGTAGCTAGAGTTTTTCTGCCTGGCCCACAGTCAGGACAAATCTCTCTCACCTGCCAGTCCCACAGCCATCAGACCCAACCAAGTAAACACAGAGACTTATATTGGTTACAAATTGTATGGCCATGGCAGGCTTCTTGCTAACTGTTCTTACATCTTAAATTAATCCATTTCCATTAATCTATACCTTGCCACATGGCTCATGGCTTACCGGTATCTTCACATGCTGTTTGTCATCATGGCGGCTGGCAGTGTCTCTCTGACCCAGCCTTCCACTTCCCAACTTTATTCTCCTCCTTGTCCCGCCTATACTTTCTGCCTAGCCACTGGCCAATCAGTGATTTATTTATTGACCAATCAGCAACACACTTGAGATACAGACCATCCCACAGCTGTAATATTTACCAATTGTATGGTAAAATGTAAAAATATTTTAGAATAATTTATTAATGAATACTTTTAACATTTTTTATCTTCATGTTTTTTCTAATAGTCTACTCATATCTCTAGCCCCAGCTCCTTACCTTCATAGAAGTCAGTGAGTCAAAACCTCAAGTAGGTTGATCCAGGAGAAGGATGGGGCTTGATCAGTTTCAGGGGAAGAAGGAATAAATATGGATTTTTAGGAACAAAAGTGAATTCTTTGGGAAAGATGTCTGGCTGTGTCTGTGTTACAGAATCACTAGATCTGTGCTGATTCTTTCTAAGCTAGGTAAAACCTGCTAGCTACTACACCACTATCGTACCTCCAGGCCCACCTGCCCCAAAATGAAGTAACATGAAGTTAATCATTAAATTCTGGTTTTATTTCAGACTCGCAGACTAGACATCCATTCTCAGTCCTCCAAAACCATGTGACATGAGGCAAGCAGTTCCTGACTGTCAGCTGGCCAGGGAGAAAGGGTCTGGGGGTCTGAGAGAGCTAAAAGTCAAAGAACACCCTTTCATATGGGCAGGGAAGGAACAAACTTTCTCAAAAGATGTCTTCTTGTGTTATATTGGTTTTCTTCAGAGGAAGCAAAGAAACTAGATGTACATACTTCCAGAAGTTTCTTAGTAGTTACTCCATTATTGTTGTCACACTGAACTGTGTACAGATCATTACACTTTCTTCTCCAGTCTTCTGTATCTTCTCCTAACCTCAGGCTATGATGTGGATATTGAATAGGTGTACTCTGGCAGGTCAAGAGTACATGTTCTTACCAAGGTCAAGGTGCAAACCTACTGGGTGCTGATGACTGTATAACCCTCTCTGGAGTCTTACAGACACTGGTGACTTACTGCATGACATTGGACAAAGTTGAGGACTTCTAAGTCTCAGTTCTGTCTCTCTGAAGTAGTTGTGACAACCTGTCTCCCAAGACTTTGGAGAAAATTAGTTCATTTATCATATGGCCAAGGTATAAAACTTTATGTGGTGGTTGGTACTTGTTACTAAAGTTGTCATACAGGCATATTTTGCAGGGATAGAAAAGAGCTAAGAACACTGCTTCCTGTTCACAATTCATTGCTCAGTAGTTCTTTGTGTAGTTTTTTTTCTCAAAGTTTACTTTTAAGGTAAGGAAAAGTTGACAGCTTTATGAAAAAAAAATCTGGCCATGAATTTTAATATTTAATTTACTTCCAAAATGCTTTAGGGAAAATGACTTTTATGGAAGAAAAGTTACATTCATATTGGGGTATGACTGCTAATTCATATAATAAGTTTGTCTCTATCAACTGAAGTAGGAATGTAAATCTCAAGTATCCGGACAGGGCTCTGTGATCCAAAGGCAGTTCTGGTTCTCTGTCAATGCCTTTAAACATTTGCGATTCAATTTGATATTTACCTATCTTCTGAGAATGGCATGCTTTCACAAGTGAAAATGAGAAAGCAATTTTAAGAAAAAAAATCCTCATGTTTGTTAAAATTGGCTTAATTATCAGTGTCAAACGCTTATGTGAAAAATAGATTTTTGTACCATATGTATGGTATGAATGGGATAAAGAAAGGGAGCATTGGGAACATAAAAGCTTTCTTTTTTTTTCTTAAGAATGTCTTTAAAAATACACTACCCACTAACCAAAAGCATATTTTTAGATATGATAAGTACAAAGAATAGACCACTACATAGTGATTCGTGAGCTCTGGGAACTTGCTGAAGTGACAAAAAATGGTATAACAATTCCAGCTATTAAATTATTGGTGATTTATACAAAAGAATATTCACGAATATGCATTTGCAAATACATCAATGGTACACTTACTTAAAACACTCACAAAAATAGAAAAAAGTGTCAATTCTAAAATAGTGGCTAAAAAAACAGTGTGTTCATCTGACAGAGTATCATACTGTAGTCAAAATCACTTTTAAATACTTATAAATGATGGTAACTAAGTTAATAAGTTATAACTCACTAATAAGAGGTTACTAAAATGTATGCACACATAGCAATGCCTTAGACTTTTACCGACTGGTCAAATAGATTATGGCTTCACCATTTCAGGTCTACATGCAAGCTAGTAGAAGTCCTGTGACTTTTGTTGGTTCTCACTGGAAGTATTCTGGAATTCCTTGAATTTCTCCAGCATGAATAACCATGGCTTTCTCAAGCTGCATAACTCCCAAGATGCTAGGCTTGTAGACACAGCTCTGCAGTTCTTTGCTGGGGGTAGCACCATCTCTTTGATACTGGTGGCTACCAGAGGTGGACGGTTGGGAGGCTTTCGTAGTTTCTGGCCATGGCAGACACCCTTAGACCTTCAGGGATCATAACTGCAGGGCTACTTTTCCTAAAGACAGAAATTGTGCTGCCTTCTTGCTAAAGATGGAGCAGGCTGTTAGCTCTGGGTCTCCATATGTCTTTGCTCTGGCCCCTGTGTCCTTATTGTAGATGACTGCCAATTGCCAAATCAGTGTAGAGTCTGGTTTACAAGGAAGATATTCCATCATGGTTGATGTTCAGGCAAAGGCCAAGAAATACAACTGTTTAAGTCCTACATTTAGTAATATTTGAAGTCCCTTCTTTCTCATTTAGAAGCAGCCCTTTCCCTGATGTACCTGAAGGATAAAGTCCATGGCTGTGCACTGGGGTCCAACCACCAAAGAAGTTCTTCTCCATGCCAGTCACCATTTTCCTTTCAAACAGAGCCCTCTGGGACATGTCTCACACCTATCTGCAACCCAGCAATGCTTTCACTATCCTTTGGAGATTTTGTCATGTGAACTTTGTACCATAAACTAATGGGTGCAATTGTTCTCAGACTCTGGAAATGGGCAGTCAGAATCGGAAGTGTTAGGAAATAGATCCAGTCACACTTTAAGAATGTTATTTTGGGTTTTATTTTCAATTTTATGCCTGGCAGGTTCTCTCTCTCTCTCGTGTGTGTGTGTGTGTGTGTGTGTGTGTGTGTGTGTGTGTGTGTGTGTGTGTGTTGGGCCCTCTCCTCAATAACAGACAAGTCTATATTTTATATGGAATACATAAGTAAGATTTCCAGCTATCCTCTTTTTCCCTCTTTTATATCCTTCACTCTTGGAAGGACATCATTTCTTACATCTTTTCAACAGTGAATTGGATTTATCCA
This sequence comes from Peromyscus californicus insignis, assembly GCF_007827085.1. Taxonomy (NCBI): domain Eukaryota; kingdom Metazoa; phylum Chordata; class Mammalia; order Rodentia; family Cricetidae; genus Peromyscus; species Peromyscus californicus. Next base: position 10,133,690 of record NW_026294514.1, on the reverse strand, counting down.
TGATGCAATTTTAGTTTAGAAATTCGTTTCCAAGATTCTAGGTAGGAAAATAAATGGAGCATTCCATTTGTATATACAGGATTTAGCCACTGTACTGCCTATACTTATATTTAAAGTTTTTCTACTATCCCAGGACAAATAGGGGATCTGCTTTATTCCTTAGCCTAGATGACTTTTTCCTGGGCAGCCTTCCGATCAGGATTCAAGCAGCGACACGTTATCTCGTTAAAACATACTTAGCCTTTGTGGCCCCTGCTTCCTAACCCCGGGGGTACACAGCATGAGGGGCGTCAGAATTCACTGCCATCAACGCTGGTGCTATCGAAGATCCAGGAACAAGAGATGGACCACCTCAATTCTGAAACCGTCTGTGGCTACTAACTGGCCCAGTTAGGAAAGGTGTGTTAAGGCTTGAGCGTGAAAAGAAGAGGGAGATGGGGAAGAAGGATAGAGGCAGTGGGAGGGAAAGGGAGGAAATACAGGCACCCAGGAAAAGTCTGTGCAGAGAAAGCTCGCAGGAATCTGGTCCTTGTGATGCCCACTCCCCAGGGAACTGACCGAGGAAATACTGCGCTTAAAAGGTGAGGAGCTTCATTCAGATAATTCCAGTGTGAATGCGTGAATGCTTCCCGACTCCTGACCTCCATGTCTTTGCCTCTACCTCTATTTGTGCTTCCAATTTTTAATACTTACGAGGAAGGAAACCGGGGACTCCCTCCCTGGGAATAAGCGTTAAACCTAGCTTTGAAGGACAGAAGTGTGAACAACCATCCTGTTTGGAGGGAGCTCTTATTCCAGAAGGCTTGGGCGTGTATTAAAATTCAAATATGCACATGGGAGATAACTCCAAAAAGAGCTTGGAATATTGAGTCTGATAGTACAAATTGTTGGAATTAAAGCAGCGCCCTAAGAATGACTCTACGAAGCCATTAGAAAAGGCTTCATCACTACCCAGAAATTCCCACTACTGACACTGCCAAACGGGGGGAGTTTATGCTGGTTATTCGACAACAGCTGTTAGTGGGCACCAGCCAGTAAAGCAGGACGACACTGTGCTTGTGTGTACGTGTGGCTCCAACCTTTTCTAAATAAGTCACTGTTTTTACCTGAAGAGAGTTAAAGAAGAAAGGGGGTGGGGGTGGGGTTAACTTTGCAATGTAACGAACAGTCTCCCAGCCATGGAATAACTGGGTAACTGAGGTCGCAGAAACACAACACCGCGAGTCTCAAAAAGTTCGAAGTCCATTCAGTTAGCGTTCCAGTCTCGCCCAATGAGTCATTTGTGCCATGTAAATGTCGAAATTTGATTGGTATATATTGTATGCTAAAACTGAAAAAAAGACATTGGTTTTCTCTAAATTAAAGAATATTGTTTTGTGTTTTTCTCTGCAGACTTTAAAGCAATTACTACAAAAAACAGAAGTGAGAATGTTATAAATGTCATATTTTGATTACATGGAAAAATTGAATTTCTATTTTAAAACTAAATATCTGAAGTTTTACAAAACATTGATGTGCATGCGATAGCAGTGTTTATGAGTGGAAAACTGCTTTTCTTATAAATTAGTTCTGACAGAAGCTACTCGTTAAATGATCTGTTCTACTAATACATGTCTTTACTTACTTATCTTCATAGATTCTCATTTTATCAATAAGATTTTAGAAGTACAAATTAAGAAACCCAAGATAGTAAATCCACTGAAAAGTGTCTCTTCCTTCTAGGACTATATTTAGTTAAAATAAGGATGTATACATATATATGTGTATCTATATGTACATATATGCTGCATGTGCATACACATACACACAGAGGTAATATACACATATATGTCACATATGTATAACAATATATATCTTAGAACATCATGTCAATAAGAGAGTATTCTATGGTATTAAAAAAGGAGAGTCTGTGTTTTTTTAAAGCGAGCCAGCTAGATTTAAAAGTTGCAGTATCAGAACAGGGTTTAAAATGTTGCCTTGTATCTGAATTCGTAAAAATATGACAGTTCTAATATCACTAGAAATTAAATAGTAGGAAGCAGATTTTCTCCTTTTGTGTGCCAGCCAGAACTGAAATACATAAATCTTGCACTTATAAATATACATTATCTCATTGTAGCTGAACCAGATGGCCGTGAAGTGAGGCTCATGGACTGAATTTTGGAGATGAAGCTGCCTGTGTCCCCCATACTCTCAAGGTTGGAAGGGGAAAGAGACTTCACCCACTCTTGTGAGGTGAGCTCCGACAGCAGCTAAAAGAACTCACCTTCTAAGAACTGCAGAATGCAAACTCTGCTGATGCCAGTGTCTTTATGTTGATACCGGCTGGGCTGAAACAACTGCAGAGAGAAGCCCCTAGACAGCAAACTCAGAGAGAGACTCTAGAGGCTTGACTATACACCTGGTGGTAGTCCTGGGCATGGTAAGGGGAGGGGCTTTGGAATGAGAGATTGCAGTTCAGGCAACAGGGCATGACACACAGGCACACACACCACCACCACCACCATCACCACCACTAACAACAAAATAGCCATGAGCTGGTCCACTCTTTGGCATTGCAGTGCACAGCACTCTAACAGTGCAATGGAAACTCTTCTCAGTGCCCGTTCTGTCCATTGGACAGACGGTGCACCTCCTGCTTTGGTAACCCCACTGTCTATTGGGACATCTTGAGAACAGAAGGACAGCATAGAGGAGCTTGAGCGTCATTCAGGACTGTGACCGTGTGCATCATGGTTGAGTTTCTGTTAAATATTTTCAGGTGAACAAGCATCTCTGTTACTTTCCCAGATGATTAATGTTTTCACTGGGAGGAATGGATATTTAACTTAAGAACTGAAAGCGTAGAAATGCTCCATTGTTAGAACAAATTGGTAAACTTCAATATGGATGCCCGTCCTGTGTTTGGCCCAGCAATATGGACCAGAAGTGGTATTTTACCATGCTTTCTCTTAGCACATTCATCATTAATTATCATTTCTGGTGCTATTTTTTTCCCCTACTGAAATGTGGACTTAATCTGAAGAAATGGCTAACTTCATATCTGGAACAGGGACAAAACACACTGAAGGGAAAGAAAAACAGCACAAGAACACAGAATATTTTCCAAAGATTACTGGGGCTGTATCAAGCAGACATAAGTGCCAACCCTGAAGGGGTTCCCCTAGCCAAACCTGTTACAATATGAGCATGAAAATAGTACTAATCCTGGTTGGTTGTAAAACATGGGGGAAACCACAGGGTTGCAATCTTGTAGGAAGAGAGAAACCCCAATTTAAACCATGATTTAAAAAAAGAATAAAATGCACTCTTGTTTAATCTTACTACTTGATCATGTAGGGATTTTTGACTCACTCAGTATATCAATGCACAATACAGAAATTAAAGACTGCCAAGTATGTTTGTACTGAGAAGTTTGTGATTGAATGAGTCATTCATTAAAATAAGCCATAAGTTGTTCAGGGATCATCATCAAGGTAAAGCCATTAAATTAAAATTTAATCAAATATTCACACATTCATATCAATGATAGAGTCCCAAGGATATTTTTGGTGGGATACTATTTTAAGCTCAAGATTCAAATCATTTGAAAATTAGTGAAAGCTAAAAGGAAAATTAATTTGCCTAGATTAAGATTCAAAATGCTATACTGAAGCAAATGTTCGCACAGGGCAAGCACAAGATTGAGTTGACAGAGAATAAGGGGACATGTTCCTGCCTGAAGCCAGAGAAGGGGCAATGAGGTTGTTTCTTTTGTGAGTTCTGGAACCGCAGTGTGATTATTTCTACATAGATATCTGGGGATCTCATGAAAGTATTGAATAAAGACACTACATACTTGACACCTCAATGAAGAGAAATGAAAGTCTGTTTTCTTATATCAAGTACAAACAAACTCTTTGAGAACTTGTATGTAACAATATAAAATATCTTTTAAAGAGCTCAAAATAGGACTGTTAAGAAATAAATGTGTGCATTTGAAATCTTGCACAGTTAGTATGTAAAGCTAGTTTTCTTATGTTCAATCTGGTGTGAGATAAGTATTAGAATATTTGATTTACACTTAAGATTTTAAATTTAATTCTATTAAGTTTATGTTTAGTGTTAAAACTCTTAAAAGAATTTAAGTTCAGTTGATAATAATTACTCATGAGGAGGACTTGGAGTTACCAAAAATATTGAATGTCTTTATAGGAAATAGGTTAATTGATAGAGTTTAAAATATTTGAATATATATGATACATTCTTTTCACATAGGACAAACTATACTTAAAAATCCCTAGAGATCCTCCAGGAACATTATAGAAGACAGGGGAACATAGCTGTAAGAGCCAGAGGGCCAGGAAATGTGCTGCAAGACTGTGTGTCTTAAAAATAAAAGGGATGCTACACCCATGTGGCTGCAAGAGTATGGCTACCTAAAGAAGACCTGGATAAGAACAGCATCAATAGACATGCTCAACTGGAAGGGGAAAATCTCACGTAGCCCCATCCTTAGACAAAACAACAACAACAACAACAACAAAACTAAAGGCCACTAATGATAACAGAGAGAGGGAGAGTAAGTCTTCCCCATGGATGAGTCTGCTAATTGGTTATCCAACACCAAGTGGTCAGCCCTGAAAATATATACATACAAGCAACACTAAATGAACTCTGCAGCAGGAATCTTAAATGGTCTTATTAATAAGATCAAACCTGGAGCCAGATATTGTCATGAATGCTGGAAGATCAGAGAAGCACCACAAGCCACAGCTACCTCACCTTGCCTGTTCCTCAGCTGATCCTGTTTCCTCAGACTGGAAGCCTCTGAGTCTTCATCCAGAATGGGTCTCAGCTGAACTGTAACTCAAAAGCCTAAAAGCTTAACTAGCCAAATGCTTCTAGTTTCTGGTCTTCATGCCTTATATACCTTTCTGTTTTTGCCATCACTCCCTGGGATTAAAGACTCGCTTTCTGGGATTAAAGGCGTGTGTCACCATGCCTGGCTGTTTCCAGTGTGGCCTTGAACTCACAGAGATCCAGAGGGATTTCTGCCTCTGGAGTGCTAGGATTAAAGGTGTGAGTGCCACCATTTTCTAGCCTTTGTATCTAGTGGCTGTTCTGTCTCTGACCTCAGATAAGTTTATTAGGGTGCACAATATTTTGGGAAACACAATACCACCACAGAAATGAACTCAGCAGGTTATGTGTGTATGTGTGTGTGTGTGTGTGTGTGTGTGTGTGTGTGTGTGTGTGTGAATAATAATGAAAGAAAAAAGACCATGGATTTGAGAGGGATTTGGGAGTGGGGGCGAGAGAGGTGTTGGAAGAATGGGACATGGGACAAGTTAGAGGGGGGGAAAGGAAGGGGTTTGAAATGATGTAATTATATTTTAATTAACTAAGTAAGTTCTGTAGAGATTATGAAAATGTGCCAAATGCTGTTTGAAAAATAAAGCCCAGAGAAGAGTCCGTCCGTATGTTTATACTTTCCTCTACCTCTGATGGGGAACAGAAAGAAAGTCACAGACAAACCTAGAACTACACAGAGTCAGGACAGAAATCAACAGCGCAGACATATTCCAAACATGTCCAGTTGCATACCTCTCCCCCAGTGCCACAGTCCTAACCCTGACTGCAAACAGGAGAGAGATCTTCATGCTGTATGGTGCCAATAAGAGGACACTAGGAACGCTCCACAAAAGAGCAGTTATTTGTTTTGTTTTGTTTTTTGTTTTTTGGGTTTTTTTTTTTTCTGTCTGTCCTGGAACTTGTTCTGCAGACCCGATTGACCTCGAATTCACAGAGATGCCCTCTGCCTCCCAGGGTTGAGATTAGAGGTGTGTGCCACCATCGTCAGCAACAGAGAAAATCTTCATGTCTTACTGGACCAGTACGTGAGTGTCTTCAGTGTGCAGGGCTTTCAAGCCACTGATTACAATTTGCTAAGTAGGACCCCCTGATTTCCTCTACTGAAAGGGGAGTCTTAGGCTGACACATATGTGTAAAGAGGAAAAGTTGAGGTGTGTGTTGAGAAACTAGACTGTGCCCCCAAAGCTTCTGAAAATGAATAATCTCCTTCACTCTAATACCATTTTATTTAAATTGTGTATGTTTTGGAGAATTTCATATATGAGTACCCTGTATTTGTGTTTTCTTCCCTCTCTCTCCCCACTTCAACTCTAGCTCAAAATCATGACTTTTGTAATTATAGCTGCACATGCATGCATGTGCTCGAACATGCATACACACACACACACACACACACACACACACACACACACACATACTCAAAACCTACTGATTCCATTTATATTGCTTGTATCAGTATGTATTTAGGCTTAACCACTTGGAATGTACTAACCTATACGGAGTCAGTGTCAACACTGGAGAAAACTGAGTGTTCCTTCCTCTGAAGCCACTGGCCATCTGTAGCTCTTTATCTTTTTGTGGGGCATTGTAAAATTTACTCCATCCACCTTGACCTGCGATTGGTCATTGCACAGATCTTGTTTAGGCCCCCATACCATTGAGAGTCCATGGGTGCCTCTCCCCTGCCACATCTAAATGACACTAGCTCACAACATGTGTCCTTGTCCTCTGGCTCTTATAATAATCCTTCTGCCTCCTCTTTTGTCTATATAAGTATTTTATGTATCTCCCAGTATTTTCTCTGGGGTCAGGTGGAAACTTAATGCAATGGAAATTCCATGGAATCTATAAGAGTAATGCTAGCAAAGACTCCTAGTAATGGGGGACATAGAGCCTGAAACAGCCATCTTGGCCAGACAAGACCACAAATGGAGGGACTAGGACACCAATCCAGCCACAAAACATTAGACCTGCAGTTTGTCCTGCCTGTAGAGTGTTCTGGGACCAGAGCCTAGCAGAGTCCGCATCAAAGAGACCAGAGAGACTTCATCCAGCAACTGATGGGAGCAGATGCAGACTTCCACAGCCAAACATTGGGTAGAATTTGGGGAGTCCAGAAGAGGAGGGAGTGGAAGGATCAGAAGAACCAGAGGGATCAGGGACACCAAGAGAACATGGCCCACTAAATGAAATGACTGGAGCTGGTGGTGGCTCACAGACCTAGGTCCTCTGCATATATGTCATGGCTGAGTAGCTTGGTGTTCTAGTTGGATACTCAACAGTGGGAGTGGAGGCTGTCTCTGACTCCTTTGCCTACTCATGGGATCCTTTTCCTCCTACTGGGTTGCCTAGCTCATCCTTGATGAGAGGGTATGTGCCTGGTCTTATTGTAGCATATTATGCTGTGTTTGGTTGACTCCCCTGGGAGGCCTGAGGGGAGATGGAGGCGTTGTGGATCTGGGGGAGAGGGGAGGGAGGGGAAGCTGCAGTCAGGATGTAATATATGAGAGAATAATAATTTTTTATTATTGAACTAATATTGAACAATCATGGAAAAGTCAAAGTTCAGTCACCTCAAGCCCTTAACTGGAATTTTCTTTTAAAGAATATATTTAACAGTAATAAATAAACTTAAAGGAGACTTTTAACAATGAAAAACAACTTATATAAATAATAATTTAAACTTTATGTTAGGAATCTTTGATAGTTTTCCACAGTAGCAGCAGTCCGTGGTTACATGTGTTCATGACAATTTTTATTCACAAAGTAACTAAGGCCACTATGATCTTACCACATAAAGTTTAAGAAGAATTCGATGCACAACTTACTTTCTGTTTCTACCAGGCAACAGTGTACTTAACAACTGGGCTGCCCCCAAATTTCTATTACTATGCTAATAAAAGTTCTACAGACTATATGTGTTATTTATCTTCATAAATAAAATTTAATTCATAATTATGTCAATTTTCACAGGACTCTTTCTGCACACATACACATACACATAATTCCGTATTCCACTCTTTCTCATACAGTTTGAAAGTTCATTTATCTATCCAGAATGTTTGCTATTGTTGCTCAATTTTCAACACTTAGTGAATACTTGATGTCTGGTATTTGTGTAAGCTAAGCAGTTAATTCATTAAATGCTCAAAACTGTCAGATAGGTACAGTTATTAGCCTCCATGTATAGAAAGGGGGGTGGAAGCTTTAAGAAACTCTGTGCCTCACCCATGGGTGTGTAGCTGACAGGCATCACACTTTAGAGCCTCTGTTTTCTTCATAAAATGTCATCCTGTCTCATTAATGATGGTTTCCCTTCGTAAAATTAAGAACAGTGTGAGGTCCGTTAACACGCAGCCATTATTTACTACCACGTGTGAAGTTTCTGGAGAATTTGGGTGCTGCAAACAAAATCTTCTTGGCCGTTATCCTCTGTGTGCTCTTCAATGCCACTGAGACAAGTGTGGTCATCCCATCCGGACCCTGAGGTCTAATGCCTCATCGGAATTCACAGGCTAGGCACCTTCCAGCTGAAGCCAGCTGATACAATTTAGATCCGTTTATTAAAACATTTTCATAAAACCAATATCTTGATAAATTCCTAAATGCCAATCTTATTTGCATTAAAACATTAGAATTTGATTGCAACAGGAATGCTGACAGACTTTTCTCACATCAGGGTTGGGCAGCACAGCTGTATCTGTCGGCATGATACATCCTACAATAAAACTGAAATCTTGGTCAGGAATCAAATAGAAACTTGGTATTTCTGATTTACTCTTCTCTGTTATTCTGCTATTTCTTATCATCCTTGAAGATGTATTTTTGGCATCTTAAAAACAAGGAATCTGGTTCCTATAGCTTTAGGCTATATAAATACACCCTGTTTATATTAAAATGATAAGCAAATATACTTAAAGTTGGAAAACACGATGACAGAAAACATTTTTTCCATCTTTTTTTTTTCTAGAAACACAGATAAACTTTATTTTCTGTAAACTTTTTGCACTCTTTGGATGGAGATCCCTCTCATATAACCTGAATATATTCTTTGTTGAATATTATTGTCATAAAAACATCTAAGTACATAGTTTTTAAGATTTTATTTTATTTTAAATAATGTGTATCTGAGTGTGAGTTTTCACTCCTGAGTACAGTGTGTACAGAAGCCAAAAGATGGCAAGAGATCTGCTGGAGCTGGAGCTGGAGCTGGAGCTGGAGCTGGAGGCAGTTGTGAGGTATAACTCCATCACGGGTGCTGGAGACATAACTTGTGTTCCATGTAAGAACAAAGCATACTTTTAAATGCTGAGCCATCTTACAGACCTTCAAAGTAAACATTTTGGAAGCATATGATACTGCTCTATATGTTTTAGTTTGCATAGACACTGTAAAAGAATTTAGAGCATTGCAATTATTTACCTTGAAAACAATTAGCGTTAAGATGGGAAACTGAGGCAGAAAGAGGGGTCGAGTAGATGCTGATTTGGGTCCTGACTCTAGCACTTACTAGGTATGTATCTATGAACCATCCCTGTTGGCAGTTTGATATCCAGGTTCTTTATTTTATTGTGAACAATAATACCCACTTCCCAAAGGGTTGTGCCACATACAGAATCAGCACATATTAAGACGCGCACAGACCACACACTCCCTATTACTTCACTGCTCTCCCCAGCTCAATTCTTCACGAATGTAGCTAATTCAGTTCAAGGAATTTTGTTTTATTTTGTTTTTAAAGTATCAATTCACAATTTTTCAAGATACACATAAACCGTACCAATGAACATGTTATTCTTCTCATTTTTGAAAACAAAGAAATTTTACAGCTTTAAATAACAAGTCCCTAGTAAAGAAGTCATACAAGACTTTAAGTATAAATATCAGAATAATTCATATTTAGGAGTCAACTGATATTATCATCTATTTTGTTTCCTATAAATGACTCCTTCTTAATGGCTAGGATTGAGATTATAATTTAGTGAATCACACTTCTGGTACAAATGGCAGATGAGTCTCTGGTTGTCCCAGACACTGTCAATGCTCAGAATCTCATCCTTTGGAATATCTATAATTATAGCCATAATTGATGCAATACTCTAACTCAAATTTCCTGCCAACCAACCCCAAAATATCACTAGTATATACATGGGTTGTGTATATTCTAGGCTAGAGTCTCATAGGGGTTACCAACTACTTCCTCTCTGCCCTATCAACCAATCAGAAATAGGGGCCATTTGACAAACACTCTAGTCCTATTCCTCCTAAGGACACGATGCATTTATTTAGTATTTGGAGATCCTCATTAAGTCACACCCCAGTTATCTACAGCAGCAATTTACCAATGCACTCTTCTAATTCTTTTACATTTATTCAGTGCATATGCATTCATGCAGTGGGGAGGGGGGCATGCATGCATGCAATGGTGTGCATGTGGAGATCAGAGGACAATGCACCGGAGTTGGCGTTCTCCTTTTACTACGTGAGTTCATGGGATTGAACTCAGGTCTTCAAGTTTGGCAACAAGTGCCTTTACCCATCGTCCCAAGCTCACCGGTGCACTTTTACATTGGGTTATTCCTTCCTGCCTCCTTCTCTTTGTCCCTCACACCCACTTCCTGAAAGCAGCCTCCCAAGGTGCCCACAACCCATATCTTGGTAACAGACTCTGTTGCTGAGGAAGTCAAGTCTTATCTCTGAGGGTGGGTACTAGGCATGAGTAGCAGTGGACCCCAAGACTCTCAAGTCTGCAGAAAGAGACAAGGACACTTAGGAGATACCACTCCTGCTTGGCCCTGACCCCTCCACCCTTGGGTGACATGTGGAACATGTGCAAACACAGCATGCTTTGGACCAAAGTCTGGCTCACCATGTGCTTCTTAAATGCTCTTGCCGCTATAGACTATAGTACGTTTTCAGATGCATGTTTTAGAGATGCTTCCCTGAAATCAGAAGCCTGTTGACTCTACTGTGTATTGCTTATTCTACTTCCCCAGGTCACTGGTCCCTCCTCTCTCAGCAGCCAAATTGGGTATAATTATGTATGCTGCATTCTCCTATCATGGTACCATTCTTATTTTACCATGGTGTAGCTTCTGATCTGAGAATTGGCAATATTTGGGGGATAATTGCCATGCCTCTGTTTCCGAACATTGTCAAGGAGAAAGGAACTCAGTCTGAGGTAAAAGAGACTTGAACTGTGTTTCCCACACTTACCATGTAGATCCACTTAAATTTCAGATAAGTTACATTCTAAGTATAAGCATATCCTCCACACATTGCATAAGACACACTTACATTTGATATTCACTGATGTAGAATTTACATTTAGCTGAACAGCTTATGTTTTATCTGCCAATCCTGTAAAGAAGCCGAAGAACCATGGGCATATTCATGTAAGAAAGATGCATAGCTCTAAGCCTTTAGTCTGGTATCTGTTACTTGGAGCCCCTGAGATAAAGGACTTGGTCAAGTAGAGTCTTAGTCCAAACAATGTGAGTAGTGGAAAAGAAAAACAAAGAATTCCTGCTGGAGAGTTGCTTCTAGAGCAATCAAATTCATGACCTAGGAAGTAATTACTGTCCAGTCGCTACCTCCCACCAGATGTGGAACTGATAGAGAGCTTGTTAGATTATCAACAGCTTGAAGGTCATAGGGGGTAACACCCTCCCTCATAATCAGTAGCTTATGAAACCAGGAATATATATTGCAGTGTGGTGGCTATTATTTCTGAAACGATCAATATCTGAGTCAAAATATTTGGCCTGAACCCTGTTCTAGACATTTTATGAACAGTATAAAGACTCCTTAAGTGTACACTGACACAAGGGTCTTACACCTTCGGGTGGATTTCCTCTACTCTGAAATAAACCTTACCTATCCCATGTACTCTGCGTTCCTATCTCATCTTCAGATGGAGAGCACCAGGTGAATTAGTTACTTTGCTGCTGCCGTGATGAAGCATCATGACCAAAAGCAATTTATGGAAGAAAAGGTTCATTCTGGCTTATGATTCCAGAGTAATAAGAGTCCATTGTGACTGACAGACATGGCGACAGGCAGGCAAAGGGGGCGCAGTGGAAAGCTGAGAGCTCATAATTTGAATTACTACCAGGACTCAGAAAGGGCAAACTGGAAATAGGCTAAGGTTGTGTGCTCCCCCAGTCTGCTTCCAGAGACATACTTTCTTCAGCAAAACCACACCTCCTCAACCTTCCCAAACATTACCTGGGGATGAAGTGTTCAGATTCCTGAGCCTTTTCCCATTCTAAATACCACATGGGCTTGGGAGTTTAACGGAGACCAAAGCCACTCTAGACAGCAGCCTTCAGTGCAGGTACAATACTGTAGTATTACAGATCTCTACCGTCATATCAGTTTAGGATGCTCTATTAGTGCTTATGAGAATATGTGCATTTATAATTGATTGAGGTCAAGCTGTGCCCTGCTCTACATTGTTCTATATTGTGCAAAACTGTGGTTTTCCAGGCTAAGCCTTGCCTAAGAGACTCCATTTTAGAAGTATGTTTTGATTCTCCTTTGTTGTACATATAAGCATTACCACCTCCATCAGACACAGACAGCTAAATTATCACAAAAAGGAGAGAGGGCACAAAACTATTAAATTATTAGATTAAGTTAGGACCCTATGATCACATAAGTATATGAAATATTTTTTGGGGGGCAAACCAGAATTAAAAACTTATTGGGTATACCAGACCAAGGTAAGGGCCCAAAATTCTCACCTGGAGTCCATAAAGAAAGAGACGGACATAAAACACCACCGTGGGGATGGTGATAGTCTCATTCACTAATTATTTGACTGTTGTGTGTGTGTGTGTGTGTGTGTGTGTGTGTGTGTGTGAATGTATGTGAGTGTGTGTGTACATGTGTGTGTGCATGAGTGAAGGGAGTGACAGGCAGACAACTCCCAAGTGTCCTAAGAGGTTCAGCTTAGCTAAATCCCAACTGCTGCTGCAGCCTGTTTGAATTGCCATTCATTCTTTTGCCTGTTCATGTATCTGGATCCATTTCTGCACTTCACCTAGGCCTAAACCATTGTGCAACTCAATCCTGAGGCTCAGCTTAGCAGGGGAGCATTCGGCAGACTTCCAACAGGGCTCATTATCTTACTTCTGTGGATTCCTATTGCGTCTCTGTTAACTTTCTCCTTGGCCCCAGTAAGGCCTCTTTGAAGATCCTGAACTTTGTTGCAGCCTCTTTAATACATTTTGGTCATTCTGTACTATCTTACAGGTGTGTGTGTGTGTGTGTGTGTGTGTGTGTGTGTGTGTGTGTGTGTGTGTGTGTGCTCCTGTCCATGTCTGTGTGAGGAACTGAATAATACGATCTGAATTAATATTCCCACCACCCTTATAAAAGCTACACACAGCAGTACATATCTTTCATATTGGTGGATTAGAGACAGGAAGATCCTGGAGACTCGATGGCCATCCATTGTAGCTGAATCAATGAGCTCAAGGCTCAAGGAGAGATCCTGTCTCAAAAACTAAAGTGGGGAACAATAAAAAAAAAATCCAGCGTCAAGCTCTGGTCTGTACGTGTGCACATAGAACACACACAGGGGGGGGGAGGGAGGGAGGGAGGGAGGGAGAGAGGGAGGGAGGGAGAGAGAGGGAGAGAGAGAGAAGGGGGAGAGGAAGGGAAAGATGAAGACAGATTGAAAGAGACTTGTGTTTGTCAATTGGCACCTATCAAGAGGAGTCAGGACAACTTGTCGAATTGTATCCAATAAAACCTATGTACCTTGTAAATTTATTGTGATTCAACTAATTCTGATTCTGCTGATACTGTGGAAGGACACAGATATATCCCTCTATATTTTTGACATAGCATGCTCATGACCTGCATAAGGGCACATCAGCATGAAATTCAGAGTGTTGAACTATTGTTCACTGGGAAGTTTTCAACTTGTGAGTTACAGTTCCTAGTACCAGGATTCTGTTTTCCTGCTTTTTCTTCTCCATTTTAACACCTACACCAAAACATTCGCTCCTAGAATTTAGAATTTACCTATTTTAAAGAAAATGCATACACTTCCTTTTTCTTCTTCATTGTGATAACATTAAATGTTTAAAGTGTGTTGGCTCAACTCTACCTGGTTGTCTGGATCCTTCTGCTGCAATTGGAAATGTAGCTTAAATGCCTCATTATTTTTCTGCTACGGATTTTCACCAGAGACCTGGAGAATCTCCCCCGCCCCCCACTTAGAGTTAAAACATTCCTGTTACTGGTTTAAAAATCCACCAGAACTATTTTCCGAAATAATTAGCCAATATTAGAAGAGTACGAAGTTGTCTAACAACTGACTCAATGGATAATTCACTTAAGAGTGAAGGTATTAGTCAGCACTGTCCAACTGTCTTCCGTAAAGGCATTCTGCAGATTGTCAATCTTCTCTTGTCTTTTGGGAAATGATATCAGATTATTCAAGGTTTCCAAGAAGAACGTTCTGGTGTGCTCAAACCCAGACTGGGACAATGGGGAAGAGGCCGTTGTTTTGACATCGGAGACGCCACTTAGCATCTCGGTTCCCTTTGCTTTCTTCTTAAGATCGATTCAACACGTAATTTAACAAGACACAAACTCTTAGACAAGTCAAAACACATAGCTTGGGGGCCCAGATAGACAGAGAGTTGAAGAAAGCCTAGAATTACACTGTCTACTTTATTAGTTATGTTTTCCCGATGAGTATCAAAAGCCTTCATCAAATAATAAGAATAATTAATGATTTTCCTAAATTCTAAAATTTAACTTTTTAAGTGTTGTGCCCTCAACTATTTGATTATGATCAAATAAGTTTGCAAAATTCACACTGCAAAATGAGAAAAATTAGACTGTTTTGCAGTAATAGCACTTCCTGTTAACATATTGGGGTAGAAAATCTTATTAGAATCTGAAAAAATAAGTCTCAAAAGTCTCCCAAATTTGATCTATTTGGATTTGATCATGCTTCACACTGTCGTCTGACTCTTCTGCTAATAGAAAGGCTTGGGTAACTGCATCAGTGAGATCATAACAGTAGATTCTGGAATCAAAAGTTAGAATAATATTTCAAATCCATCATTAGTGCTTCAAATAACAAAAGCTGACATTTTGTGCTCATTTGCAGTCAGCAGGAAATTGGCAGGATGATAGCGAGGAGATTTCAGAAAAAAAAAAAATCACAGAATTGAGCGAATGTCTGTATAATACTTTCTCTGGTGAGGAGCGAATGTGTATAGCCAGTATGAATAGAAAGATTAAAGCCAGCAAGTGCCTAACAGACTGCTCTTCTATGCTGCTAAAAATTAGTTAGCTAGTACTGTTCTCTGTGCTACTAAAGGCTACAGATATACTTGGGGAATTCATGTGGGTCTTATTACTGTATTTTTCACACTGTTTTCCTTTGTTGGATTCTCTGAGAACTGGGTAGATCATGGTTTAGTTCTGAAAAAATTACCTTCTCATACTTAATATTATCTTTAGAGTGTGAACACAAGAGGCCCCCAAAGAGTTTGATAGTCAACCTCTCTCTAAATATTAAAACTAATATACTTAAACCTTTTTATATAACAAATATTTATCAGTTGCCTACTACAAAGTAAGTATTTTCATAGACCATTGTGATAAGGCAAAGAGAAACTCATATATTTTCATATTTACATGCTAATAAACAGATAGGAAGAAGATGAAGAAGAGGAACAAGAAGAGAAACAAGAATAAGAAGGAGAAGGAGAAGGAGAAAAGGAGAAGATTTCAAGTTGTGAAAGTGCCCTGAAAACCTAGTATGAAGACATCAGTAGACAACAACCAGAGCATAACTCCCCTACAAACTGTTTGTGAGGGGATGAGTTTTGTAGTTTTAGGAGGGAAGAAAGTTCTGGTACGTGGAGACTGGCCAGACAAGTGCCCTGTGACTGGAGTGGGCTCAGGTCAGCTTCAGTCAAAATTTCCCATGACACTGAAGTGTAAAGTGTGGCCTAAGAGGTATACAGGAGATTGTATCAAAATGATAGTAGATGAACAGACTGCAGAGTAATTTTTAGCCCACAATAGGCAGCTACAATAACAAAGGAGACTTCGGTATTACCAGAGGCAGATACAAGCACTTAGTAGCAGAATGACAAATTTGACCTGTGATTTGAAGGGGTTACTTTGTCTACTATGTGGAGAATAGATTATAGGATAGGTGTGGATGGTAGAAGACATTGATCCAGAGGTCAAGGACCATGGATTGGATCAAGGTGAGGAACTGAGGGAGGGGAGTCAAAAGATAACAAGGCGGGGGTGGGGGAGGACTAAAGAGATGACTTAGTGGATGAAGTGCATGCCATGAAGCATGAGGACCAGAGTTCAGATCTTCAGAACCCACATAAAGCTGGTGGGTGTGGTGTCCCACTTGTAACTCAAGCACTCAGGAGACAGAGATGGGATCCCCAGAACAAGTTGGCTTGCTGGACTGCCCTGTATCAGGGAATTCCACGTTCAACTGAGAGATTCTGCTTTGATGATTAGTATGTAGAGTGATCAAGGAAGGCTTCTGTTGTCAACCCTGGCCTCCACACATGTACATGTACACACATGCATGTAAACCATACATATACATTTTAAAAATGACTCCAAAGCTTTTTTAAAAGTAAGAGACAGAATAGTATTATGCTATACTGAGATAAGAAAGATAGAGAACAACATCTGAGAGAAGTATAAGGATTTGATCTTTTTCAATCTGAAACTGGAGTTGTATTTCACACCTGCATGAGGAAAGGTCAACCTGTCAGCTGACAAGGATGTCCAGCTAGTTGGAAGTAAAATAGGGGGATTTGATAGCGATCAATGTATGAGCTATTTTAAAGACATGGTCCTAGGTGAAACCACTGAATGAGCATGTGTAGGAAGAAAAGGCAAGGCTTCTAAAGACTGAGCCTAGACAATCTAATTCATAAGGAAGAGTTGACAGCAAAGAGAAAAGTCCTGAATCCCAACAAAGAAAAATATCAAGAAAGATGAAGGAATTGAGACATGTAAGGCATGATAAAAATGTTCTGATTTTCCAATTTCCATAGTCTAAATACTCCTGTCATGGCTGGTTTCAAATTTCTAATGTAGCACTGCAGAACATAGAATCCAGGGCAGGCAGTAGATTGTACAAGTAGAGGTATAGCTAAACACCAAATAGTCTGGAAAGGAGTTACAGAAATCTTAAAATACAATTCTTTTAAAACATATATACAATAAAATAATAGCTAATTAATTTGAGATGTATATTGGAAATACATACAATATCTACCTTTAAAATTATTCTTTTAGGGCCAATGAAATGAATAGCAGGAAAATGTGCTTGCCTCCAAAAATAAGTCAATTGTCAAAGAAATTGTTGCTGACCAAGAGAAGAGTCTTGGAATTTGAATGAAGAAAAAACTGACTCCTTCAAGTTGTCCTGTGACCTCCACACATGTGTGTACAGTCTCACTCAAATAAATAAATATAAATGTATTTATATTAATGTACAATCACTTATATAAAATGTAAATTTAAATGGAAAATATTTTTAATTTGTTTTCTGGGCACTAGAGCAATGGATCACTGGTTAAAATACTTGCAGAAAGCATGAGGACCCAAGTTTGGAGCCAAAAACAATATAAATGCTGAGTGGGCATGATGGCTTAATTGCAATTCCAACCTCAGAAGGAGATGGGTGTTTTGCACAAGCTAACTAATGAGACTTGCCTTATCAGCAGCTCTGAGACTGATAGGGATACTCTTCTTCAAAGAATAAAATACCACCGATATGAAATTTCCTAACAACGTCGTTTCGACAAATTAGCACACACGTGCATGCACGCATTAGTTCATGAATATACATGCATACAACACACAAGAAGAAGAACAGTTATGTGAATATATATAGTATATATGCATGTATGGTATGCCTGCCTATTCATGTATGTAGCTTCAACATGTGTGCACCTATATGAGGAGACCAGAGATTGATGTTGGGCTTCTCTCTTGATTGTTCACTGCTTCATTTATTAAAGCAAGGTTTTCGATGAACCTGGAATACACCAATTCAGTTAGTCTAAGTATCTAGTTGCCTGGGATCTCCTGTCTCCTCTTCCTGGGCACTGGGATTGTATGTGGGCCACCATATCACAGGACTTTTAAGGGTGCAGAGGATCTGAATTATGATCCTCCTGCTATCCGAGAAAGTGCTTAATTCATTGAACCATCTCCCTATGCCCATTAAAATTTATTCATTGAGATAAAGTCTTGATATTTGTGGAAGTCACAAATGGGCTTAACTCTTCACCAAGGAACCTGCTGACTAATATTAACTGGTTTTGTTTTGTTTTACATACTTTTAAAGTTTCAAAAGAGGAAAGATCTTTAGATTTAGCTTTGACTATATGTAACCTGATTATTTATTTGCGGGTAAAGGTTGCTTATTTTTATTTTAAGGGTTTGCATGCTTAGCCTGCAAAGCACATGTGTATCATGTGCACACACTGCTTGCAGAGATTACAAAGGACTTCATATTCCTTGGAACTGGAGGTACAGATAGATTTGAGCTGCCATGTAGGTGCTGAGAACAGATCCAAGGTCCTCTGTAAGAGCCATCTCTGCAGGCCCACTCATGGGTATTTTTGCAATATGCTGGGATTGTTAGCCTAATTTTTGTTTAACATGTTTCAGGGGTGAGGAAGAATGTACATTGTACTTACACATAAAATGTTTTAATTTACAGTCTTTGGTAAATTGCATTTAAACTTTTAGTTGTAACATGTATTTTTATAAACAATCAATAATGTGAATAAAGTAGGTCATAAATGTAAGCATAAAAATGCAAACCCTCTGAAGTCTATAGAAACAAAAAAAATAGTGATACACAGCAGACATGAAAAGGCCTATAAAGTAGGCACTGAATTCAGTAATCAGAGAAACAGAAATTACAATAATGAGAATTAATTTTCCATGTACCTTATTGTAACACACACACACACACACACACACACACACACACACACACACACACACACGATACAAATTGTCAAGGATACTGAAAGAAAACTGGTGTTAATCAGTAAAGTTGAACTCACACACAGTGCACAATCTAGCTTTTAGTATTCCTCAAAGAAATGCCCATGTGTCCACTACAAAGCAGGCATGGAGAATTCGAGAAGAGTATTGTTTGTAACACTGAAACAGGAAGAACAGGTATAGAATGAGCAACCTGATGTAGAATCATATAATGGAATATTACTAGCTGAAGACGAACAAGATACAGCTGTATACATTCATTTAGATGAGTCTCAAAAGGCAAAAATAAGTGAGGTATGACTCATTATATATAACGTGATTCATATACATGATAAATATATATAGTATGAATGAATATATTCATATGTGAATGAATATATCTGATATATATATGGTCTGAATATGTATAGAATGGTTATATATAGTACAATGAATATGTATAGCATCACAGTGAATATATATAGTATGATTCATCTTTTAAAAAATTAAAGAAACAGGCAAACAAACAATATATATACACTAGTGATTAAAAATGTAGAGAAACAGAAGGAATTGATCAATGAGCACAAAATCTAGGATACCGGTAACTTCTAGGTGGTGGACAGAGAAGATGAGTTTGGAAAGAGTACAAAGAAGATCTCTCCCGTACTGATCACGTTGTGAATCTTAACATTAGGGGTATAAACATGAGTGCCCATTCTAGTGTGTGTGTGTGTGTGTGTGTGTGTGTGTGTGTGTGTGTGTGTGTGTATGATGGAACATGGATGATGGAGGTTCAACAGCCTCGGGTACCTTGTATGAGGCAGGATATCTTTGTTGTTTGGCCTCTGCTGCTTGCTAGGGAGTCTCGGCTCCATGTCTCATCTGACCTCAGAAGCGTTGGGATTGCAGGTGCATTCTTCCGTGCCTAGATTTTACATGGGCTCTGAGGGTTCAAACTTAGGCCTCATGCTTGTACAGCACAAGTTTTTACCCTCTGAGCCATCTCCCCGACTTCCCATGCTATAATTTTAAATTGTAAAATGCTTTATATATTTTGATACATTTTATTATAAAATATTATCGGATAATATTTGTAATGAACACCTGAATAAAAAAAATCACAGAGACTTAATTAAGATTCTTCATCATTAATTAAGACAAATGATCCAGGTTTGAGTTATATTGACAAGAAAGGGATTGGAGAGGATAGAAAGATACAAAGAAAATACGATCAATCTAACTCATTGGCTCCTTAACAATACATATAAGAGAAGGGAGGCTAACCTAAGTTGTCTCCATGCCATGAAGCCCAATGATATGTTAGAGGGGAAATGTCTCAACAGCAGGCAGGATTTACCTTATTTCAGAGCAAAGACAGATATAAGAATTAACATTGAGAGCCATCCAGATACTATGATAATTAATTATAGAGCAGAGATGCATTCAAACAGAAAAAAGTATAAAATCACTTTATAGAAAACCAAGTTTTGAGTTCTTCCCTTACTAGCAAAGGAGGAAGTTAAATGAAGTCTTGTCTTCCTTCAATTTATTCTTCATATTGAAGCCAGAGTAATATTTCTAAGCCACAAAATTGATCATGTCAACTCGACTGGCCAAAAAAACTCTTTATAGCTTCAGGATAATTTCCAACTTCTATAGACTGCCACAAATGCTATTTCTGCTCCAGTTGCCTCTCCAGCCAGCTCCATCTCTAGTGATTACCACCCAGCCAGCCTTCATGCTGGCCATACTGGAGTGCTTGTGCCTCCTCGCTCAGACATAGAATCTTCTGATCACTTTTCCCTCTGTCTGAATAAAGGCAGATTTCAGCATTCCCAGCATCTCCTCCTCCTGCTTCTATGACTGATCAGAGGCCTCTCTCTTCCACATCCCAAGGCCTTTCACTCTCTTCTATCGTTTTATTTTCGCATCCTGCGTTTATTTCTTTATCAGCCCTTCTTAGCTCTGATTTTTACCAAGTAAACCTTCAATAACTGTTTGCTAAATAAATAAATGATGATCAATTAGGCCAATAATAAATGAAAGAATCATAAAGCTGTCAGGAAAATATCATCAGAAGAGCTCCAACTGAAAATCTTGGCTAAGCTGCATCACCAGCAGCCTTTAGGTTGGATCACATCATGGACATGGTTCTCGGGGGTTCTAAGCCATTCCAAGCCGTTCCTTTCTCAAGGTCTGAATGCAAGATCAGGAGCAAATGATGAACCATGTCGGGAAAATTCTGCCAAATGGTGGCACCTTTAATGCATACAGAGCCACGAAAATGGGCAACAGGGGCTAACTAGGGCAATAGTTGCCAACTACCTTTAGATTCTCCAGGGAATCTCAGTTCATCCATTATAAAAAACTTAATGAATGTGTGAAGACAAAACAATGAAAGAGTGTGGCAGCCAACAGCGGGCTCTAGGATTGGAGGTGCAGCCAGTGGATAGGCCAGAAGCCATGTGGTAGCTTGATGGGAATATGAGTTGAAAGTTAAGTGAGAAATAGAACTATAACAACATTAAATCTAATTAAATATCCATGGACTAGAAACTTCTGTGAGATCATGACAATACTCTCCGAGGAGGTTTTACACAGGTGTGCTGGAAGAATTCCTGGTATGTAGGGTGCATAAAGAAACAGCTACTCAAGAGTCGAGGAGAGCCTGGGACTGAAAAAACTAATTTCCTCTTGTCAGGCATGGGTAGGCAAGTCTTTTAGAAGAAAAGGTGATATTATAACTGCTGAAAGAAATTCAGAGTTAAATGGAGAAGAGATTGAAGGCTCATACAGAGCAGGAGGTGGGAATTCCTCACAAGGTGATGAGGAGCGAGTAGAAAATACTCACCCTAGAAACAATGCAAAGGAGGGAGAAGCTTGCCCGAAGGGTGAAGATCTGGGGGAAACACTGCAGATTTCCTGTTGTTAGGAAAGGTCTGCACCACACAGCTCTAGAACGGACAGCAGGTGACAGGCTAGGTCACACAGCTGATAAAAGATAAACACTTTCCATCTGTTCACAAAACACCTGTGTAATTTCCGCTTCTTCCAAATCTACCCAGATGCCTTCGTAATAGTCCACTTTTCATCGTGATAGCAAAATATCAGAGACAGCCTATTTCATAAAGAAGGGAAGTTTGTCTTGGCTGACAATTCTGTAGGTGCAAGGTCTAAGAGCCTCATCTAGTGATTGTCCTGCTGAGTGTCCCAAGGCATCACAGAGCATCACAAGCTAAATAGCAGGGAACATACATATGTTCTGGTGTGTATCTCTCTGATCTGCTTTCTTCTTATAAAACCACCAGGGTTCAGTCTCACATTCTCACTCCTGATGCCTTATCTAACCCTAATCCCCTTTGCAAAGGTCCTACCTCTTAATGCCATGATCAAATTAAAGTTTCTGCTTTCTTAATACCTCACAATGGGGATCCACTGTTCACTGGTGAAATTCTGAGGGACACTCACATCATATCCAAGCCATTGCACCCTTCTTTACTTGGACATTTAAAATATAATTGCTTCATGTTAATTGGCGTAGATAACGGCTTTCTTATCTTCTGGCCCTCAACACTCACCAACACTACTCTTCCTTTTGTTCTCGTATCGATATTCTACACTTGAAATTCCTTTTTGTACTTCCACTAATTAATTGTGTCTATATGTTAATGTAGGTTAATGTGAGGGTCTAACTTGGTATTTTGAAGGTATCAAGAAATATTTTTATGAATATTTTAAATAATCCTGTCCTCAAATTTCCATCTTGTGTCTTCATGGCTTTATGAGGTCTATTTCATATGGTATCTCCTATGTAGAAGATTTCATCTACATATGTGATCTCAATAGATTACTTCATGAAACTAGGGGTTTGCTGTATGAGTGAAAATAAACTCCCTTCTTACAATGTCTGTAGCATTTTAACTTTGTTGTAGACTAGATGTTTTGCATTTTTATCCATAACTCTCCAGTTATGTAATTTTAAATATGTTTATCCCCCTGAGCCTCGTTTTCCACATATGTGGAAGAGTAATTAGTATGCTATCAACTGAGAGTTGTTGGAAGGAACAGGTGAAAGGAGCTGGCATTTAAGAATATTCAATTAATGATTTCCCAGTGGACAAAATTTTCAATCCTATTACAATGGAAAAAACAATCTCTTAATTTTGTATTGTTGTAAATATTTTAAATTAAAAATATGATGTGTTCCTCTTTTTCATCTCTTGACCTGGTGGAATAATTGCTCATGACTGTGAGACCAACACAACAAATGTCAGATTTTTTTTTTTTTTTGAAAAACATGTTGAAAGAAGTTTCTCAGAGAGTAAAGGTCATGTGAACTATTACCTTCAAGGTGTTCAGGATTTCCCATCCTCAAGTTAAGCATGCCAGCTTTCCTCCTAAACGTTATAAGAGCATACTGAAGATGTGAACTGAATGATCCTTCCCTGCTTGATGGCATCTGCTAGCAGTCAAAGGAAAGAACGTCTGCAACTTAGGGTGAGTGAACTGGGAATAATTGAGCAAACCAGAACTGTTCATTGACTTTGGGATAAATCCGACTCTCAGGACCTAGTTGTCTCCAATATTAAGTGTCTCATTTGCCATGCCAGAAATCACGAAAATGTCTTTGAGCTTGTTTTCTGCTCACAGACTGGCAGTTACGAAACTCACTACAGCTCCAGCTTGCCAAACCACATTAGGTATTGGGGAGACTTATGTCCTGGAGGTTGACATAAATGCTGCCAGCATGAAGGGGGGCAAAGATGTCTCAAGTCAGGATAGCCTCCTGGATGGCTTCCTTCTAGAGTGCCTCAATGTTCATGTAGCAAAATATAATTTTTAAGCCTATTTCACATATCTGATACTGAGAAAGCAAGACAGATATAGTGGGACATCTAAAACCCCAGTGTTGGGTAAGCTGAGACAGGTGAGACAGGAGTTTAGTTGCTGGGTAGTCTAGCCATCTAGCCAGTGATGAGCTGCGGGTTCAGCAAGAGAGCCTGTCTCAAAAAATGAAGTGGAGAGTGGTAGAGGATGGCACCAAAAGTCAGAATCTATCACTCCCCCACAACATGCGCTGCATGAATAGTATGATCTCCCTCCACTATTTGGAGCAGACTTTTAGCAAAAGTGAGCAGCAGGTATTCACTTATCCACTCATCATTCAGTCCCTTTAAGGCTACTATTAATAAATCATCAAACATTTGTGGACGCCTACTCTGTGTCACATCTACTGGCTGGCGTTGTAAACCATAGACATAAGAAGCCAGGCTTTCTCTTCCATGGAGCTTAGTTTATTAAGAGGATATGCAAGGTGTAAGCAGTTGCATGAAAGCTGAGAAACTTACAAAAGGTCGAGTTCCAACCCCCATGAGCATACATAAGGAAGGAGATTCCCAGTTTACAGCACATACCTGGGGATGAGAAACATCTTACAACTGACATTGCTTAATTAGGGCAGAGTTTTCCTCAGTAACTTGAACATAAATGTTTCAAGGCTTTTAACTGTCGTTCTCTCTGAAATTATTTGGGATGGCTATTATTTCAGCTAGCAAATTAATCTTGCATATCTGCAAAACAAACACAAATGCATCCTTTTATCTTTTCAATAAACTCAAAACAAGATAAGAGAGCCAGGTCTCTGTTTCTGTATCTAAGGCTACTGTCCTTTCAGCTAACAAAGAGCAGACCATCATCCCAAAGGCTGAGCATCTTTGCACCTCCGTACACACACCACACTTTTGGTTCAAGTTCTGTCTTGATGTCTGCTGTAGTAATAAATATTTTTCTTTTACCACATGACAAGCATTTAATTGACAATCTGATAAATGCTACCAAGAAAAAAATTTAAAGCCAATGGCTCTCTTCTTCAGTGTTCCATCATCAATTATCTTTCCATTCAGAATATCCATAAAATATTCAGATCACTGTGAAGAAAGCCATGGATGCATGCCATTGTGAAGTAGCATATGCTGAACAGCAAATGCTGAGTGACCTAGGAAATGCATCTTCCTCTCCAAACACATGCCTTGGACAGTCTTAACAGAAGTTCTGAAGTGGGAACCAAAACATGCTTCCTTCCACGACAGATGATGCATCCTGTCATTTTTCAGAAAAGTGATTTAATCATTCCAGTGAAATGCTGTTTGAAACAAAATTAAATCTCGGCATTTCATATACTCTGTACCTGGTATGAGGCCTCTTTCACTGACTGGCCTGGTTAGAGGTGTGCTACAAGGAAAATCCCATGAGAAAGACCTGATCCAGTGCTGTGCGATAATTCTTTTACAAACACTCGTTTAAATATAAAGCTAAAATCATTGCTCCCTCTGTGCTTCTTCTTTTTCATCTTTCAGGTGGTTTGAGACTGAGTTCAGGACCTGGTGCTCATCATTTACTCCAAGAAATTTTTCTTTTGGAATGGTAAAAGTTATGTCATTTAATTTTTTAAAAGTAGTTAATAGTCTCCAAAGCGAGTACCAGGAAAGGCGCAAAGCTACACAGAGAAACCCTGTCTCGAAAAACCAAAAAAAAAAAAAAAAAAAAAAAAAAAAAGTAGTTAATAATTGTGTAAAACTATGATTGAAAATTGCTTCAGCAATTTAAGAAGATAAAACTGAAAGTAACTTAACTGAGGGCTAGAGATGTATGTAACTCACTGGTAGAGCACCTGACTGGCAATGTATGTAACTCACTGGTAGAGCACCTGACTGGCATGGGCAAAGCTCAATCTTCAGCCCCATAAATAGCAATAAAAACATAAAAGCAACTATACAAATCAGTCAAAATTTCTCTTCTTATACACAAAAAATCTTGAAGTGGTTGTTTCCACACTTGTTTGCTCTTTGTAAAGAATATAGGTTGAAATCGACAGATAATAATGGAAATGAAAGACACGATGTGACAATGTATCCTAGATCACTCTGTCCTTGACTGCTGCTACGTCAGAAAAAAAATGATGTGATCCTGTCAATCTTTATACAAATAGAGGAGAAGAAAAAAGAAATCTTTAAGGGAAGAGTACAAATTCAAAATACAATGCTAGTAACAAAACCAACTGGAAAGACTGAAAATTTGCAGGTGTGCTTCAGAATCTAAGCGCGCCACACTTGCCATCATGTTTACAAGAGTGAAACTCACAGTTCAGCTTCTATGTAAGCATGCATCCGTTTAACGTTTTCCATAAGTATTTTCCCTTAAACTGTGGCAGTTCCTTTGAACCCATTCCAAAACTTTAAAATCACTTGGACATGGATAACACCTGTTTGGTATATCAGACTTGCACATGTCTTCACATGTAAAACTCATTCCTAGCAAATTTAGATCTTGGGTCTCATAACCTCATGTTTGATTCAAAGTCCAGCCCTGGGGGAGATCTGTCTTGAGTCTTCTCTTTCTCTGCCTTTGATTTCCAAAGCCTTCACATCTCCAGTACACTCTCTCTTTCCTCCTCCATTGGTGAGAAAGAAATCGTCTGACTCAGACTGCTCGAGGTTTGTGGGTGTAAGGATATATCCATGCCTGGTACTGGGTTTCCTTTTCATCTGCATTGCTTCCTTTAATCTTCTGTAACTATAAGCACTTTGGATCCCCAAGAACTTGAGAGATCTGAGATGGAGAGGGCTTGGCGTGTGTTTTACAAGCTGCACTCGGTCTCTTTGCCTATGCCTCCTGTAACATCTATGGTGTTCTTGCCTTTGGAAATATTTAAGCCAGAAGTCCTCAGCAGTGTATTAAGCATGTTCACACGTTCTGTGAGCCTGAGGCTTGGACATCTGCCCTCTAGAGTTCACACATCCAGTGGCATCCTTTCCAGGGCTCCTATATTCTTGTCCACTGAACATTTGCCCTAATGACTCCAGGGCCACACACCAGACACGGAACACCAGAGTCTGCTGAAGCTATTCAATCTAGCCTTCCTTACACTGGCCTTCCTGCCTTATCCATCCTCTTACAGCCCATGTTCCCTTTGTTGTCCTGTCTCCTGACTGTTCTCAGCGATACCTGTGTGATGCATCATGGCACAGCATGCTCCCTCTTGAACATAATGAGAAATGAACTCGTTTTAATGACACGAATCCCAGGATCTATCGGCCTCTGCGTACCTCTTTGTTGTTAACACATTATATTTTAAAGTATGTCAAACATCTTTGTCTCTGTCTTCACCTTCGCTCGTGTTAGGGAAGTGGTGTCCATATGCCTCTGCTACCCTCATTATGCTAAGTGTGCAGCTGGCTCTGGGTTTTTAAAACGCAGAAAGCACTGATAAAGTGTAAGGTACCATCAGATTCCTTTTCAATGGTGCTGTCTACACTTAACTTTAGTAGAAGGATGATGCACAGTTCTTCTCTTGGCAAGGTATGCAAATTCAGTTTGAATGACACACTGTCTTTGAGGCCATCAGTATTTTTCAGGTTCCTCTGAAATAAGAGGTGCTTTAGAGTTTGGTTTCTGGAGAGATACACCAGAGAAACTGACATCAAGAAAGCTGCCTGTGGATATCGGGTGGAGCTTCCTTTCTATTTTGTGCTCAATACCACGGCTCAAGGCAATCCATGAAGCAGGATGTTTCCGTAAACAGCTCACACTCCATCACTGAGGGATGTCAGGAAAGGAACTCAAAGCAGGAACCTGAAAGCAGCAACTGAAGCAGGGGCCAGAGAGCAGTGGTTCTCAACCTGTGGGCCACGGCCCATTTGGGAGTTAAACAACCCTTGCACAGGGTTTGCCTAAGACCATCAGAAAACATGGATACTTACATTACAACTCCCAGCAGTAGCAAAATTGCAGTTATGAAGTCACAACAAAAATAATTTTATGATTGGGGTTCACCACAATGTGAGGAACTGTATTCAAGGGTTGCAGCATTAGGAAGGTTGAGAACCACTGCCCTAGAAGTACATGGTTTACTGGCTTGCTTAACCTGCTTTCTTAGGTAACCCAGGCCCACAGGCTTAGGGTTGGCGTTGCCCCCAGTAGGTCCTCTCATGTCAATCATCCATCAAGAAACTGCTTCACAGACATCCTTACACTGATGACAGCATTTTCTTGGTTGGGGAATCTCTCTTTCTAGATGACTCTAGCTTGTGTCAAGTTGACCACAAACTAACCAGCACAGCTCCTTAAGTTCTCAAGCGGGCCTACTACAAGTACTTGCTGGACAGTTATGCCACAGGTACCCACGGCCCTCGTTCTAGCTGATCACAAAGTTTAACTAGTACTGAGCTTGTGGAAGAAACTTGAACCTGATCAGCAAGAAACACACCCTTATCTTCCTTGTTCCTTTTCTTCAGCTATGAAATATTTGGTGGCTCTAAGTATCTGTAACTTGATTCCACCTGAGAAAATGGAAGATGACCATTGGTGGGGTTTCAGGAGAAACCCACCAAAGGGAAGAGGTATGGCACAGCTTGATTTTCTCAAAGTCTTAAGAGAATTTTAGAAAAGAGACTGAGGGTGTCTTCGGGCCTATGCTCTAGAGGTCTTACATTACTATATCTAACTCTTGTTGCTTAGAAAAATATCACCAGACCAGTTCAGTTTCAAGAAAGAACAGAAGTAGACATTTCTACTGTTCCTGAGGAAGAGTGGCAAGGCCATGCTTACAAGGGCTTGGTGAAAGGAAGGAAGGATTCATTGGAGGTTTTCCTGTGTGTGTGTGTGTGTGTGTGTGTGTGTGTGTGTGTGTGTGTAGGTGCACACTTGTAAGTGAATATTTATCAACATGCCTGAAGTCCAGAGGTCAACTTGGGCGTTGTTCTCCAATAGCACCATCTACCTTTTCTTTCTAAAATAGGGTTCTCTCACTGAGCCCTGGTTTCACCAATTAGGCTGGAGTAAGCCCCAGGGCTCTGATTGTCTCTATCTCCCCAGGGACTGGATTAGAAGAATGAGTCAGCATGCACAGCTTTCTTTATGTGGGTTCTGGGCACCGTAATCAGCCCCTCACGCTTGCATGCAAGCAATTTACTGACTCCTGTAATGACCTTAGATTCTCCTCTCTTGCCTTCTGGAATACAGAACCAAAGGTAAATGAGAACTCAGTATCTTGCAAACTCGAGGATGACCCTGGGTTCCCTTATGAAATCTTAGAGTAATTTCCCAGTTTTGACATATTACCTTTAGAGGTTTTGTTTTGCCTTAAAACAGCATCTAGTGTAGTCACCATAGTGTGGCCTTCTTTCTTATCTTATGCCTATTTTTAGAGAGGGGATTTTTTCTTTTGACTAATAAAGGGATTAGCAGTTGTGTCCACTTTGGCTTCGAGCACAACTATGTTCTGTGAGTGATTCAGTCAGTTTAGCCTATATGGCCTGAAATACAGGCAAGCTACGCAAGACCAGGCAGCAGCCATGGCATTTGCAGTTTTAAGTTACTGAGTTAGATAGGAATAGATGAATGAAGCAGATTCAATCACGATCACATCAATTGTTCTCTATCAGGACCGAATAAACGTAAGAGAATACTCTGACATGAGTAGAAAATGGAGTCCGTTAGGGGCTGGCATCTGCGTGTAGAAAGGACATGCTGTGGTGTGGCCATTTTGTCTGGGGTTTGTCCTGTATGTGATAATTACCTTGCTGTCCGTGTTGCCATGGCAAACATGACTAACTTTTCTGTCAGGGAGCTGCTGCCTAGAAAGCACACTGGGAAAGGAAGAGCACCTGACTTGCCAAAAGCTCTTGAAGCTGTAGAGGGGAGTCTTAGAAATTTCATTTTTATGAAAACTTATTTTTTCTTTGAAATAATCATTAAGAACCAGACTTAATAAAAAGAATTTAAGATTACAAATCTTTACGCATGAGTTCCTAGTTTCAATAATAAAAAATGCTACTGTGTATTCTAAATGAATGGGATTGATCCTTAGAGAAGAGAGATACAAAGCCACTGACAGAGAGTGAGAGAGAGAGAGAGAGAGAGAGAGAGAGAGAGAGAGAGAGAGAGAGAGAGAGTAATTTGGAATTCTCTCTCCAGGCTGCAGAGACTGTGTCCCTCATCTAAGAGCTGTCACCGATGTCCTGCGTGTGTTATACCTCTGCCCTGTGGCCTCTCTCCAGCTCTGGACACTTAGTGTGTTCTACTCTGTCCTGGCCTCAACCTTACATCTCCATATTCTGGCCTTGCCTTAGATCTTAGCCCGTGACATTTGAGTCCTGCCATCCTGCATCATGAGTTCTCATGGCTCAGTTTCTTTGAAGCACTGTATCAAAGTTGAAATAATTCATTGATGTGACCATTGACTACTTTCTGTGTCTTCACAAAACTAATTTGCATGAAGGCAAGGAGCATGCCTTTTTACTGATTATTGCATCCCTGGGGCCTAACATAGTGCCTGGCACATGGTAGCCATTAAAAACTGTATTAACTAAATGAATGAATTAATTTAAATAATAATTGCTGTTATTCTAAATCTTAGGGCTCAGCCTACACTAAAATTAATGGTGTATTTGCACATTTCCACCCACCAAAATTCTGTCTTCCTTCTCTTTTTTTCCCTTTTCTGACATCTGAGAATGTTTTATGAGATCACTATCCTAGGATTATCTTTCCTTCTCCCACTTATTTTTAATGGAATCACAAAATTTAACTCGCTGCTCTTTAATTTGGATTTGAAGGAGGAAAGAACTGCCTAATTCTGTCTAAATTTAATCTAGTTGTCCTCCGCCAAACAACGCCCCCCCCCATTCCAAATTCTTACACATTGATTAGCAGGGAAAAAGAAAAACGTCTTCAAATACGGCTTAAAGTTCTGTTGGCTGCCACGGTTCTAATCATCCATTGAGAGATCAGCTTCTCACTTAGACATACATGGTCTTTCAGGATGGCCTCTCTCCCAGTTCCTCTAGCTGTCTGTGTTTAAGTGTGGGATGTATGACCTCTAGGGGGAAAACGGAATAGAGACTTTAACCCTTATAGCCTGTCTCTCCTGTGGTCAGTATGGCAGTACTGCCTGTTTATCGGTGTACCTTGTCCTTTAGCCCAGGGCAGCGACATCAGGCCCTACCTTCAGCTGTTGTCATTTGTTTGTAAGTTTTTAATGTCTTCTGTGTATTTAATGAGTACCCACGGGCACATTCATCAGCCCTGAGCCAGAACTATCACAGTACGACTTGCCTTGTCAGTGATCATAAGACAAAGGTTTCCCCTTCACCCCTGTAACCCGGCCCTTGCTTTCGATGCGCACGGCCTTAGCAGAGCTTTGCAGTTGGGGAGCCTCTGCCCCACCCTTCCTGACTCCTGAGTATTGTTCATTTTAGGATTTTATTCTGAGAAGATCCAAATCAGAGTTGATCTGAGGAAAGCAAGTCTTGTAAAAGTCACCCAACTCAAGAGAAGTAAAGTAACAGAAACTGAAATCCCCTGAAGGATCTTTACAGGCCACATTACCTAAAACTTTCACAGATAACTGGATAGACTACAGATTTGAGTGGTTAAGTAGTTTTTAACAGACCAAATAAGGAACAGGTTTGCCTGGGTACAGAGCATAGTCTTTCAATCATCAACTGCTGTAGGGATTGAGTGAAGTCCTAAGTGAATATGTGTTGTTGACATGGGCACAACCACAAGAAGGACCCCAGGGTCTCAACTTCATGAGGATGGCGAAGCCTTCTTCCTTGGCAAGATAGCAAAGCCTTCCTTTGGTCCAAGTGTGAACGTTGACAGTGTGTGCAAAAATGTCCACTTCAGCTTTGTCCTTCCTGGATGTTTACAGCCTGAATACTGTCCTCCTATAGAACTGTTCCCACCTACATTAGTTCACATGGCCTCTTGTTCAGCTGTATATAGTAACCATGCCTTCTTGTTTCTGTAATAATCCCGCCTCCCTATTCGATTGTGTGTAATGAACATGCTGAACCCCCAGGGTGCTGCAGCTTCCTTATCAGAGACCCCAGGCTCCCTGATCCCAGCTTTTCAGTCTGTCTGCCCTTCTTCACTTCTTTGCCACCTCGGTTGTTTCTGTCCCTGGGGCTGTTCAGGAAGTAGCACACTGCTGTTCCTCTCTTCAAAACTGCCTCAGACTCATCTTGAGACAGAATGAGCTGGAAAAGTCATTCAAGGTTCAGACCAGCTTTTTCAACAGAGAATTCATATTCATCCCTCAGAAGATCAGACTAAAGAGTTGTACATAATCCTCATGCTTGACTTCCTTCCCTCCTCTCCAGGAATGGGGGACAATGGAGATGAATTCCTAGAGAATCAATACATGAATAAAGGATTGAGAGATAAAAAGAGGAAGGGATGAAGGCAGTGGGGTCTTGGTGGGAAGGAGGGCAAAGGAAAGGGAGAAAGGAGGAAGAATGAACAAAGAAAATGGAAGGAGGGGAGAACAAGGGTATGAGAGACAAAGTAGAATATTGTTGGCGTCCACAGAAGTCAGCTACCTTACTCAGAATGGTGGCTTCCATCAGCCTATTAGAAGGTGCAGTACACTGTGTCCACTCTAGATAAGAACTGCTCTGATGGGGCCATGGGTGTTAGAAATGGAGGTATCAGAGGTGACTTCTGCAGCACCGAAACTTCGGAAGGCAGACACAGACCACTAGAAAGACCACAGCAGCACATAGCTACACATTTAATTTTGCTAAGTCAGTTTGCACAGCATTTCAGGATTAATGGGTGGAATGCAGTTCATAAATGTCAGTTATAACTATAATGTTCACCCTGTGCTGTAATTTAATTCCATGAAGCTAAAGGCTAGTAAATTTAGAACCAATAAAAAGAAATACTTCCTTCCATTGTATATTTCACCCCACTGAGACCATTGCCAAGAGGTCATTGACTCAGGGCCAACTTTGAGGAGGAATTTGACAGTCTTTGGATATATATCCAGTTAGTCAAAGCAGAGGTGATTTAAGCATTACAAAATCTAGGGCTAGCTGTATGAATGCAGCTTGAACAGGGGTCACGGAGGTCCTTCAACCTGTCTGCTATTTATGGCTCACAGTGGATAAAGTACAACAGCTTTTTCTAGGGAAGCAAACAGGATGCATCCTCAACTGAGAAGAGGCATGCGCATCCATTGCACGCTGTGAGTGAGTGCCCATGTTCCAGTGAATGGGGACATTCTGCTCCCACCAGGAATGGAGGCTCAAGAGCATGGCGGGACCACCTCCCGCCACCTTTCCCTGAAATTTAACTCTATCTTTGGGTCAATTAATCCCTTTCCCAGTAATTTCTTAGCCAAATATCCTTTCCTGTTGGAGACATATACCTTGGAAGTAACACTCCCAACAGATTCTCACTGCAAGCCATACTAGGGGTCCTCTTTGGAGAGAAAAAGACAGGATAGAGAGAAGAGAGAGAGAGAGAGAGAGAGAGAGAGAGAGAGAGAGAGAGAGAGAGAGGAGGGCTAGCTCTAAATAATGTTTATTCTCATTAGGTCAGAGCAGATCTAATAGAGAAAGGAGCCCATGCTCTCTGTACCTGCATAACTCAATGACTACAGGAAGCCCTACCTCTGGAGGAGGTGGAGATGTAGGCCAATGCTTCTGTCTTCTAGACTAGACTCCATAGAGGTTTGCGTATTGAATACATTGTTTGATTATGCATCATCATCTTTTAAATTTCTTCACTGTATGCCAGAAGTGCATGGTAGTGATTTTTGAAAGTACTATTATCTCTGAATTTCAATTTATGGAATCATAAAATCATTACAAAATATCTATTGCGAGAAGGGAGCATAAGATCACAAAGTTCTAGAATACAGACACAGAGCATGGCTATTGGTGAAATTATTAAGGCCACTCCACATAGTTAAAAGGGAGGTTTATTTAGTGGCGTAACTTACAAATGAAGGGATAGGTAGGTTGCAGGGTCTGGGAAAGACGCAGCACAGTCCGGCGGTGTTCTCTGGAGAACTCTGTTAGGTCTACCTCCACCGTCCAGGGTCCAGGGACCAAGAGAGGTAGCACATCCGGATCTCGGGTCTTCAGGGTCCTCCCTTGGCCCTGCCTTGTAGGTCTGACAGTTACCAAAGCCTCAATGGGAGTTGAAACTTCCAGATCAAGGCTGGAATGGCTACCCACTACACATGGCTTTCAGTATGTACATGTATTTAGTAAAATATTCAAAGGACAATTCAGATTTCCTACTCTTCATCTTGTTAACTGAGTCAAACTCACGAGTGGCTTGTGGATGCCCCATTTCTATTGAACACAAACTGTATTGCCTTCCTTTACATAGTGTGGTTATTTTTTGTTCCTTCAAGTTCTGAATTTCCCATTAGTTTATAGGCTATATTTCATTGTCTTTGTCCTAAAAATCAAGGCCCTTCAGGGTCACTACTAGTGGGACAGCAATTGACTTATTGAAAACCCAGGTTGCATGGAGTTTTTCATTAATGTGGGGAAAAGAAACCAGACTTGGGGGAGCACCAATTCAACCCTTACAAATGCCCTTAACCTTAGGATTCTTTCATCCATAAAAATGTAGATAATGACGCCAACCTAGCCAGCTAAGTAAGGATTAGCAGAGACACCATATATAAAGGATTCTGCATGGTATGTACTCCAGCCATGTGGAACTCTTTATTCCCTGCTTTTGCGGTTCTTCAGAATATCAATTATATATTAAGCTTTAAATGACATTCATTCCTTGCATGATTTTTGTCTTCAAGACCTGAGAAAATAATCCAAATTCCGATCTGAAATATACCTACCAATTATTGGAGCCACACTAATGCAGTTGTTTATTATTTCAGTGTGATTTTGATTAGCAGAATGAGAGACATTTTCATACAACATCAAAGTGTTTACTTACTTCTCCCATGCAGCCATCTCAGGGGGAAAAGCTTCTGCGTTAGTGCTTGGTCAAGCCTTAAACTTTATGTGTTTTGGCACTGCTCTGCAACAGAAGCGATCACGACTGAGACTGCCAAGTGCACAGAATAAATATAAATTTTTATCAGGACAGTAAGTGTTCATAATACTAACTGTCAGTAGAAGGATATGGAATATTTTTATGATTCCAAGTATTAGAATAGCAGTAAGTCTCAGGAGTGGCTGTTCATCCTTTAAATCTAAGCTACTGATGCCC
Organism: Peromyscus californicus insignis; assembly: GCF_007827085.1. Classification (NCBI taxonomy): domain Eukaryota; kingdom Metazoa; phylum Chordata; class Mammalia; order Rodentia; family Cricetidae; genus Peromyscus; species Peromyscus californicus. The sequence continues at coordinate 10,098,782 of NW_026294514.1, read as the reverse complement.
ACAAATTTCTGCTGTATATATAGCTATGTGAGCAATATTTGGAATGAGGCAAGAGAGAAAACCAAGAGCCAGGAGCTAACCCAAGATTTACTGTGACTCTCCATGAACCAAATCAATTCCTCAATGGTCTTATTTATAACATGACCCGGTAGAATGCTCCCAGTAGAGATCTACCTCAAAGGGTTATCAGGAGGAGAGCCTGTGAGACTCAAAAGTATGACTATGCAGTTGCATTGGCTCTCACCCTGCCCTGCCCTAATGTCATTGAATTCAGACCTGTCTTGTCTGTGGGTCTGGAAGCTTCAGTGTGCCACACATTTTCAAAATTAATAAAGTGTAACATGGGATCATGGCAAAATATTTTTAATTCTTTGTTTTGCATTCACAACTTTGACAGCAACAGTGGGAAACCTTTTGCTTTAGTATTTAGTGTGTATGCATGTGTTCCAGGACGCCTCCGTTGGGGTCAGAGGACAACCTGGAGGAGTAGCTATCTCCTTCCAGAATGTGCGTCCTGGAGGTCAAACGTGGGTCGCCAGGCTCGGTGCCATCTGCCCTCACTCCCTGAGCCATTTTGCTGCCCCACCTTTCGCTCCTGAAGTACCCACTGTAACATCTCACACAATGCTCTCATCCAGTGCAATTTTACACATACTTTGTTTGTTCTCCTAGGTAACACGGATGATTTGGTAACTATTCTTTCAGTCGCTCAACAAAACATGCTACTTATCCTTCCATTTAGGAAAAAAAGGATGGCTCAAACCTTTGCTGTTGTAGAGCCCAAAGAGCAGTTCATGCTCTAGACACTGTGTCCCTGAACTGCGTATCCTCATACGCCTCACTTGTATTTCCTACCATATCCTAACTAGTTATTAGGTCTTATTGATCGCATCCACCAATTGTCATTTTTTAAATCACATCTTCTTCTCTATCTTAGACATCCTGTCCCAGCATAGGGACATACATATATCACCTACTTTGCATTAGAAGCCTTCACATTGATTTGGCATGGTCAACTTTTTATTAGATCGGTACATATTTATGAAGTCTCAGCTGTGTACCAAGTGCTGCCTACATAACCAGAAAACAGAGGATCTCTGCAGTTGCGGAACATCCCCCTGATGAGTAGGAACAGATAACAATCAAGAAAACGCATGAACAAGGAAATTTCAGGTCGTTTTAAGTGATACAAAAAGGATGAGGGTGATGTTGTGCTGACGGGCGGTATGAAGGGAAACACATTTTTAGGGAGGCATTTTTGAGTTTGTAACATTCAGCTGAAAGCAAAAGACGAAAAGGAGCCAGCCATGTGAAGTGCTGGGGAGAGCGACATCCAGACATAGTGAGGGCAGGAGGCAGACTTCATGGATGGTGTGCCACAAAGGTGACAATGTCACATGAGCCGGATGGCCAGGTGGCCTGGCGGCAGGCCCTGTGGTTTTGTAGGCAATAAAAAAAAGGTCCTGAGCTTTATTCGGGGGCAATAGGAAGATTCTGGGGAGCCTTCAGAAGAGAAGAGGCATCATGTCCTTTAATTTTTAATAGGCTCACTCTTAGCATCCTGGGGAGACTGGATTACAATTGAGCAAAGCCAGGTTCAGGAAGGAGAGGTGGAAGCCCCTGCCACAATCCACGTAAGAGTAAGAAACCGCCTCTTGGAATACAAAGCGAGGTGGAGCCAGCAGATTCAGGACGTGTGTGGGATCTGGAGAGGAAGATGGCAAGGAGAATAAAGGGAGGTACCTAGGTTTGGGACTTCAACACCTAGACGGCTAATTTTATCACTTGCTGAGACTGGCAAGAAGAGAAACGGAATATATGTGTTTTCCATTTCCTCAAATAGAAGGAGCAGTTTTTCTCAAACTGAATTTGGTTGTGTTCTGTGCTTCAGGTGTTTCAGTCACTTCCTGTCTTCTCCAGTATGAAACCCAAGCTTCATTTATTAAGCCAGGAGGATCCTGAGCTCAGGTTCCATGTTCATCCCCTCCCCGGACACTCAGGACACCTGGGCTGCGGTTATTTAAGCCCCTTGTGGCTTTTCTTTATGTTTGACTTCCTTATCCACACTCTGATTTTCTTTAGCCTCAGAACGTGGTTTCTCCCATCTCAGTGTCCTCAGCTTTTGTCCTCTGTACTACAATGTCCTACTTGTCTTTCACAATGCCACCTGCGAAAATGAAATCTCCTGCATCAGGCCCTACCTGTCAAATCCTGGTGAGACAGATGCCTCTCTGTGTTCCCATAGTCTCCTGAGTCAGCTTTGGAGAGTGGGCCAGTCACATGGCAGTGATACCTTAGCACAAGCGGTCCAGGAGTCATGTGCTAATTGCTGGGTAACTATTTCTCAAGAAAGTAAATGGTTGGGGCACATTTAACATACGACCTTCTAAAAATGATTTTCAGTGTGCTTATAAAGTTCTTCTACCCATAAAGACAGTCAGATGAGTAGAGAACATTGAGAAGTCCACAGTCTGTACCATATCCAGTTACCCCAGAATCTGAAGCCACAGTCTTCACCATGTCCAGTTACCCTGGAAGTTGAAGTCCACAGTCTTCACCATGTCCAGGTACCCCAGAAGCTGAAACCCACAGTCTACAATGTTCAGTTACTCCAAGCTGAAATGAGTTGTTCTACAAAGCCATCTTTGGAAGTTGATGAACCCTCAGGTAACTTCTCTGTATGTATTCATGATTGATCTGTTTTCATCTCACATTGGTCCCTTGGTGGCATGCTCCAGATCTGGAAAGGTCATATCAGCCTGGTTACCTGGGTATTAGCTGAGCTCATATTAGTGTGTAGAATAGCATCAAGATTGGGAACAATGAGTTGAGAGTTACCAGTAAAGTTATATTATGTGATCAGTCATATCTAGCTTATTTAATGGGGTGAGTTAAACTGACCCTCAGGCTAACAACAGCAATAATTTTCCTATTGTTAACACAGTCTGGACTCTGTCCATTATTCACGTTTCTTACATATATAACTCACCACAGCATATAAACAATCATGTCAGTAAACCCTTTGTACTGGTGGTTATTCTTTTTTATTTAGCTTAGCTTTATAGATGCTCAGAAATATGGGAATGCAGGAGAGGGGAAAGCTCCTGTTGAGTCCTGAGGCACTGATACTGGGCACTACATTTACAGCCAAGGTGTTTTCTTAATGAGGAAGTCATTTTCAGGGTGTCATAAAACTTAACACTGACCCCTCCCTTTATTTTATGCTGTGTGTGTGTGTGTGTGTGTGCTGTCTCTGCTTAAAGACACTGCCAGTAGATTTGTATTCTAATAACTTGATTTTTAATTAGTGAGAAACCAAGGCAGTGCTGGTTAAATGTCTCCCAGAGCATTGCAGATGACTCTAAATGCCTCATGATATAAATACCTTTAGTAAAAGGAAAACACAAGTAGCTTCGCATATATTTATATGTTTTACCCTTTAAGTGTTTGACTTTCAAGGCTGAAAGCAGAGATGGTGGTAAAAAAGAAGGCAGTTTCTTCTGAATATCTGCATTAAATTACTTTGCTTCAACCCAGTGCACGTTCTTGGATACCTACTGTGTAACCAGGACTCGTGCAAGGGATGCTGGGAAAACTGGAGGAAATAACACCCAAGGCACGCTGCCAGGAAGCCTGCCACAAAATGTGTTTCCTGATATCAACTTTATCGAGTCTTTAGGTTGATCTCAGACTACAGGTCAAGCCAAGAGCAATGTATTCATTTTAAGTTCCCTAAACACCCCACTGGATGTATATATATTTAAAAAATTATCTGATGAAAACACTACTTGGAGATTGCATCACACTAATTCCACCCATTAGAATTCATTCCTCAAAGGTAAATATTCATTTCTCTTGAAATTCATGGTATTTTTTAAAAATAAAAATTAGAACTAAATAGTTTTAAATTAGCTAAAGAAATGTTTAAAGGTTAAATTGTCTGACTAAAAGAATTTATTCTGTGACATTATAGCTCTGGACTAGAATACGATTTTTTGGTTCATTTTAGCTTGGCACTACAATAAAATTCCTTCTCAAGCGTAATGAAAAGCCTCTGTTTTACAAGAAAAACAGGATTCTGTGTGCAGAGCTCGCAATGGAGTCGAGCAGCTCCTGTGTTCATGGAGACACTTCACTCACCCATCGCTCTGCTCATCCAGCACCCCATGAGCAATGAACAGAGATCATCTGAACCCTTCCCTGCTCCAGGCTGGGTGTCCTGTCCTCCAGTTCCCCACTTTCCACGTGGGCAGCACCAGTCTGTCAGCCTCCAGCTTATCTTACTCATTTCCCTAGATGTTTCCTTCCCTGAGACTAAGCGCAGAGGCCCCCTCCCTCATGAAAACTGTTGGTGTTCCCTGACTTCTCCATTCTATTTCTACCTCACCATGGATTGGTGACTAGATTTAATTTCTGAGTCCTAGTTTCTTTGAAGTAGATTTATGCAGACCTTCCCTGACTTAGATTTTTCTCCTTGGAACTTTTTGGGTTTGTTTGTTTGTTTGTGTTTCAAGACAGGCTTTCTCTGTGTAGTTTTGGTGCCTGTCCTGGATCTCACTCTGTAGACCAGGCTGGCCTCAAACTCACAGAGATCCACCTGGCTCTGCCTTCTGAGTGCTGGGATTAAAGGCATGCGCCACCGCCACCCGGCAGGACTTTTTGGTTTTAACGTGGTGGAAAAGCAACATGCATCCAATAGAAACTGGACTTGAAATTATGAATTTTGTTTGTCTCCTGGGCTGGGCCCCATGGTATGGTAGTCTTCCAAGATGCTGGACAGCGGCAGGCACAGCTCTGAAGCCATCAAAGGAGAGCAGGCATGGATGATGCCATGGTGTGTGTTCTCTGCTAAGCACAATCCCAGAGGGTAGCAAGTGTATTCTCAACTCATGATGTTTTCAGCCCACCACAAGTTCACGGGATGTAACCACTTCCTTGCAAACCAAGGACCACCTGCTCTCACTTTATGTATCCCTATGGAGGTTAAGCGACACTAAGTCTAAATCAAAGGGAACTACTGACATGGATCGGGTCAACTTTTTTCTTCTGTGCTATGGCCAGTGACCTCCTCTCCCAAAGTTCTCTACTTCCAAACTTTGTCTAAGCATTCCTCACCCACTGATCTCATTTCTCCAACCTCTTTTAGACAAAGTCTGCTGGAATTGACTTCTACCTCCTTCCTTCTGCAAGTGGACTATGTGCCAAACACATGTTTTTCTCCTTGTCTCTAGTCTCCAGTGAACACATCTCCCCGCCTCCTCTCCCTGCTGTGGCTCCCCAATACTGTTTTCAGGGGCTCCCCCCTCTGATTGTTCTAATCCTTCTGGGAAAATCTTACTTCACCAATCCCCTGTCCTTGAAGAGTCTGAGGCGTTTGTCTTGATACAGAATCTCACTACATAGCTCCAGCTGGCCAGTAATTCACTATGTAGACTAGATTCATCTAAGTTTACAGAGGTCCCCTGGTTTCTGTATCCTGAGTGCTGGAATTAAAGGTGTGCACTACAACACATTTTTCTAATGCTTCATTGAACTCTTTTCCTTTTCCTTCAGTAATTCTCCACACTACTATTCACATCATAATTCTAGTGTAGAAATGGAGATGCAGTGTGAGTTATTTTCTTACACTTGCCCAGACTCCATCATGTACACAGTCTCTCAATAGCAAACCTCTTTCAGGCATTCTGTGCTGGACAATTGTTTTATTAGTTGATTCCCAGTGAAATGCAGTTTGGGTACCTTTTTGTTGTTTGAGATCAAAGGCTGTAATTTCTCCTTTATAATTCTCCATTTACCCTGTTACAATGTCTGACAGGTAATCGCCCTTATCACCACTGTTATCAACTGAAGCTTGATGGCAAATGCTACTGTGGTCCAGTCCTTCCCAGTGACCGACTGTGTTACATGCTTGGCCTCTTACTTAATTCTTTCACCAGCCCTGTGGGGAAATGTCTGATGCTACTGAAATAAAGAACAGAGATGTTAAGTAACTTGCCCAAGTACTGACAGCTAAAAAGCAGAGAGCTGGGCTCTGGACCCAGGCAGCCCAGCTGCAGAACTCACTCTTTGAAGCACTGCATTCTTCCCACAGTGCACATCAAGACACGTTGACTTTGGAAACTCGTGAAGTACCAAAATGAAAACATGTGGGCTTCTAAAGAAGAACCCAAAACTAACTGGTGATGATACTTGATTACTTTTAAATATGTGTTTCTTTTTATTATGTGTATGCTTGTGATGTGTCTGTGCGTCTCTGTGTCAGTGTGTTCATATGAGTGAGGGTGCCCACAGAGGCCAGAGATGTTTGGTTCCTCTGAAGGAAGCCGGAGTTAGAGGCACTTGTGAGTCACCTGTTGTAGGTGCTAGGAGCCACACTCAAGTCCTCTGGGAAAGCGGTATGGGCTCTCAGCTCCTGTGCTGGCGCTCCAGTGCCAGCAACAATTATTGAGTACACGTTTAGTATGTACTTGTCATGTGCTGGCACGCTTTAATTTCTGAGAACATAGAACAATGGATTCAGGGTACCTCTCCCAAGATAAACTTATCTTAATTATAAAAATATTTAAACTATGAGCCTGGAATATATTTTCCTGTGATAATTTCTCAAGTATTTGAGCAATGTATGTTTTTAGAATCTTACTCTTGCCCCCTCCCAAAAAAGTGTTGAAACTCAACGCTCGTGAACCTCATTAAGTGATCATATCTTTTGTAGCAGGTGTGCCCTTTTAATTTTTAAAGCAGAAAACCCAATGAAGACATCATCAAAATAACATCTAAGCTTCTAAAGCCACATTGCCCATGCCATGTAGGCAGAAGCTGCTGGAGGACGAGGTCAACTTTTTACTTCAGAGTCTCATGCCACCAGATAACTAATAACACCTGAAGATGCTTCAAGAGACTAAGGAGAGTAGGAAATGGACCTGAGCGGTGGCATCGCCCTTTGCTGGCTCAGGTGAATGGGCTTTGTGTTGGCTGGACTTAAAATGCATCTGGCGGCCGAGGCAGTTTACTGTTGTGACCCAGCTTTCCCACTAATCGCGTCTGTGTCCGTATACTGAAACCGTGGCTGACATGTCGTTGTGACATTCTGCTTCTGCCTTTGCTCCTGGTGACCCCTCATTGATGATCGTATGACAGAACAAAAGAGCAGCTTGAATTGCCACAGGACTAACGATATTGCATCCCCGGGGATAAAGAGCCCTGGTATAAAATAGGGATTTTATAATGAAGGATTTGTTTTATGAAAAGCATTGTACCATGAGCACAGTCCAAAGATCACCATACATGTCTGAGCAGAACCGTAAAGTTGGTGACCAGTCACCATTGGCCAATTACTGCTTTATTGTATTTTCTTTTCTTTTTTTATGGTGGGGATTCCAGTTTTTCCCACAACTAGTCCTTGAATTCAAGTACAGTGACAAGTTGGAGAGAAAAAGAGAGAAAGAGAGAAAAAGAGAGAGAGAGAGAGAGAGATTTTGCTTTTATCTGTGCAAAGAGTACAATTGGAATCAAGGTGTGCAAGTCTTATATACATTTCAATTGTGTTCTGAAGAGATCTTGGTGTATATGGTGCTTCTTCAAACAAATAAGAAGAAAGTATTTTTCCTTGTCTACATAGGAGTACAAAATATTATAGTTGCCAGACATTTTGTACTATCCTCTGCAGAACAGATTTCCAGGGCTGTAAAAGATGAAGGAGCACAATGTGTTCGTGCCATTCCATTCTGCCCCCCGCCCCCCCTCCAACTTGTCATTGTATTTGAATTCAAGGACTAATTGTGGGAAAAACTGGATTCTCCACCATTAAAAAAGAGAAGAAATTATAGTAAAGCAGTAATTGGCCAGTGATGACTGGGCAACAATCTTCGGTTCTCCTTGTGCTCCTCAGCGGTGGAGCTAGGACACCCTTACTGACAAACAAGTTAAAGAAATGGAAAAAAAAAACCCACAAACAAACATCAAAACTTCATCTTTATTTAAGCAAATATTGAAACTTAAAATTTGATTTTTAAAATCCGAGAGCAAGTAAATGATATATTGTAAATAACTAAATACATACTTTAATGAGGAGTGCAGCTCTTTAATTTTTAAAAACTAGTTTTGTGGAAGGTTAAATCTAGAGCCCATGAAAGATAAACCTAGGCTGCCAATGAGCTGTGTCCCTTGCCAAGCCCTTTTAATTTTTAAAGCATAACACTTGTATCCTTCTCCTTTTCCCTTTTAACTATCTTCTGAGGCAGAAATGTTTTCTGGTGTGCTTGGGAGAAAGTAGCAAAGAATTCCCCAGAAATGACTTGCATTTCTTCTCCTTTGCTCTCTTCCTCTGGGGGGGGGGGGGGGGGGGGTTAGCTGGGAAGTGGTCAGTCCAGGACAGGAGCTGTTTGGTTCCGCGGGGTCTCAAAGGAGTAGATATCAGACTCCACACTTTCCCCACTTCTGATCCTTCTTCAGTCAGTCAGCTGCAGCCCCAGTCAAAGAGGCCTCCATGCAACTTTGACTTAATAATGCCTCTGACCTGGCTAGGCTCAGTGTGCTGGGCTTTGCTGACTCCCCATGGGAGACCTCGATTTTGGGGATGTGGGGATGTGGGGTGGCTTGGGAAAGAGGGCTGGGGATGGGAGGAGGGAAGGGGGGGGTCTGTGGTTAGCATGTGGAGTGAGTAGAAAATTTCTTAATAAAGAAAAAAAAGTAAAAAAAAATAATGCCTCTGACCTAGGGGAGGGGAGGGGCTCTTCATAACCAATGCTAAATATATTGTAATAGATGGCATTTATTATTTAATTAGAATCTAATTTGCATCTCTGTGTGTATGTGTGTGCCATGCACATTTCCCTATGGCAATGTTCACAATGCCTATGTGAACCTTTCATGGGGGGCTCAAATGCTATTTCCCTGTGGTGAGATTTTCTCTGTCTCCCTCATACAGAAAAAAAAAATGTCCTTATATCACTTTGTAAAGATGTAATTTTATCCTGTTAAAAAGATTACTTCATGAATATGATATCTGTATATAAAAACTAGCATATAATTATTTTCCAGTAAGAATTATAAATACGTCTAACATATACAACCGTTAAAATTGAGTGGGTGATCATTTTCAAAGAAATAATTTAAATATCGAGGTGATGTACATGCTGTCCTGATTTAATAATTACACAATATAAACATATATCAAAACATTGCATTGCACCCCATAAATACATACAATCATTATTTGTCAATTAAAAATGAAATTAAAAAAAATAAATGTAACATGTGAAATCTAAATTTCAGCATAACAGATCGCCATCTGTTAAAAGATACTGTCATTTTAAAATATGTAATACTTTTATTTGGTATTGTCTGTGAAGCCTGAAGCAAACTTTGAAAAGTTACATATGTATTGTAGAATGTTCCCAATTTTCTCTAAGAGAGAGCACAAATAAGATAATAGAATTTGGCTTCTATAATGTGATGACAGGAAAACAAAAAAGTGATTTAAAAAAATCCAAAGACCTTAATCCATGTTTTTATGGGCTGGTTGTTTTCTTCTTGTGTTTACCTACATATCTACTAACTGATGATCTGGGCTGGGGAGGATGACACACTTTTCCATTTATATCCACTGCCTTCCACAACCACTGTTAACTGCCATTGAAAGAGCTTTGCACTGTTCTCTTTGGCACGTGGAAATAATTTAGACTTTCTTTAAATTGAACAAAATGTATGGCACATAGTTATTATTTCTTGCACACCAATAAATGTGAAAAATTCCAAGTGCTTCTGAGCAGTGAGTCACAGAACTTGACAGAGAGAGTAGAAGGTGGGACAGGAGGGAGCTTCACGTTTTTCACTTGATTCTATTTCTTCTAGAGCCAAGGCTAAGAGATGGTGTATCAGGGTAACCAAAAGGTATCTCTACTGAACTCACCAGGAACACAGATTAATGTTGGATAACTTATGGCCAGCAGCTGTGACTGCATGGGCCGGCTTGCTGTGGCTGCTAGAGTTTACCTTCTCCAAGCTCAACATCAGGCATTGGCTGGATGGTGCTGAGATTTTAAGACTTAGAAAGCCCGTCTACGGTTTGAGAAGGAGTCATGTTGGATTCTGGTTCTCTTGGGGTCCAAAGTTTGCAGGATGTACCTACTCTGGAGTCCTGCTTCATTTCCTAAGCCTTTGCTTCTGACTTTAATTTTCTTCACCTTGCCTTTGAGAGGCTGAAAGGCTCCCAGGCCTTGCCTGAAAGCCTGCTTGGAATCCTCTCTTGAACTCACCCTAGCTTTATTTTCTTAAGTGACTTAATCAAAGGTAATTCGAGTTCACATTTTTCTATCAATGGTTGTATTTAAAGGGGTCTTATCTGATTTCCATCAGCAATTACAGGCTTGCATTTCTTGTTTATATCCATCTCCAAGCTGACAGGGGCCTGGGCTTGCCTTCCATAGGAAGTCAGGCCTTCATCTCATGTCAAAAGCTCCCAAAGCACATTTGTTCTGGTAAAATTATATCTCAGGAATGATGGCCTCTAATGCGAAATGAGGATGTGGTGGCACGGGGTGGTCCCTGCCACTTTGTTTGAAAAATAAATTGTGAAACCTCAGTAGTAAATATTTGCCCGAGAGAACACGGTGGGAGGGAAATTACAGTGCTGGAGAGGGTCGCCATTAAGAGGGCTGAAGTCAGAGGTTAACGCAACAGGAGTTGGGCTAGTCAAAGAGGTCACTGGGGCTTGGCCCACTCAGCACAGAACTCTGAGATGACTCCTAACTATTTTTGGCAAGATAAACATCATATGTCCCTGCCTTTGGGAGCAAAGAACAAAGGTCGAAGACCCAGGGGGATTAACTTCTTAAAAAGAGATACAATATTTAACTTGGCTGCCCTCAAAAGCCTCAGCCCTTCTGGTTGGCTCCGTAGCCGTGCAATTCCAGGTTCTGTTTAAACAGAGGATTGTTTAGAAGTCAAGATTCAAACGCTGCAAACCTCACCCCACAAGAAACGGCAGATTCAAAGTTGAGGTTTTGCTGGCTCCTTCCTTGAGAGCCGCGGTGACGAGGCTTGTACTGTGGCGATGGGCGAACCCCTCCATCCAGAGCGGCAAGTCCTCTGCACCTCCTCTTGGCCCTCAGCACACTCTGGACACCCTCTGCCATGTGCGCGTGGCTCCCCCTCAGTGCTGTGCTCTGAGCTGCCCAGCTCTCTAGCCCCAGTGGACTCAGTTTCCCAAGCTTCCCAATCTGCCTCCCTTGTCACTGACTTCGTGTAGTTTGGAGTTAATGCAAGGAGGTAGACCGCCTTGTCTTCTTTCTCACTGGGGAAAACTCGAGAAGTGATTCTGCTTCCCCGTCCCTCAGTCTCCCGGAGCTGGAAGTGTCAATGCAAAGATGTGATGCATTACATTGGGACATGGTCCTACAGTCACAATTCTCAAATCCAAAGTCTTTTGGGGAAAAAAAAAATGTGTTCTGGAGCCTCAAAAATCCTTCAGTAAGTTTGTAGCAAAGTGTGCTTGGCAAAACCTGCCCTGAGTTAATGTGAAGCCAACTACAGGCTTCATCCCACTTGCTGTGAGTGCTCCTACGTTGTAGGTGCAGAAAAGTGAATACATTTGATTATGGAATGTTGCCCCAGACTTCTTGGGCTCTAATGTGTTCTAGAAGCCTTGCATTGGCGTTGTTTTTTTTTTTTCATCTTAAAAATGTAAACTCAAAATCATAGCTCATTCCAAAATTTCAGATAAAGATGTGTTTCTTAAACTTGTTATTATTCATATCTTCAAGCCTGGGTCAATTTCTGGCCCAAAGTAGGTGCTCAATCAATCCTTGCATCATCCTTTAAGAAACATGCTGATTACTTACAGAGCATGCTGGACTCCTCATGCCAAAGTTTGGCAAAGTGGCTCCAACATTGCTGGACACTTAGTTAAAAGGTGGTGGGACAAAATTCCAAATAGGCAGGTCCACTCCAAAGCATACACACAGAACTTAGCTCACACAGGGCTGGTACCAACACACATTAACCATCTATACCTGCAGAGTTACAGGGCTGCTTGGATGGTATTGAACGCAGGATGTCCGGTGGCACTTAAAAGTTTAATGCCTTTTTGTTGAACTTTGGGTTGATGCTAATGAAATCAAGAACCTCCAAACAAAGGTCAACGGCATTTGGTACACATGCACAAGTGTGTGCATGCATGTGAGTGTGTGAGTGTGTGTGTGTGTGTGTGTGTGTGTATGTGAGTTTGTGTGTGTAAACACACATGTGCTAATCTCACAGCAAGCACCTTGAGGTGGGACAAACAGCGATTGCTCAATGATTGTCCCAGAATGAATCAAGGAAGGTCTGTGCTCTGCAGGTTCCTTCTACTATACTACTTCTAGACTCTGGGTCTGCCAATATTTGAACATTATTATAATTTAATTTTTGTTCTTTTTTTTCCATTAAGTCTCAAATGCCTATACTAAAACACATAATCTCGATATCTATTTCCTTTGCGCCTGAAAGAAAAGATAGGGTTATTTGTGATTAATGATACCTTTTTCAGTGTAAACAGCAGACTCATTTTTGATGAAAAACACCAGTGTACACAGGAATAAAAGTAATTTCTCTGTGTGTGTGCTGATTAGAAAGTGGATTCTCTAAGGCTTTTGAAATACGTTGCATGTCTAGTAGAAGCACGATGTGCATGATTAGAAAGGGCCATTTTAAACTCCTTTTTGCTTTTACCTAAATGACCCCATGAAGAACTTTAACACTAATTATTTGATATGTCACAAAAACCTTAGGGGAAAGAATGCTAAAATGTCTCATTTCAAAGGCTACTTAGTATTTCAGGTGGTCTGATTTCTCTAAGGACCCTACTCTTTCATACTTCCCAGTACCCCACAGTCTTGTAACGCCCCACACAAGCTCTGGGTTTGACCCAGACTTACACTGGACATGTAAGCTTGTTCCCTTTGTTTCTAAAACTCACCCCTCCACCTTCACGGTGACCATGAGAATATAGCCAGGTGACCCCACTAAAGGAATGGGAGAGCTATCTGAAACAGATGTAATTCATTCAAGTTGATACCCCGCAAAGCCAGCCGAGCTCCAAACTCACTCATCAGCTCCCTGCCAATCCTGGAGCGGCTCTGGTGATGCTGATGGAGTTCAGTTAAAGAGCAGGTCTGGAAAGGCCACCCACAGACTCAGAAGAAATAGTAAGTGGTTGTTGTTAGGCGTGGCTTGGATTGCAGCAATGACTGTTAAGATCCGCTCTTCTGTGTCTTGCCTTCCCTGTTTGTTGGAATTGATGAGATTGGATTTCGGCTTCATTTTTACATTCTAAGTCAATTCTTTACATATTAATTTTGTATGTTCAAAAGACTTTAGAGCTTACATTTCGGCATTAGCAGGAGAAACAGTGCTGTCGTTACAACCCATATATGTTAAGTAAACACACAAATGCTTGGCTTGAAATAAAACTAGACAAGATTCATTTCAGAAATTCCCACCTTCATAGCAGGGTTATCTTCTTTTGTTTGTTTGTTTGTTTTTGTTTTCTTGCAAAGGTCTGGATAATAAAGAGTTTAGGTCTGTGAGACATTTGGTATTTATTATAACTACATAATCCTCTTCGTAAGTGACCATAAATAATATGTAAACAAGTGGGCTTGGCTCTGTCACAATAAAAAAGATATATTATTTACAAAGAGATGACAGACTAGATTTGCTCCACAGTCAGTAGCTTGCCAGTCACTGGTCCAGAAATCACCCAAATCATTCAGCTCTGCTCTTGGTCCACAGAACGAATACAAGGACAGCAAGCTCGCACAAAATGATGTGAGCATTTGGGTGTGTTTTCTCCTTTTCCACTGGGGCCAAAACATAACCTGAGATTCCTTTCAGCAAACTTTTAAGTGTCTGGTGTACCATGGTCACTTTATGTTCATTGCTGTACAGCATGTCTCTAAAATTTATAACTCTTGCTAGAAGAAAACTCTATACCCATGGAACAGCACCTCACTTCCCTCTTTCCCTCTACCTTGGCACAACCAAGCCTGCTTTCTGCTTCCACGGACTTGACTCCTGTAGATAATTCATGCATATGGAATCGTGCAGTACTTGCCGTCCTATGACTAGCTTGTCACACTCAGTTGGGGCCAAGCCCTCCAGAGTCTCCCGGGTTTTATGGTTGGGTAATGTGTCAATTATGTCCATACTTCTTTGCCCATGTATCCACTTAGGTATATTTAAGTTGGTTCCCTATTGAAGACCAGAAGCAGTGTGGCAGTGAACCTGGAGAGTGTTTTCCACAGTGCTTTAAGTTCTTTTGGATAAATACCTAGAATGATTAGACCGTATTGTAGCTTTAATTTTAATTTTTTGTGGCTTTTAAGATTTCTCGTGTGTGTGTGTGTGTGTGTGTGTGTGTGTGTGTGTGTGTGTGTGTGTGTGTGTGTGTTGAGGCATATGTGTTGGTGTGCATAGAGGCTTGTATTAATTATAACTGCTTGGCCGTTAGTTCAGGCTTAGTATTGATTAGCTCTTACACTTACACTCAGCCCATTTCTGTTAATCTATATGTCACCACGTTTTCCATGGCTTTACCTGTGTGTCATTACGTGCTGCTCCCTGGACGGTGGTCTGGCATCTCCTGACTCAGCCTTCCTCTTCCCAGAATTCTGCTTGTCTGCTTATCCTGCCTATACTTACTGCCTGGCTACTGGCCAATCAACATTTTTATTAAACCAGTGTACAAAAGCATTTTCCCACAGCATTTCCCCTTTTCTGTTTAATTAAAAAGGAAGGTTTTAACTTTAACATAGTAAAATTATGTATAACAAACAGTTATCAAGCAAGAATTACAGTTACAATATCTAATCTATTTGTATTTGGCAAAATTAAAGAAAATATTATATCTATCCTGTATTTGTGAGTCTAAAGTTTTATAGCTAATTTATCTTTTATCATAACCAAGGAAAATTATAACTATCTAGTCTTCAACTACATCAAAGACCTCAGAAGGATACATTATTACCTAAGTAAACAGGAAGAACATTGTAAGCAACTTCCAAAAATCTAGAATGACAGAGGCAGCTGACTGTTTCTGTCAACTCATATTTTTTTGGAAGTCACTTGTTTGCACTTCCTGTTTTACTAGGTAATATTATTTCCTTCTTGGGTCTCTGAGGGAGTTGAAGATTAGATAATTATAGTTACAGTTTTCCTTGTTAAGAAATTCAGAAAAGAAACTTACTAAGGAGGTGTAAAGTGTATAAGTTTGAAAGATATCTTAAGATAGTTTTCTGTTGGTAATATAAGTTAGGATAGAAAGTGAATTAGGTACATTTTGGACTCACCAAAATGGGATAAATAATGGAATATTTTCTCTGAATTCTTCAATGCAAATGGACTAGACATTGTTGATGTATTTATTGCTTGTCTATATTGTATATAGTTATTGTACTTATTGTATACAGTTTTTCTTATATTAGTTATAACTTTTTTATTTTTAAAAAATTTTTATTAGACAAAAAAGGGGAAATGTGGTGATACTTTATTTGTGCTGAAATGTGGTGATATTTTATTTGCATATTAATAAATAAAGCTTGCCTGGAGATCAGGGGGAAAAGGCCAGCCATTTTAAGTAAACAAGAAGTCTGACAGCACATGCCCTTAATCCCTCAGCAGGCAGGATCTCTGCGTGTTCAAGGACACACTAGAGCCAAGGGTGGTGACACATGCCTTTAATCCCAGTACCAACCACAGAGGCCTGGAGGTCTGTACAGACAGACAAACAGTGACAGAGCTGTGTAGGAAGAGGAACTGAGGTAGCTGGGCTAAGAGCCAATGAGAGGGCAGAACAGCAAGGCAATAAAGGCATGGGTAGACAGTAACTGGCATTTGGAAGCTGCAGAGTTGGTGAGGTAAGGTTGGCTGGTGGCTTTCCCTATTTCCCTGACCTAAGGCTTTCACCCCTATATTTGGCTCCCTGTTTTTTTATTTAATAAGACCAATTAGAAATTCAGCTGCACTGGTGCATAAGCTTGTGAAGTTAACATCAGACGTATTCCTCAATCACCGTCTACATTAATTTCTGAGACAGAGTCTCTCACTCTATCTGGAGCTCACCAATTTGGCTAGACTGGATGGCCAAGGACCCCAAGAATCATCCTGTTTCTGCCTCCGCAGCTCTGGTATGTAGCAGGAATCTTAAAGAGTCTTATTAATAAAATCAAACCTGAGGCCAGGTATTGGGATGAACGCTGAAAGATCAGAGAAACAGAACAAGCCACAGCTAACCTCACCTCGCCATTTCCTCAGCTGATCCTGTTTCCTCAGACTGGAAGCCTCTGAGTCCTCCTCCAAACGGATCTCAGCTGAACTGCTGCTAGAAGCCTGAATGTTTAGCCAGCCAAATGCTTCTAGTTTCTGGTCCTCACACCTTATATACCTTTCTGCTTTCTGCCCTCACTCCCTGGGATTAAAGGCTCACTTCTTGGGATTAAAGGCGTGAGTCACCATGCCTGGCTGTTTCCAGTGTGACCTTGAACTCACAGAGATCCATGCCTCCAGAAGGCTAGGATTAAAGGTGTGTGTGACACCACTTTCTGGCCTCTGTATCTAGTGGCTGTTCCATTCTCTGACCCCAGATAAGTTTATTAGGGTGCACAATATTTCAGGGAACACAATAACCACCACACTGGTATTACAATTTCATGCTGCTGGACATGGCTTTTTCCACGGGTGCTGGGGACAGAATTCAAGTCCTCATGCTTGCACAAGCACCTTGCTGACTGAATCGTATTTCCAGCCCTTATTGGGCATTTTGTTGTTTTTCTGAGAAACGCCTATGCTGTCTTTCACAGCAGCTCCAACTGCCAAAGGAGTCGCACCATTTTCTATTTCCACCATATTTCACAAAGGTTATGGTTTCTCCACATCTTCAGTACACTTGTTTCTTTTTTTGTGTGTATGCTTGAGTGTGTGTGTGTGTGTGTGTGTGTGTGTGTGTGTGTGTGTGTGTGGTGTGGTGTGGTGCAAACGCCGTAGTAAAAGCTGTGACTGCATGACTGCTATCTCATTCTGTCTTGGTTTGGAGTTCCCTGATGATTAATGGTGCTGGTCATCCTTTTACACAGTTATAGGCCATGTATAAGTCATCTTTGAAGAAATTCACATAATTTGTTCACTTTAAAATCAAGTTATTTGGAGTACTTTTGCTACTGAGTTGTGGAAATTAATATAAATTTGAGATATTCATCCTTACCAGGTATATGTTCAAAAATCTTTTCTTCCATTCTGTACATAGCACTTGCATTTTATTACCTCCTCCACAGAAAAGGAGAATCTTAGTTTCATTTACTCTGATTTACCTATTCTTGACTTTTTTATTGGCTTTATTTATGCTTATGGGGACATATCTGAGAAATTATTATCAAGACCAACTTAATGAAGCTTTATTTTTTTCTAGAATAGTCATCTCATTTTAAGTTCTACATTTAAGTCTTCATTTTAAGCTGATTTTTGGCATGATCTTACATAATGGCCATTACATTCTTTTGTGTGTGAATATACAGTTTTCCCAACATCATTTGTTGAACGTATTATTGACTCATTATATAGTCTTGCCACCTTTATCAAAGATCATTTGGCCAAATACAGGTGTTTGGGGACTCTCTGTATCGTGCCACTGATCACTCTTTCTGGCTTTATGGTAGACCCATGTTGACTGTGATTCTGATTGTTTCGTAGTTGCTTTGAAGTCAAGAAAAGTGAAGTCTCCAGCTTTCTTCTTTTCACGATCGTTTGGATCATTTGGAAATACTTGTGCTTCCACATGGTTAGGTTGTTTTCCATTTTGCAGAATATGCCATTATATTTCGATAGAATTGCACTGAATCTGTTGACTGCTTTGGGTGGCATATTCATTCTAACAATATTAAATCTTTCAATTTATGAACATAATAGTCTTTCTACTTACCTATGTTTTCTTTAATAAATTTCAATCATTTTTGTGTAGATTTTAATATAAAGCCTTTCACCATTGTATTTAATTTATTTTTATTTTAGAGAATGTATAATTATTCAAAACTGTGGTACATGAGATTTCCTTTTCCTGTTGTTGATCATGAGTGTAGAAATGCACAACGGATTTTTCTATTTTGATATTTATATCCTGCTACTTTGTTAAATTTATTATTCCTAACTCTGTGTTTTTGTAATCTTTAGAAGCCCTATATCTAAGATCATGTCACCAATGAATGGACAATTTTACCCCTACCCTTCTGATTTGGTATCTCTATTTCTTTATCACAAGTAACTAATATAGATTGGGCTTCGGGTATGTTCAGTAGAAGGAGTGGGAAAGTGAACATCACAGCCCGTTTTGATCTTAGAGGAATGACTTTCAGGTTTGTATTGTTGACTATGATGTCACCTGAGAGATTTTTAAGTCTGAGATAGCATTTTCTAATTTGAAAATTAATCAATGTTTTTAACCTGTGGTGTTGAGTTTTTTCAAGTATTTTCTTTGTATCTATCAATTCAATATGATTTTTAATCTTTTATTATATTAACATTCTGAAACACAAAAAAGTTGTTCATATGTATTGAACTATCCCAGCATCCCAGTGTCTTGGTTTTATTTTTTGCTGCTCTAATAAAAACGGTGACAAGAAGCAACTTGGGTAGGAAGGGGTTTGTTTCATTTACACTTCCAGATCACAGCGTCCATGTCATTGAAGGAAGTCAACACATGAACTCAAAACAGGAACCAAAGCAAAAGCCATGGAGGAATGATGATTACTGGCTAGCTCTCCAGCTTGCTACTGGCTCATGTTCAACTACATTTCTTATATAGAACAGGACCCTCTACCTAGCAATGGAACTACCCACAGTAGGTTGGAGTTTCTCACATCAGCAACCAATCAGGACAATCCCTCACAGCCACAGCCACAGGCCAATATGATCTACAGGCCAATATGATCTGAACCCCACAACTGAGACATAGTCAGATGGTTCAAGGCTTTTTCAAGTTAGCAGCTGAAGCTAACTATGAAATCAGGAGTAAGTCCCTCCTGTTCTTGATCCTTGTAATGTACTGTTGAATTTGGTTTTTTTTCATAGTTTGTTAAGAGTATTTGCACCTATATTCATCAATAATAATATTATAGTTTTTGTTTTGTTTTTTGTTATTTTTCCTTTCCCAGACAGAGTTTCTTTGTGTAACAGCCCTGAAACTCACATTGGAGACCAGGGTGGCCTTGAACTCTCAGAGATCTGCCTGCCTCTGCCTCCTGAGTATTGGGATTAAAGGCACGTGCCAACACCGCCTGGCTAATGTTATCGTTTTATCTTGTAATATGCTTACATAATTTTATATCAATGTAATGTAGCCTCACAAAATGAGTTTGGAAATATTTCTTACTATTTCACATTCGGGAAGATTTTGGAAGTGATTGGCATTGATTCTTATTAAAATGTTTGGTAGAAGATGCCTGGTTCAGGGCTTTTTTCTGTTGTTAGTTGTTTTATTTTTTTTTTTTTTCAGTACTTGTGTAGTTAGAAAAACTGTTAAGACTTTAAATGTCTTTGTGGTTAAGTGTTAGATGGTTATATGCTTCTAGATAGAACCAATTCTGCTAGGTAGTCCAACTTTCTTCCATATAACTGCATACAGCTGTTTCCTTTCTTCTTAACATTTGCTGCAATGTATTCTTTCGTAGCCAACTTTTGACATTTGAGTATTTATTCTTTTTTTTTTTTTTGGTTTTTCGAGACAGGGTTTCTCTGTGTAGCTTTGCGCCTTTTCTGGAACTCACTCTGTAGCCTAGGCTGGCCTTGAACTCACAGAGATCATCCTGCCTCTGCCTCCCGAGTGCAGGGATTAAAGGCATGTACCACCACCGCCCGGCCAAGTATTATTCTTAAAGTTTTATTACTCCTTTTTTTCTGGTTTTGTGAGAAATCGTCCATAAAACCAAAATGGTCCATCCATGTTACCTGTTGCTCCCTATCCCCCACCATGATAGACACTGTCAATCTGTATGGGCTTGTTGGATACAGTGCATGTCCTTCCATATGGTAGCTAACCACCCAACTGACTTTCTTTAATTAACAATAGCTCCCCAGATCTACTGAATTCCATGGGTGTCTCAAGAGAGATGAGATAGGAACCAGTTCAATAGGTACCTCTCTGAGAACCAGAATGATGGGTGAGTGATCCAACTCTTTCCTCAAAGGTGAGAATGGGACTTTCTCCCACGTCTTCCCTGAGGAGGATGTAGAAGGACTGGTGAGTAAATGTACACTATGCAAATCTTTTTTGTTCATAGCTGCCCTCATCCTAGGTCCTTTTCTTATTCACACTTAAGTTCAAGCAAGACAGAACCCCTTGGAGCCCAGATAAACTTCCTGCATTGAATCAGCTTTCTCATTCTTTCCCTAGAGAGAACCTGGAGCTACACCACTGGAAACCAGAGGGAGGCTGTAGGGGGCAAACTGCATGAAATTCCTACAGGGCTCAGTCTATCTTTTTTCCAGTTGCTCCGGCATTTGCTGCATGGTTTCTACATTTCTCCCAAAGGAAACAGGCTCATGTGTTATCATTGAACTTTGTCTCCATTTAGTGGAGGAACTCTTGGCGTTTCTGTTCCACGATTGTCCAGACATCAGTTACCCCTCCTTTGATTTTTCCCTCTTAATTGGAAATCATGTTGCATTTGTGAGGCTTCTGCCAATTTTGTTTGTTTGTTTTTGTTTGTTTGTTGTTGTTGTTGTTTTAAGAAATATCCTAAAGGAAATGCAAACAGAAATAGTGCTAAGGAATGAGAAAACTAAGTATCGGTAAGAGAGTAAGAATCATGTCTGCTTATTTTCTAATAGTAGATCACAGAGTTTCAAACTGCCCAGTTTTACTCATTTTAATGTTAAAAACAGTGTGTTGCTTTAAAAAATATAGAATCAACAAATACCCATGCAAATATAACATTGGTTTTCAGTGCTGAATTTTTCAAAGTTTTATACAAAACTATCTATTTGCAATCATATTCTGAACTCATGTTTCTGTATCTACAAGGAACATAGCTTCCATTTAATTCCAAAATAAATGTTTGATACATAAGTGAAGAATTCTTCCTTTATGAGACGGAGTCAACAACACATTTCTTCCCCTGTCATTGTATTGATGATAAAAGACAGTCACTACTAAGCATAAATGGTCACTCCATTGGCAATTGAGACTAAATCTCCACTAATGCAAGTGTTCCCCTCTCAAAGTGGTACTACTTTTGATGTTTAGACCATTTCTAATAGCTACTTTTAGAATATCACTTAAAAGTTTCTAGACCTCTGTAAGTATGATTATGGATATACATATACTCAGAGACACCCACGTTCTATGAAGGAACAGAAGAGGCCTTCAAGTATAGATAATGAAGTATTGACAGTATTGGCCAAAGATGCAGGAAGAGGAAAACTGTCTTTGCATGTAACATTTTCTGTATTATTGAAGTTGTTCAACATGAATTGCTCAGTTAATGCTTGTATAATTTAAAGTAATTATTTATCATAAAATAATCTAACCTATAAAGACATATTTACTATGTTTACTCTATATAGTGTCAGTATTTATTTGAGAAAAATTACTTATTGATTACCCTAACCATGACTGGTGAGATAATAAACTGAATAGTTAAAAATTTAGCCTGCCTTGCTTCTATTAGATGAGTATACAATATAAAACATATTTGGACATAATAAGTTGTGCGTTGTGACTGGAAGTCCTATTTCCTGTTTTAATGACTCTGTTACAGAGCTCATCCTTCTGTTGCTGGAAATTTCCCATCCTCTTCCGTCATGTTCAGATAAGTGAGTAGGTCCTGGGATGCAAAAGCAGCTTATCACAGTGAAAAATCTCGGCAACAACAGTCCCTAGTGTTGATTTTATTCACACTGATTTCTAGTCCACATCTCCACCAGAATATCCAGACCTGGGATCTGGACCCAATCCTATTTTCTAAACCCAGTGCCATCTTATCGTGCACAGTGTAATTCAGAAACACAATCCCAGCACATAACTGCTTATAAGCACATGCCTGCTGCTTCAGGGACCCTTAGAAAACATCTTAAGACAAAGGGGGCCTCTACTGGAATTGAAGGGGATGTTCTGATCTGAGTTTTCCTTTGAAAACAACATTGCTCTGAGTTTAATGTAGGAAACATTTTAAATACAAGCATTAGACAACAAAGATTCTTTATGATAAAAAATGATATGAAATGATTCCATGCAGACAAATTTAAGACTAGCACAATTCTAAAGCTTGATTGCTTATGGGATAATATCCTAAGCCTCCAATCATCCCATGTTAAAATACCTCAAGTTTACAATGATGCATCTGAAAAGCGCTAGCAAATCCTATTCATTCAACTCTAGCTCTTGAAATGGCATCTGCCTTGGAGCTATAAAAATAACAGATGATTTTTTGATAGCTTATCAGTTAACAGACTGCTTAGTTAGGGTAGCACATTTTTATGCTAATGTCAGCAGAGAGGGAGCAGGGAAGAGGAAAGAGCGAAAATATAGAGCACCATGGTGGGGTGGGCAGAGATTTAAACTCTCCTTTGCTCAAATAATAGATTTTTTCTTTTCTAGGCTTTTTTCTACATAAAGCAAGATGGGTACATTAGTGATTGGGTACATTGGATTTGTTTATACTTAGATCTGACTTGGTGAAGGAAGTAGAGGATGCTATCCTATTTGAGTCCTATAAAATATGTTTTGTATTTGGTATAAGATAAATGAAGAACGTTCATGGATAACACTATTTATTATATATACTATTTATGTGCTAGTGAGACAAAAAGACATAGTTCTTGAAATGTCAATATGGGAATTAGGACTGTAATTACCAGGAATTCAATACTGCTCAATCAAAAATATTCAGAGGTCCTAAAAGGTCGCTGTTATACTAACATAGAATCCAGATTTTCCTAAATGCTTACTTTGTGGTGCGTCTTAAACAGTTACATTGGCACACTCTCTTGCCCAAAAATCACCCTACCTCTAATAGCAGAAGAGGTTGATTATTAGGAGAAATAGGACATTTAAACTTTAACTCTTATTCAATGCTAGATGTTAGATGCCATTAGACATTAATCATGTGGGTTAATAAAGAGTATTAATGAGAACAATTCATTGTTCTCGAATAAGAAGGAAGGATAAGGTTCACCAGACAGATCAAGCGGTTTG
Source organism: Peromyscus californicus insignis (assembly GCF_007827085.1). Classification (NCBI taxonomy): domain Eukaryota; kingdom Metazoa; phylum Chordata; class Mammalia; order Rodentia; family Cricetidae; genus Peromyscus; species Peromyscus californicus. Next base: position 10,075,564 of record NW_026294514.1, on the reverse strand, counting down.
AGTGTTTGGGAAGGTTAGTAACAAACAGGTAACTTTTAGAGTCAAAGAAAAAGGGCTGTGCATTTAAAGGACTTCAAGTTGTCTGAAAAGAAAAGATACTGCATTATAGGCTTTGAAACAATTTCATCTTTCTGAAAGATTAGAAGAAAAAAGAAAAATACCTGTGTACATACCAAGGAAGAGTAAGAGGCCAGTCAGCATCAGACTTTTGCAAAAGGAGATTTTGCGTACATTCTAAAGAGATGATTTTTAGGATCGTTAAGAATAAATTGAAGGTGGTGGTGGTGGTGGTCGCACAAGATTACAGGCAGAACAAAGTTCAACAAAAGGCATTTTCCTCTGATAGTAGGAACAGTATGTAGCAGGCAGTGTAAGCTATAGTGAAAGGTTAGATCGACACTAGAACAAAAAACAAAGATAGTCATGTCAGACTCCTCTCAGGATACAATCTTCCTAAGATTCAGAGATGAGTTATCCCACGGTGCCTCCTGACCTTGTGAGCATGAGACTGCAGAATTCTTTGTCATCATATAAGACGGCGAAGAGACTATTGTGTAGGAAAGATGGTGTGTTTGATTGTCCTGGTTAGTTAAAATCGAACTAACTAAATTAGTACCTACTAATCAATAACTCCGAAGCTGTTAGACACTATGTCCTGAGGGGCTTGGGAATACAATCTTTCTCAATTCAAATTGTACACAAAATTAAATTTTATAAGAAATGATATAAAGAAAGATTTTTCTTGATTTTCCCAAGTAAGAAACCTGCCTGACACTGTTAGTGAATAGGAGAGAATTTAATGCATCACATTGAATAAAGAGTTAAGATGTCGGGGCTGGAGAGATGGCTCAGAGGTTAAGAGCACTGACTGCTCTTCCAGAGGTCCTGAGTTCAATTCCCAGCAACCACATGGTGGCTCACAACCACCTGTAATGAGATCTGGTGCCCTCTTTTGGCCTGCAGTCATACATGCTGTATACATAATAAATAAATAAATAAATCTTAAAAAAAAAAGAGTTAAGATGTCAAAGTCTGATTTTTTCTTTTTTAGAACATTTGAAAAACTTGGCGTGAATTCATTCAAGATAATGAAGAAGTGGTAAGAGATGTGTCCTCCATATTTCAAGATCAGGGGAAGGGAAGATCCGAAAAAACTTAAGAAATGAACAGCCTAGAAAGATAAAAGATATAATAAGAAAAAAAATGATGCTTGGGCTCATCATCCAGATTTAAATAGACTTGGAAATATGAAAGTAAGAAAGTTTAAAAGAAATGAAAGAACCGATACAGAAAGCTTTAGTGCGTGAGATGGGATCATGAGTTACATTTACTAAGCTCTACGCCCCGTAAGTGACATAAAAAGGAGCAAACACATTCATATCAGATGTAGGAATGGGAAAGTCATTTATGACATCACAAACAACAGTTGAGTGATGATTTTAGTAGCTATATTATATGTGAAAATGTTGAAGTAAAGAAATAGAAAATACACCAAGAAATATTCTAGTTCATACATAGGGCCAAGTTGTTGGTGAGGCGTCTCAGGGCTGCAGTCTACCACGATTTGATAGCAGTATATTGATGTTACCATGGTGTGCTCTCCCATGGTAACACCTAAGCATCACATTCAGAGGTATAGAAATACACATTCCATAAAGCACCATTTTTAAAAAGTTGTGAAACAGTGGAGGAGAAGACTTGGGATAGAAAAAGTAAAGCTTAACAAAGATTGGAAATAGTCATAAATATCAATGAAAAACCCGGAGGCACAGAGAGAATATACTTACTTAAACCTTAAACATAGAAGAAGAAAAAAGATGTTCTTAGTCAAGAGAGAGGAACTGAGAATTAGTTTGTTTCATGAGAGCAATATGTGAGAAAATAAAGGAGAACTAAGGGAGAATCCATTGTTTACAATCCATAAACCCAGAAAACTCATAATGGTAAAGGGGGAGAAGGAAGAAGATGTAATATGAGAAGGCAGAATGACCATCAGTAATTACATGAATTAGCAAGTGTCTCAGAAATCACCCTGATTGTAAGAGGTCTTAACTCTTCAATTAAAATACACAGAACAACTCTTCCTTAAAAACTAGATCAAACTATCTATTATTGTCTCTAAAACTGTGCACTGGTAGATTCTTCCAGGCTGCAACTGAAAAGACAGAAGTCAACTTACCAAGTATATGGAAGCTGAACACAAATTACTGAAGTTGTTCTGTTAACTGATAAGGTATATTTCAAATTAATATTAGAAGAGATAAAAAGCTGGTATCTAATAATAAGAAAAAATATACTAAGAAGATATAAACATTTGCAAATATACATGCACCAAACGTTGGGCCCTCAATTTCATCAAAATCTATTAACACAACAAAAGAATAGATGGGCCATGATGCAATGACTACCTTCCACATCCTACTCTCATAAACAGCTAAGTCAAAGAAACTTGAGTTTCCTTGTACAGGATGCATAGAAAGAATAGTTAATCTCATAATATTCAAGATTTATAGAATTCACATTCTTCTCATTAGTCCATGGAACTTTCTCTAAAATAGATTACATTTTAGGCTACAAAGTATCCTTAAAAAATACAAAAGAATTGAAATACTTATTATATTTAAACTAGAAATCAGTACAAAAAAACCCACCAGGAACTAGACAGCTATTTGGAAATTACAGAATATTCTCATGAACCATCAGTGGCTTACTAAAAAAATTAGAAAGGAAATTAAAATATTCATATGATTTTAATAAAAGTGAATTCAAATGACCTGAGCCATGTCCCAGAAAAACCCACAGTGGAAAGAAAGAACCAACTCCCAAGAGTCATCCTTTTCATACTACACAAGAGGCTTGTGTCATCATACACACACACACACACACACACACACACACTAATAAAATAAAAATTTTATAAAAAAGGAAAAATTTATCAGAACATTTGGGATAGAGCAAAGGCAGTTCTAAGATGAAAATTTATAGCTATGTGTGCTTTTCTTCTTTCATCAAGAGTCAACAAGATATCACTTAAAAAACTTAAGTTATATACCTCAAGTCTCAGGGGGAAAAAAGCTAAACCCAAATGTGGTAAATGGAGTAAAATGATAAAAACCAGAACAGACTAATGAAATAGAGACTAAAAGAATACTACAATCAATAAAATAGAAGTGGATTCCTTGAAAAAATAAACAAGATCAACAAACCCTTCGCCGAACTAACCAACAGACAGAGAGATAAGACTCAAGTTAACATGATTAGAGATGAAAAGGGCATACTGCAAAAGACACTAATGAAATCCAGAAGATCATTAGGAAATTCTTTGAAAATTTATATTCCAAAAAAATCTGAAAAACCTACAAGAAATGGAAAAAAATCTTAGATACATATGACTTACCAAAATTGAATCAGGGGGATATAAACAGCAACTTAAAATGATCCATTGTGAACATGGATTGAAAGTCTCCCAACAAAGAAGGATGGGAGAATTTGCTGCTAAATTCTACCAAAATTTAAAGAACTAACCAAATGATCCTCAACTTACTACATAAAATGCAAAGGGAGGAAATATTACCAAGCTAGTTCTATAAAGTCAGATAAGAAAACCAAATAAGAAAACACACACACACACACACACACACACACACACACACACACACACACACACACACACAAATTCCCCAGTGAGCAGATGAGTAAAAGTTCTCAACAAAATATTTACAAACTTAATTCACAAACACATTCAGAAGATCATATAACATGACCAAGTTAACTTCATTCCAGGATACAAGAATGCATTAACAAATGTAAATTGGTAAGTGTAATGCAGTATATAATAACTTAGGGAGAGAAATAGCTTGTTTGTCTCAATAGATTGAAAAAAGGTATTTGACAAAGGTCACCATCCTTTAATGTAAACTCTAAAAAATTAGGAGAAAAGGGACATACCACAATATAATCACCCAAAATATTGCAACACTATACTAACAGGAAAGAATAGAAAGCATTTCTTTAAAAACAAGGAACAAAACATAGGTATCCATTCTCTCTACTCATTCAATATAGTTTTGAAGTCTTAGCTACAGCCGTAAGACAGGAAAAGGAAATGGGGGAAAAGTAAAGTCAGACACCAAAGTATTCCTATTTAAAGATGACATGATCCTAAGTATTTCACCTGTTGTGTATGACAAAAAGTTTCAGCAAAATTTATGATACAAAATCAATACACAAAAATCAGTAGGTCTCCTAAATGCTAATAATGAACTTGCCAAGAAAAAATATCAGGACAAATGCCATTTCTGACAGCTTTAAACAGCCTACTCATAGGAATATGTCTAATTAAGGATTTGAAAGTCATTTATAGTGAAAACTGTAAAAAAGAAAAATAATGAGGAAAACATTACAAGATAGACAATCCTCTTGCTCACAGATTGGCAGAACGAGCTATGACATTGAAAGTAAGCAACAGATTTAATATAATATTCATAAAAATTATAACAATATTCATTGCAGATATAGAAAAAAGTGATTCTAAAATTCATCAGGAAGCATAAAATGCTTCAAATAGTCAGTGCAATCCTAAGCAGAAAATGAAAACTCCTGAAAGTATCCAAATTCCTAAGCTCAAATTATGCTAAAGTGCCATAGTAACAAAACCAGAATAATACTGGCTTAAAACCAAACACATGGACCAATGGTCTAGAATAGAGGATCCAGACTATACAACTCTGGATACAAAAAGGTCAAAAACATACATCAAAGAAGAAAACAGCAAATGTAGGTGGGAATACTGGGTGTCCATCTGTAGAAGAAAGGAACTAGATCCATATCTCTCAGCTGCACAAAAAGTCAATTCAAAGATGGAATATATACATTATTTTAGATATCTCTCTATATATCTAATATATATTAAAGTATATATTAGGACTAAAATTGAAAAACTATTAAGGGAAAACAGTTAATATATAAGCACAGTTAGGAGCTTGCCTAAATTAAATTATCCAATAAGTCAACAGGCAAATTGAATACAGTTTCCAAAGGAAGAAATAGAAATGATCAGCAAATTTGAAAGATGCTTAACAGTCTTATCACATGAAGGAAATGAAAATTAAAACTAAACTGAGATTCAGTCTCACCCGAGTCAGCATGACTATCATCAAGAAAACAGGGGAGTGCTTGCAAGAATGCATGGAAAGAGAAATTCTTACAGCCACCATGGAAATCAATATGCGGATCATCAATAGGACCTGTATATATTACTCCTGGATATATAACCGAAAGGGTCTAAGTCAACATACCAAAGGGATACTTGCATATCTATCTTTGTTACATATATGCTGTATATATTTTGTTAAACCACAAAGAAAATAACAAAAATATGTCATATTCTGAGAATAGATATAACTGAAGACCATAATGTTAAGTAAATAAAATATGTTTTCTCTCATGTGTGGAATCTAGATTTTATCTACATCTATATCTATATCTATATATCTATATATATATCTATATCTATATAATACAACATGTAGGTAGGGTGGTGACTAGAAAGGAAAGGGGTATCTAAGGAGAGGAAAAGAAGTTAATATTGAGTAATGTAAAACATCCTATTTTTCTCTAACATGTAGAATCTACATTTAACTTCACACACACACACACACACACACACACACACACAAAGCCCTATCAGATTCTAAAAGAGTGCCTGACTTATCAAAAACTTCAAGAAGTAGTTGTCAAATGATGAATGCTATAAGCTATAAAAATGGTAGCTCTTTAAATTTTTTTCACAGAAATACATTGAAGTATCCCATATTTTTAATAAAGACTCGTATGACTGATCCTAACTATTTATAAGTGGACTTGTTTCTCTTACTTAACTATCCCTGATTTATGGTCTCTTAATGTTTAACCTTAGATAGATATTCAATACTTTATTAACCTTATTAATTATAAAATGATTCACAAACTCCCAAGGAGGGTTTTGTTATTTGTCCAAAGAATATTTTCTACATACACATATACCCTCATTACATTGTATGTGCATTTATGTATTTATTCAGAAAATATCTTTGTACTTTTTGTAGTATGCAATATAATTAGCATTGAAGTATTTGTATTGATACAATTATGTATTATATAATATTTTGATCATATCATATCACAAATTGATACAATTATGCATTGGATAAAAACAATACAATACATAATTGAATATTATGTATTCATTCAACAAAGAAAGTTGTCTTTTCTTTCAGATTTGTTTTGAACTCTATTTTATAAGACAACTAATATACTACTCCTTATCCCATGAAATTAGAGGAAGCATAATGCACCAGAAAATAAAACTGTTGGGCCTAGCACATTCCTGCAACCTCAGAAATCAAGAGCTGAAGCAGATGGATTATAAGTTCCTGATTAGCCTGGGCTCCAGACTGCGATCCTGTCTCAAACACACAAAACAAAATCTACTACCACCAAAGTCAAACTAGTGCTACTTAAAGTGGGCAATGTATTCATTCTATCTATTTTATTAACAACCTTTCTATTCCCGTGATATAATACAATGACCCAAAGGGACTGATGGAGGAAAGAATTTGTTGTGGTCTATAGCTGCAGATGTGTAAGAATCCGTTGGAGTGGAGAGGCATGGCCACAAGCTGCAGGCACAGTGGCAGGAACAAGAAGCCGAAGATCACATCTTCAAGTACAAGCATGATACGGAGTAAACTCAGGCGGTACAAGGCTGTGAACCTTTCAAAGCCTTCTTCCCCGTGCCGTGCATCCTCCCGCGAGGCTCGCCATCTCCCCAAACAGTACCTCCAACTTGGGACCAAATGTTCCAGTATCTGAGCCAACTGGGGACATTTTCGTTCTATCCATCACATTACACTCCTTGGTTCCCAAAGAATCATGGCCATACCACAATGCAAAATGCGTTTAGTCAAACTTTAAAACTCCTCGTTGTCTTTAACAATCTCAGTGCTGTTTAAAAGTCCAAAGTCTCTTCTGAAACCGAAGTCAACCTCTTAACTAGGTCCTCCAGCAAACTCAAAATGCAAATTGTGTACTTCCAATGTAGAGTGGTACAGAATACACATTTCCATTCCAAACTGGAAGAATGGGGGCGTAGTGAGGACATACCAGACCCAAAGAAGGCAGACACAAAGCAGAGTAAATACAAAGGCCTGTGGTCCCATGCCTGTTGTCTGGGGTTTTAGTTTCAACTGGCTTAGCTGGCTCCACCGGGCTCTCCCACCCACCCCATCCCCGTACACCCGACCCCCAATAAGCGAGTCACAGAAAACCTCCCTCTCCGGACCTGGTTTCTTTCCCTATAGATCTCTCCTTGCTGGTGTCTCAAAGTTCTGGTACCCCCAGCATCCTGGGGTTTCTATGGAAACCCAGGCTTCACTTTCAGGTTTACACAGTGGCCTCTCAGAGCCACTCACTTGCTTTCTCAGAACCTTCACGCAGGGGCTCTCCTGCCACCTATTCCCTGACCTCAGAAGCTCTCTGAAAATGTGAAGGAAATGTCCACAGCTCCCTTACTCTCGCATTTTTTTCTTGCTTTCAAAGCCAGTATCCAGTGTCACTTGGACAATGCTGTTGAATCCCCTGCCAATTTGGGATGACGCTAGCTCCTTTAGGCCACATCAGCAGCAGCTTTTTTTTTTTTTTAGATTTTAATTTAATCACAGTGTTTGTCCCTTCCACTTCCTCCCCCCAAACCCTCCCATGTACCCTTCTCTCTCCTTCAAATTTCCAGCCTCATTTTGCATTAATTGTTATTGCATGTGTTCATATATTCACAGATGTTCTTAAATATAGCTCACTGAGTCAGTCCCGTTTTTGCATAAAGTTGAGAGGCAGTAACCTCCTGCAGGTTTCTCTTTTCACAAGTTGGAAGTTTAGTTGGTGGCGTCTTGTCCTGGGGCACCTTTCTTAAGATTTCAGTGCAGAGTGGGCGCCTCTCCTTGCTAATTTCCTTAACACTCACAGGTTCTCCTTCAGCTCAAGCATCTGCGGTGACCCTGGGCTTCTTTCTTCCTCTCCAAGCTGCATTCTGTGTTTCTTTCTGTCTTTCATCATTACCAGCCCAAGTGTTATTAGTAATAAACACACCACAGACTCAGCACTGTGCTGTCTTGAAATTTCTTCCACCAAAAAAATGAGTCCATTACTTTTCAATTCAGCTTTAACCAGTTCTTAGGACAAGGATAGAAATCAAAGAGATTCTTTGTCAAAACACCACCAGAATGATCCCTGGCACAACAACTGTGCAATTCTTTGCTTCCCCTCTGAAATAGCTTGAGCCAAGCCCCTATAGTCTGCCTTAGTCTCAACACTACAGTCTTCCAGGCTTCTACTAGAGCAGCCCACAACATTTAAATATGTTTACAGTCCAAATTTCAAGTCTTCCACATTCCACCAGAAAACAGCATGGTCATTTTCTTCACAGCAACGTTCAACCCCGGTACTAACTTCTGTATTAATTACTTTTCTGTTGCTGTGACCAAAAGCAATGAACAAATGCAACTTGTGATAGAAAAAGAAAAAAATAGTTGGGGTTTATGGTTCCAGAAGGGTAAGATGTCATCATGGCGGCAAACGGCCGGCATGGCAGCAGGGGCAGGAAGCTGAGAGATCACATCACCGATGACGTGCACAGAACAGCGTGAACTAGAAACTGTGCCAAGACTGTAAACTCCCGAAGCCCGCCCCAGGGACATTCTTCCTCCAGCAAGGCTCATCGGCCCCCTAACCAGCACCAGCTAGGGACAAAGTATTCAAATTCCCGAGTCTGTGGGGGACACCAGCGTTCAAACCAGCACAACTATGTAATTTGTATTTCATACTTTGTGTGTGTATGAGTTTGTTTTTGGTTTTGTTTGTGTTTTTGTTTTTCAAGCCAGGTTAGCTTTGAACTCATCAGGTAGCCAGAGTGACCTTGAACTTCTGGTCTAATGCCCTCTACCACCCAAGTACTAGGATTACAAGAGTTTAGCACGTTACCCAGCCAGACTATGTTTTTTAATGGATGAGTAAGAAAACTTGGAGCTGATATTTTAAATTGCTACAGTCAGAAGCCATCTTATTTGTTGACACTACTCTTTATTTACTAGGGTTTTTTTAAAGTTTTATTTTCTGTAAGGAAAAATGGTCTGGAAGAGGGGACCATCTGATTTCTGTTATTCATCTCTTCATCATTTACTAAGCCAATGTATAATCACTCTTAAAATTCAAATATGAAATTCAATTTTTAAGATATCTTACTAAGTGTGTGTGTGTGAGTCAGGTTTGAGTAATAATCTGAGAAAAAGGCTGTATAAAATTGTGGTTTTTAAGTCCTGTCCGTGTTAATCTTTATATCACAACTGACTATGTGAGTTTGTAAAAATGAAATATCTGCTTTTGTCCTCTCACAAATTATTCTTTTTCATGTCTCTGGACACTTGCTACCTCAGTTTAAATCATCTAAGTATGTTGTACACTAGGTGGTCCGAATCATGTACAATTAATGAAGGGGATTTGTTCTTTCCCCAAGAACACTGGGAAAGTACCTGAAAAATACCGGGATGGGGAGTTGTTGGACCTAGGCAAGGAGTGAAGGAGGAAAAAAATCATACAATTATTTAAATTTATTAAATATTTCATAGTTTAATATGTTTTAAGGAAGATTACTAATTGGATAACAATGGTTAATAATCAAAGAGGTTTCTTTGAATTATCTTTGAAAAAATAGAATGTGTGTTATTGACCTTAAGAATTTGCTTTTGTTTATTAATATGTATAAACTAATCAATAAGATGATAGTAGAAATCCAATTTTGCTTTATGATTTGTATCTAAATTTCTTCCATAAAATCACCAAATCTAAATTTTGTCCCAATAAGTGAGAAACTTCTCCAACACATAGCATTGGAAGGATGAAACACTTGGGTTTGCCCATGAGACTTATAAACTGTCATAACGAAATCATTAGTGGACTTTGGGTAGTAAACAGTTGAAGAATTTATATATATGGAGCTACGGGCACTTTCATCCCTAAAAGAATTGCACAGAATCACATGTATCTAACACATTCCAAAACAATTCTTACATTTATTTCCTATGAAAACAAGTATATTTAAATAAACTGTTAATAATGACACAGAAAGAACGTATGTACTAACTATTACATCTACAAGGGTAGAAATAAGCAAGCTTTCTAAATTTTATTTTGAAATGTTTAACTGCATTAAAAATATATAAATTAAAAATCAATGTGTATATACATAAAATCAATCAGCATAACTGGAAGATGATATTATGTCTAGCTACCTAAAACGTTTAAAAATAACTAAGCCATTTATAAACTGGTAAACTGTAAAATAATAAGTAATAATCTTGAATGACCTAAATTCAAGCTTTGCATTTGCAAAGCAAGTGATAAAAACAGGGCCTTTATCCTATTATCTACAACCACAACTGTGTGACTTCTTTCCCTTGAAGAGTTCACCAAAGGCCCGGAGATTTGTGTGTGCTGCAAACAGATATTTCATGCAGAGCTGATACACCTTTAAACACTGGGGACTCCCATGCTCTGATCAGTAACAGCCAGTATCTGAGTAGAAGTAACCAGATACACTGTAAAGTGAACGTGGTTCTCAAATGGAATGTGTTACTCCTTCCCACTCTACTGAATGAACTGTTAAAAGACCAAGAAGGCTGTCATAGAGTTATCACAGGAAATAAAGAACTCCAAGCCAAGGGTGTGTCCAATGGGGTTGGCATGGAATGACAGACCGCCCTCCCCACATGGAAAATCTCATTACCCGTCTGAGATATCACATCTCGGTGGCAGCGCTCCAGAGACAGAATGAGCTCCACCTGTTTGCAATGTGTTTAGCTATTAATATTTATGTAGTAATTCAAGGGAGTAAAAAAATGACAAAATGAACCAAGTTGTATCACTGTTGGTGCTTTCAACCAAGATTTCTCAAAAAAAAAGTAACAGCATGAATCTGTCCTTCACTTTAGAGAGAAATCGTTGACATCCATAACATGCCAAGGATTATTGGAGAAGATAAGGCAGTCGCCATGGCCTTGGTGGGCCCAGAATGCGTGTTCTGCCATGGCTTAATAAGAAAGTTTACTAATTGTAGTTATGCTTTTCATAAAAAGCCATGAAAATCAGAAAAATATGTTCTCAAGTCCTGCTAACATTAGCAAGCCATGTAATTAAAAAGAAACAAAAATGGCACAAATTTGTCTGAAACAAAAGAAATAAAAGAAAGATATCTTTCACTGTCAATGTCTCCAGGGATATTTTGTGTCTGTCTTCAAGAATTTTTTTTTTAATTATAGCTCTGGGACCATTTGCTTGACAGCACCCTGAAAAAGGTGAGCACTATTTGATAATGAATGTATTTTTTCATTTTTTTATGTTGATGTCCCTGTGATCCACCAATATAACAATAATTTACATGATCTTATTTTTGCCTCTATCACATCCTAAGGAGAGTAGCTTTTAAGTCTGGAGGTAAAATGATGTATTCAGCTATTCACTGTGAAATGATCTACTGAGGATTTACTGTACGACATGTGGCATAATTACAAAAAGCAGAAGTGGATCCAGGGAATCTGCCGCCTCATCCTCGTTGCCCCTGTGTAATAAGTTGGGTATTATGGAATAATTCTGGGCATTAGGGTCAGACATAGCTTAATTCTAATCAAGGGGATACTTCCAACTGGTAGTAACCACAACGTTTAGTGAATTGTCCTCTCCAATGCATACTATTTATTAAATGGGGATGTTATCTTGCATAATTGCTGAGTAAGTTGAGCATTATTGTAATTTAAAGTGATAGTCAGTTTTCATTCTACCATGTCTGGCCTAGTGTCAGTTCTAAAGTCACTGGTGTAATTTCTATTACATGATGATGGAGTAAGGAATAGCTAGAATTTGTTTTATTTTATTAATTTTACCATGAAGCTTCCCCAAGAGGTTAAAAATTGTGAACTAGAATTACAAGACAGTGTCTAGCACATGTGTGTGTGTGTGTCTGTGTGTGTCTGTGTGTATATGTGTATGCATACGTGTGTTCATAAACACTCATGTATAGATTGTACATAGTGTTATATAAATATATGTATAAAATATGTTCTGTGTGCATATATAACATATAATAAATAATTATGTACATGGATATTATATACCTGCACACACATTTATATGTGATTTTCTAATGAAAAAGCAAATATTTCCAGCATTGTATGTGTGATTCAAATGAAGACTCCAGTATAAAAAATTTAACTCAGTTCATTAGAAATTAGATGAAGCCTCTTCAAGTTAAGGTCTTCCAAAGAACACAAGACAAATTCCGTTGAGCATAATCCACATGTGAACTATAAAATGATATTGGCTTTTCCCTTGAATGTCTTGCAAATACACCTGAGTTACTCAAAGCATATTATCTATACTTTATTCTAAAGGACTTCTTTGACATCCTTAGATGCATAGAAGAATCAGGATGAAGTAGAGCGGTTCTTTGCACAGAGGAGTTGAACACTAAAATCTTAGAATCATTACATGCAGACTATTCTACCTCTTCCTTCACTACTTCTGAGACTGCCAGGAGATGGGAAATGTCCCCCAACCTAACAGTATCAAGTTCTAACGTCTGGGTTCTTTAAATATTTCCTTGGATGACAAAGTCTTTGGAAATGTGATTGTTGCAGCAAGTGCTAGATAGCCAGGGTAAGGTCCAAATGCCATCATGCTTGGCTTTATAATAGATCAGCAGAAAAGCATCTAATAGACACAGAGAGGAGAAAACCATTTAAAAGCAAAGTTAAGAGATTCAAACAAAACTAGGAGAAAGATAAAGGTCGTTGGAAGTTGAGAGAAGCAAAGAGTGGATTTTGCTGGATAGGTTCTGGAAGTTCAGCCCGCCTGGTGACACTGATTTGAGATTTCTGCCTCCACAACTGTGAGGAAATACATTTCCTGTGATTTAAGTTACTGAGTTCCCAGGAGCTCCACATTTACATCCTTTGAATTCCATTTTACAGCATCTTATGGAGCAGCCATTTGCAAGCCGTCCTGTTGAACTCTAAAGAGGCTGATGAGAACGTGACAGTGCGTGAGATGTTGACCAGTTCCGTAAACCTACAGTGGCCATTCTTTAGCTACTGAAAGCGAAAACTTCACACCTAGGCTTCTGCTTCAGGCTTGTCAAGCATTTTACCGCCTCTCCTTCCACAACTACAACCCCTATCCTCCTCAAAAGTCAGGGTAATTAGGTCTCCATGTTTTTGTCTGGTGGTCATGACATTCTTTAGGATCGCAAGACCCCTTTTTCTTTGAGCCTACAATTGTCTCTATCCTCTCTGCTTATCCCTCTTTCTCATTGACCCATTTGGGTCATCTTGAGTGAGTTTCATCCCCACTTCATGACCCACTGTTATGGAGCCTTTTGTTTGTTTGTTTGTTTTTTGTTTTTGTTTTTGTTTTTCGAGACAGGCTCTCTCGGTGTAGTTTTGATGCCTTTCCTGGAGCTCACTCTGTAGACCAGGTTGGCCTCGAACTCAGAGATCTGTCTACCTCTGCCTCCCGAGTGCTGGGATTAAAGGTGTGTGCCACCGACACCCAGCATCGTAGAGCCTTTCTACTCATTGTCTCCCTACTGGAACTCCTCTTTTCCTCCTATGATTTCTAGACAACCTAGACAATGCATCTCCATTCTCCTATAAAAATGTAAATACCAATTTTTAATATTATTTTTTCAAATCACTAGTCACACACTGGCAAGATGACTCTGTAGGTAAAGATGCTTGGGGCAGGCTGGTCATTGGAGTTCAATTTTGGAACCCTTATAGTAGAATGGGAGAACCAATTTCCACAAGCTGTCATTTGACTTTCATATTCATGTGCCACCCCACCACACCCCCTGCACACCAGAAATAAATACATATAAAATCCTAAAAGGTAATAAAAAAAAAAAACACTGGTCAAATAGGCTTTTTTCAATAAGTCACAATTTCAATGAAGACAGAAATTGTACTCAGTTTTGTGGTTACTTTCTCCATGCCTTCCAGTATATAAGCACAACTCTCAATGAGTGTCAAATACATATTTATTGGAAATAGATGACTGAGTGTACAAATGAAAAGCCTTCCCCTACAACCAAACTCTCCACTAATGAGTTTATTTTCTTTCCAAAATAAGATTTAAACTACTTTGAGTTGCATGATTTCATCTTCACCCTGGATACATAGCCTGACTCTGAACAATGGTTCCTTGCTGCAATAAAGTAAAGGCCCTATTTCTCAGGTCTAAATATGGCTTCCTTCACCAGCTTTATTTCAGACTGGGTGTGTGTCCCCTACAGCAAATACCTGGGAAACCACTGCCAACATGGTCCCACCCATCAGTGAAGGGCCAATTATGAGTTCACACAAGATGGTATCGATAAAAAGTGACAAATATTGAAAATGTATCCCACCTGTTTCTGGGAACATCTCTGAGGTAACAGTCCCCTGTTTCATGGCCATTCCCTTAGGGAATAATCAACAGTGCCTCTGGGTTCTCTGATGACATCAGTGTACCCTGAATTTTATATTAGCTCATTGTTGGAGTTGATGCCAATTTGATAGTGATCCCCCCCCCCACTTTATCAATTGCCAAATCTTTCGACCCTCTGGAATTAGTGACCATAACTCACTTATGTAGAAAAGCTGTATGCAAGAACCAGCTGCTTTAGCAGGAAGGAAAATGATTTGCTTTCTCAAGTTGGCTTTGAAAAGTATATGAGCTGCCAGAAGGCCTCTGGGTATGTGTATGAAACATCGAAAACAGATATAACAATACACAAAAAAGGAAATAAATCCTGAGAGCTGGCTGCCCAGGAAGCAGCTGAGTGATTTCCAGCAGTAGGTCTGAGCTGGCCGCAGAGAGAGCTCCTGAAAGGAGGGGGGGCGGGGGGCAGGTATGCCCTGAAACCGCTTCTGAATTAAGTTTCTGTTGTTTTTAATTAATTGCCACTAGATTTTTCAGCTGCTCTACTACTTTTAAACGTGACTTTTGGTTTTGAAATAAAAAATACCTGTCAGAAATAGTATTATTTATTTTTAAGGACTCACAAAAAGTAAAAACATTCCTTCTTTGAAAAGTTAAAGATGTAAGATGTTTAATGATTTAACATTTAACTTCATTATCTGAAAAAACAATCTTTAACTTAACTAGCTTCATTATACAAACATATTCATGTTTACTGACTGGCTCATAGGGGAATCTAGAATTCATATTTGACGCTGTGATTAATGAGCATAAACAATGCTTTTCAGAATTTTTTTTTTTTTTTACCTATATGTAATCAAGCCATCTAGCTACCAGTAACTGCACATGTCACATATTTCAATGGTCTCTTTGGGACTTTTAATCTGTTTGCTTTTATAAAGAAGGTGATTTTATTTTTACATTAAGGAAGCATTAGCATCATTAAATGGGCTCCCATTTTATGATAACTGCAAATGTCACATTGATCCAGAAAGATAAGAAAATGTGCTCATCTTTGGAACAGATATCCAAGGCATGAGCAGGCAACCCACACTATTTGCATTAAAAAAACAAATTGTATAAACGCAGAAGATTGATGCGCCATCTGCTCACGTCCTTCACTTTCCTGGCTCTTCTGTGTTGAGATATTTTTATGGAATGGTTACGTTTATTATTTTGAAAACGAGCCACAGGTTAAAAAAGTTTACGATGGGTAATATAACTCAAAGCTTCTGATTTACTGTAACGCAGGTATTAAAATTGGTGTTAGGTTGCATTTCATTGCTATTGAATGGATCTGTCTCTTACAAAGTTGGATGTTCAGACCAAAATAAAATGCATATAAAACTATAGAAGAAATTCAGGACCAAATCTAGAATACTTCCCTAAGATGTTTTTGGCAAAGAGAAGAAAAAAAAATCCCTTAAAAATTAATGACACCAACTTGCTGTAAGGACAACAAAGATGTGGGATAAAAAGACACAATATGACTATCTTCTTCCAATTGGTCATGTAAATAGCTGGGAAGCTTATTATCATCAATTCCATTTTATTTTTCCTGCTTTTACTGAAAAAATTAAAAAAATCATGTCTGTAGGTGCACTCTCATTCATGTTAGAAAGAAAAAAACGAACAAAATACAAACAAACAAACAAACAACCACCCACCACTAGCATTACCGCTTTCTGAAGCTCAGGCGGCTACCGCACGTATGTTGTACTTTTTGAAAACTGGACAGGGTTGGGGGGTGGGGTGGGGAGGTGCGGAGAACAACCAAACAAACGGAGCAACAACAGGAAAGACAACCAAACCCATGGTGTGGGGCGAAGCTTCCCTGCAGTCATTGACCCCTGGTGCAACCGGCTTGAGATAGAACATAAACCGGGCGGTGGTGGTGGCACAGCCTTTAATCCCAGCACTCGGGAGGCAGAGCCAGGAGGATCTCTGTGAGTTCGAGGCCAGCCTGAACTACCAAGTGAGTTCCAGGAAAGGCGCAAAGCTACACAGAGAAACCCTGTCTCAAAAAAAAAAAAAAAAAAAAAAAAAAAAAAAAAAAAAGAAAAAAATAAATAGAACATAAGGTCAAGTTGTGTTGCCAATTCCCATGGGCTTCTGTAAGCCATACGAGCTACACTGTGTGGTGCGTACGGGTGAGTGCTTTTCAGTCATTGTTGTGTGTGAGTGATTTATTAAGACTGATGTCCTCCCGGCATACGAACTTAAAAATTATCTTTTTGAAAAAAAAGTAATTTTCCTGAATTCTGACCAATTTTGAAGTAATTTAGGTAGAAAGAAAAAAGCAAAGGCTTCATAGTACATTCTAGGATATACTGTTCTCGTATTTTCCCAGGGCACCTGATTATTTTTTTAATCCCAAGCTTGAGGAGTTTGATGAAGTTGGAAAGGATACAAGATGATATCAATAATGCTGATTCTTATTTTGCCTTCTTCTCAGATAACCTGTGGGGAAAATCTCACGTTGGAATTCCTGGCCACACCATCAAATATAAACTTGCATGTAATTTTTATTTATCATGCATATGTTATCATCAAATAAAATATTTCGTATTTTGATTTTTTTGTGTGTGAGTGATATGTGAAAAAACATGATATGGGCTTCAGATTAACTTATGCCTTGTCATGCAGCATGAGGGAAGAGCATAGAGTCGGAGAAGGTCTCTTTCATTTATCTAGGGTCTGAAGAAGCAAGATTTGAGTTTCTAAGCGAAGGGAGGAGGACCCAAGATAGAAGCTGGAAACTAGTGAGGAAAATACAGAGTCCAGGTAAAGACTCCCCGGGGGGTGGAAAGAAAGGCTTGCGAACTGCAAAGAGACATGACAGAATACTTGAGAATATTTATGTGAGCAAAAGCATAGCTTTCTCCATAGTAAAATTGGAAAACAATTACAAAAGGTCAACACACCCTGGAGAAAGAAGCGGAAACAGATCACCTGGATTTGTTTAATGTTAAAATTAAGTCATTCTTTGAATCCCTGTTTTCCTCAACTGCAACTTTTTCTTAGAATTGTTTTTCATTTAACTCTAGACAATAAATTGGTCTGCCCAATGACTTCCAGACTCCAAGGGTAAATCTGGAGATCAAGTTGGGAATATGATATGGAAAACATTAGTAAAATAGACCTTCGCTCATTACAGAACATAAGTGACCTTCATGTTGTATATAGAAGAATAAAATGCTGTAATATAATCTGCCATAGCATTTTATAAAGGTCAGAGAAAATTCCTCAAATCCATATTTCTTCATGGGAAGGAGTAGAATTCATCTTTGAGGCAGCAATGGCTAACACTATTTTACCAACTCTAATACTGGGGATATAGACAATAAGGATACGTGTATGCTGGTATGCTGTTTGTTTGATTTTTTTAAACCTTTAGAATCTAAAGAAGTTATTTTGTTTTGCTGCCTTAAGTTAGTTAATGAAAAAGGCTGAAAGTGATGATTTGGACTCATTCTTCTGTCTTCACTTGTACAATTCCAAGACAAAACCTCGAGTTGCTTCTTTTTTTCCGTCTGAAATTTTGTTTATAAAATAATTCCAAATGCATCCATCTCCACAACTCTCAGACTCTTTCATATTCACACAAGAAGCCATATACAGGACATCGGGGACATAGAGCAGGTCCCAATACAGTTTTCTGTGTACACGGGGCCGCACAGTAATCTTTTCGACTAATCATTCTCTGAATTAGTTGTGCATCGTTTTGTTGTATCAAACACACTAAAATCTCAGCTTATTGAACTTCAGTCTTTTCTCCTTACTTCTCTCATAAAAGAGGTATCTGTCTCTGTTCTCTCATGTTTTATTTAGAAGTACTAGTATACAGCTGCAAACAATAGCTGTATATAGTACATATTGCTACAAATAATAGCTGTATCTAGTACATATTGCTGCAGACAATAGCTGTATCTAGTACATATTGCTACAAATAATAGCTGTATCTAGTACATATTGCACAGTAACTGTTTTATCTTCCTTAGCTCACTGTTCTGTTCTTGGGACATAGTTTCTTAAATCATGTCCATTGCTTTGAAATCATGCTTGATTAGCAGCTTCATGTTCTTAAAGAGCTAAGCAGGAGTTTGATTCTTGCATTGTCTTTAGTACCTTTGTTTTATTCTTTTATGAAAATATCATTTCCCCCATGTGATTTTTTCTGGGAATTTTTAAGAACTGTTATTTTTTTCTTCATTGGAAGGACCTAACCTGAGTGGAGTCAAAGTCTGTACTGTCCCCCACAGTTTCTTTGATTCACAAGACCATTGGAAACTGGAATAAAACAGTTAAATCAGGGTAGAGTCTTTGCCATGATCCCTCGACGCAAGAGAGCACTGTCAAGCTCTACAGAGAGCAGGTTTATTACAGCCACATTGTCCAGTTCCTCTTTCAGATGACTGGCCCGCAAGGCAGCTGCTTTTACTAGCACGAGAGTTTGGGGGCTGTGGGTGCTCAGTGTTCTTTGTGAAAAAAACAGAATCAGGTGGCAGAATCTATTTTTCCTTCTTCTTCTTCTTGCTTTCCTGGATGTTAGATTAAGAAAATTTAAATGTGACATTGTTGCAGAGTATAAAGCTTAGATATGAACATTATTCTTAAGTTTATTCATTATTCATAACAGTTAATGCCCATATATTTGACTTTTGAGAGGAAGGACGTATAGGGTAGCAAATGAACTGATTAAAAAAAAAAACAAACAGTAAAATAACAAAAATCCTAGTGAGTCTTTTAAAATGTACTTATGAAGTTCTGGTAAGATTGACATGTTATGAGGCCGTATGGTAAGCTAGGTCTGTTCATCGGGCGCTTGAGGTAACTCACCATTTAAGATCGTTACGACATTAAGTCCTTGGAAAATGTATACTCGGAAATCAAATGACAGGACAGAATCGTGTAGCTTAGAGAAAGAATGATGCCACATCACCTAACAGCAAGCAGTGGGCTTCACACAGAAGCACAAAACACTCCTACCGCGAGTCCTGTACCACTCTCATTCATACACCCAAAACTTTCTAAAGACTAAGGAAAAATAATTCATTTTAATTGACAACAAAAATAAAGACTTTAAAAAATTCATAGTTACTACAAAATTGTGTCTTAGGATGGAGGGTGGAAGTCTGCCAACTGCCTATTTCAGTTAAAGGACCATAATTAACTCCTTTACTTTAAAAATATTAACATCATGAACTGCAGGGCTAAAGGCTAAACTTCTGTTTCCTATGACAATAAGTTATATAATGCCAGAATGTATTATTATTGTATCCTTTTTAACCAGTTAGCATGCTATCTAAGCATGTCAGCCAAATTTAATCAAAATTAAGTTCTAAGATGGGTTTGATTTTGTGTGTGTATCAGAAAAAAGAAATAGATATATGGAATGAAGAAACCTAGTGAAAAAGACATTTCCCAGTTAAATTTATTTGCATGTCATAGCTACATAAATAACTAGGCATAAATGGAGTTTCCTGCATAAATGGTTCTGTATTTCTTAAATACTAGGCTAGTATTTTTCAATTTTAAAGGCTAATAATTTATGATATTTAGGGTTAGTTATACATTAGTGAAAGAAAAAAAATAAATTGTCTGTGGGGAATAACACAAACTGCCAACAAATTATTTTATAAATGTGTTTCAATGAGATCTTTTAAAAATAATTTTTTCCAACTTATTTCAAAACCTTTGTACATCCAGAATAAAGCTGATGATAACCTCCCTGGAGTTTGTGAAAAATAGAAATTTTGACTTTCCAAGGCCACGGATCCTTTCGCTCACACTCCCCTCATACTGTACATTAAATAGTCACGTCGGGCTATGTCTGTCCTTTGCACTGTTGGCCCACTCGGCTGCCGCTCACAAAACCCACAGCTGTGTCCCCAAGTCCTGCTCGTGCACTTCTGCTTTATGAACATGGGGTAGGGGTGGGGTCTCCCCTCCTCTCACTCATTAAGCAAAGACGTGAAGCTCTGAATTATATAGAATATAAAATTAGACGTTGTCCCTGCCCAGTGGGCTCACAGTATCTCCAAATTTGCTGTAAAATATGTCTACATATTGTATAACAGATGCACTCCTAGTGCTAAATGTCTGGAGATAAATCTATTATTGACTTCATCCTCTCAACCTTTCCAATTCCCTTTATCATTTGTCAGCATATATCATCTGTATATGCCGAGGCAGATTGGTAATTGTAGACCAGCTCTTTGGTTATGTTTTAAAGAGTCACCACATTCCAAATTGGCCATGACAGACTTTGGTCCTGTGCACTAAATACACTAATAGCTCTTTTGCCCCTAGCCCATGGCGGTTCGTCTCTGCACTGGAGCAATAAGCAGCCTGTAAGGACATTCTATTGCGTTAGTATTACTTCTGCCTTCTTGGAAAACTCAGACTTCTGTCCTTTTTTAAAATTCTCTGGATTGTCTAATTAAAAATAATTCTCTCTTTCTTGTGGGGAGAAGGGATAGTTCTTGAACTACACGTAGTTGAGATACTGGAAAAGACACAGGTTCACCATAACTATGTGTTTTGTAGTGTGTTACTTTTTAAAAGTTTGCTTGTGTGTGAATGTACCTTTGTTGGGAGCATATATTTCCATACACTCTGATACATAAAATTTTTGTATTTAAACATATGGCAACATTGCTTTCCTAATGCTTTTCCAGAAATGTAGGTGACCATCTTAACCTACAAGGAAGTATTTTTTTTTAGTACAATTAATGATGAAATTTAGTAACTCCCTCTCCTGCTAGTTTAAAGTTTATGAATCAAATAAACAACATTCCTTCAGAGTGTAGAGTTAAAAAGTGAGTTATCAACCTACACAAATTCAACTTTGGTCATTTTAATAAAATAATGATTTTACTTTTAGTCTTAAAGCAAGAAAACATAAACATGAAACGCCGTCTTCTTCCTTTCCCATTTTGTTTACTTCTGAATCTTTTCTTCATTTCAAATGACTTTTGAAAACACATTTGGCAGTCAGCACCCCTAATCATTCAAAGAGCTTGTGACAAGGGGGAGCTGGCTAGATACCACCAGTTCTTTTAAAATGTATTAGTTTTAACCGCCTGTCTTCTCCCTTAAATTTTAAAGAGAAGGATATATATTTGCTTAATGAATTTATTATGAACCTCCAAGTGCATACTTTAGCATATCTCAAGGTTTAATAAGACCTTGTCAACAGGAGGAGAATTAGCTTATTTGTTCAAAGTTTGTCTCTTTTTTACACAGTGAACTGACATAGGCAAATGGGCTTTGTCTCTATAACTCAAGGCCAAGTTGACTTTTGATTTCCGTGTAAGCATTCGGCAAGTCTGCTGCCGCAGGGCGAAGGAGGCAGACTTCAATGCTGTTATTCTATTGCGATGCTCATTATGCTCATGGAATCTCCAACTGATAAAATATGGTTTGGACACTAAGACACCAACACCAGGTGTTGTGTTCCTCTGCCCTCACTCTACTCAGAGCTGGTCACCAGAGTATGTTAAGCTGCAGCTGCTGACTTAACAGTTTCAGCTGACAGGGTGCTCTTGAGAGCAGCAACTCCTTAAAGCCATGAGAGCATCTAGAACATGAACGTGATTTCTAGCTTCTGCAGACGTCGGGGAATCTTGATGAGGACTGATCGGACGAGATTTCACTTGAAATACACAGGGCATCTTCTGAAACAAAACCTTCGTCGTAACATTTCCTTGCACCTCATTTGGAAGGCTCCTCTCAGAACTGTTCTGTAGAGGCCAAGCTTCTCTCCGTCTTCCGGAAATGTTGACAGCTTCTCTGGGTCACGGTGTGGAAGTGGGAGAAATGTCACAAGGGAAGGAGGGACGGAGACTCACTTAGCACTTCTCGGCCCATAGAAATGCTGGTAACCCTCATCAACTAGAAAGCAGCAGGGATGTGAAGAGTGTGACAACTGGTGGGGAAAGCAGACACCATCTACTAGTTTGGGAAATGGAAGACATATAAAAGTTTGAAAATTTAGGATGAATAGAGCATTATTAATTCAGGAGTCAAATTCTGGAAAACTAAAGAAATTAGTCTGTAGCAATCAGATTTCATTCATTTAAGAAATGTCTCTGTCTGTGGTGGGGGCAGTGGTGGCGCACACCTTCAATCCCAGCACTCAGGAGGTAGAGTCAGGCAAATCTCTGTGAGTCTGAGGCCAGCCTGGTCTGCACAGTGAGTTCCAGGACAGCCTCCAAAGCTACACAGAGAAACCCTGTCTCAAAAAACCAAAAAAAAAAATAAAACAAATAAAAAATAAATAAAAGAAAAGAGAGAAAGAAAGAAAGAAAGAAAGAAAGAAAGAAAGAAAGAAAGAAAGAAAGAAAGAAAGAAAGAAAGAAAGAAAGAAAGAAAGAAAAATGTTACTGTGTATTGGACATTAGACACAATCTAAGGATGAAATAATAATTGAAACCCACATACAATATCTTGTTGTAACTTTAGACCCACACGATAAATATTAATGAAATGGTAACATCATTGTCTGTTCAAACTTCCAGTTACAAAATAAGCCAGGTCTAGGCATCCAGTGTATGGATGGGTCAATTCATCTGACTGTAGTATACAATGCTGTGTATCTCAAACTATCGTGTCACATGTCTTGACTGTATTCAACCTATTTACTAATCAATTATCTTAGAGTAGAACATAAGCTCACAAGCAGGGTGGCAGGCACTGGCCTGGCGCTAGCAGAGCAGATCATAAGAAGCTGGCTTTGTCTAAGGATTCTGGAGGAGTTTCAGTGAGACTTCCTGAGTAAATAGAAGGTGCAAACAGTGCATCGGCATTAAAGGGTAGAAAAACCTAATGAGTCACACATGCTACTAACCAAGAGAGTCTTTGGGCTTGGGGTTATGGACTCTCTAAGAGGAAATTTATTGTTTTCCAAATCTGAAACGACTGCTAATTCATAACTGCATATGCTCTTCGGATCTCACAATGTAACACTCCCAGGCAGTAGTTTTACTATGTATCTATAAACTTCAGTTTTCAGTTTAAAATCTCAGATGTTTCCATTTGCATTTAGCTAAAAATTGGCAAGAAGATTGTCATCTCTGATCCAACTTTTGTAATGGAAAACTAATTTTGATTTATGGGGTGGCAAAAATATAAACATTTTAGATAAATCTTTTGCCAATTTCTAGATAAAAAACAGTTTTAACTGTTAACTTTGGCCTTTTGAAGGATTATTTTTAACTGAACATGTCAATGTTTTTACCCGGCACTGCTTTTTCTTTGTCATTTCACACAGTATTACCTTGTTCTGTTTTGCAGTCTGTGACTTATTTATGAGACGCTGGTCCTTGTACCCTTTCATGGTAATGTCACTGTGTCATAAACCGCAGGTCTTTCTTCACACCATCATCCTGTGCTCAGGCAAGTGTGCACTAATTCTTAGGACTTTATAGGACAAGTAGACATGCTTTTAAAATAACCTTCACATTTGTGTTCTATTTTATAAATGCAAACAAGGTTAAATATTTCTGCTGCTACTGGACCATGCCAGTGTGCTTTGTTGGTCTGGGGATCCTCGGTTATCAAGGAAATAGCCTTTCCATGGGGTACCAGATCTAAGCAAGCTCAGAACACCCAAGTCTTCTGAAGTTACCACAGCAAAACTGGGGATTCCTGCTGGACCTTTGCCTTGGAACTTTGTCATCTTGTACAATTTGGTCTTATGGAATAAACAGACATTAATAATGAAAATAAGTCTCCATTTTTTTTAAGTCAACAGATCCTTCTGTTTGTGTCTCTCACAGCACTATGGTCTTGCCCTTAAAGCTTTTTCAGATTCTATTCTGGTCCCATTTGTTTCTTCACTTTTATCTTGAAAATGTATAAATATTTGAGTGAGTGATCAGTGATAACCGTTGACTGTCCTTTGGAGAGACCAGTCCAGTAAGGCCACTTGGATTATTCTGCAGTGCTCATTGCAGCAAAATATTCCAAAGCATTGTTATTTTGAAGAATAATTTATTTTGGACTTACTCTTTATATGAAATAGATGGTTAATCTTTTCCTCAAGTCCCATTAACTTACAGTTTTATATATCTTACTCCATCAAATTGTGATATATAATATACATATATAATTTTAAGATTCAGAAATGTTTTATGTATTGACATATATGAACATATATAAATTCAAAATGTCATTTTCTGGCTATTTGGGAATGCAAAATACATTATTATTATTAATTATAATCTCCTAATATAATAAAAGACATATAATGATTTTACCACTTTATACTTATTTAAAATTATATAGCCATGTAAATGTGTTTAGATACTATATATGTATGTATGTGCATATACACCACACTACATATATTATACATGTGCATGTATTTATACTATATATGTATATATAATTTTTAACAAACTAGAAATGGTATGTCACTTGATTTTTTAAACTGGTATTAAAACTCCAAGTCCACAAGTTTCTGCCAGCATTATAGACAGATATACTATGCACAGTATGAAATTTAACAACTTTAAGTTTACGTTTTTACAATTGTTATCTAATATATTATCTTGTGAGCACCGTAAAAGTCTGGCTATATGTCAACTGCCCTCCGGTCCCTTTGTGCCCACCTGCAATCAGCCCCTTTCCTCATGTATTGTTAGTTTTGTCTTGTGCATGGGTCTCATTTGCTTCACTGTATATTTTACCCACCAAATTGTATGGTCATTAAGATCAGGGACTGGATTGGTCAATAGGAGACGGGACTTGAAAACGGAGCAGAAGGGCTCCTCAGGCATCGACTCAGTCAATACTAGACTTCAGAGCAGCAGGCTGGGAAGAAGTGAAGACAGGCAGTAGTGTGTGGTGAGTGACTCTGAAATCCCTCCTGGGTCTTTCGATGGGCACACCCTAGTGGTTCTGATCATTAAGGTGAATGATCTAGATGTTCCCAAGCTGTGCAAAGATGCTGTGTCCTATGTTTTATGTTACACCACTCAGGAGCACTGAGAATCCATCTCTTATGTCTATATCTAACTCGGTGTTTGGATCTAACCTTCATATTTCATTCATAATTCCGCTATGTAGTAAGGCTGTTTGCGAGTTAGGAACCACCACCAGCCTTTGCCACCCTAGAAGTGTGCTGCAGCGGCATAGTTACCACCAGCCCTGGTGCTTGTGTGCTGCTTAGGATGTGGCATGGGATGGACTGATCAGGATAGTACTGGTTACATGCATTTCCTTAATCACCGTGATTTCAAACCTTGGCAAAAAAAAAAAAAAATCCTGCACATAGTAGTTTTCCCATAAAGATTTGGTGGGTAAGTAAATGTGAAGCCTTTATTCATCTGTAAGCTGGATCTGAACCACAGTGTGCCACACTTAGGTAAAAAAAAAAAAAAATGTGTGTGAACATCAGCAAGGTGCCTGGCACACAGTGGGTAAACACAGATAAAATGTTTATTGCCATGATTACTAGAATAGCTTGCAAATTAGAAGTCTAAATTAATTATCCAGATGATCCAAGATGCAGCTTTGTCACTTGTCTCGTTCTCTGCTTTTCTTGGACTCGGGGACCGCAGTTAATTGAATGACTGCATATATAATACTCCACAGCCACAGCTCCTACTTCTCAATTACCGAGTGATTGACAAACGTATTGGTTTAAAGAGTTTTTTTTTCAGTTTCACAGATTTTAATGAAATCTCTAAGTCAGCTTGTTCTTTTGCTTGTAGCTCTCTCCATAGACGTTTGTAAGGACTAAAATTCTTGATGAATCACAAGGAGGAAGGAGGAGGGGAGAAAGAGACAGAAGGAGGGAGGAAAGGGCAGAGGGAGCTGGAGAAGGAGACGGGAAGATTGATGCTGTACAGTTCTAGTCTGTCTTTTGTATGGGGAAATCATAACTCTGTGAGCCAATTACTTGGAAGACACCTTCCTTAATGACCATCCTTAAAGATGGTCTAGTCCGACCTGTTAGCTACTCAGATAGGAAGTCAGGGGACTCCAGCGAGTGAGAGAAAATCTGGAACATCTAGGGTTCTATTCTCTTTTCTCTGGCACCCCAATCAGAGTCGACTTTGCCGTCTGCCTTTGGAGCAAAGTTCAGGTTTTTTAACTTCTACTTCTTTCAATGTAAAGTTTCGCCACTTACACCAGTGTCATCGCCTCATTACTTGGAAGTTGTTATTTCTAATTCCAGAGAAAGGAAAACATACATTTGTGATGTAAGGTACCCTCACAAGTATTCAAATATGAATTAGAGGAAAATAAATAACAACTATAAAAGAGACTGAGCACTGAATATTGTACTTTCTTCAGGTCTACTCTCTGTCATCTCTCAGACAAATTCTGTATATAACAATCTGAAACATTCCAAACAATGAAGCAATCAGCTTAATGACCAGCTTGGCTTTGCTTTCTATTGGACCTCTGACTAAGTTATTGTTTACTTAATTATAACGTCATGGTGGCATCGATGCTGATGGTTCCCCAGGTTGTGCTGGGTTCTCTCAGGTAGGTTCCATAATTCAGTGGAGCACGCTCTGGGCCATTGCCTTAGAAAGCTGAGCTAGTCGACGTGGTACCAATAACCATCGGTAACAAGTTCCATCTGGCAAAATAAGCTTGAGGCGAAAGGAGGCCATGGAGTTTAAAGATAAGAATTAAAACAGCGTCTGGGCTAACACAGCAAAGGGGTTTAGGATGATAACACCAAATAAAGGTTCGGAGAAAGGCGCAAGGCAATGGGTTACAACTCACATTTCTGATACTCACTGTTTTAAGGCAGAGGTGAGTTGTAGAAGGCAATTTTAAAATTGCAGTAGCACTTAGAATATTACTCTTGAATATTTTATTAAATGATGGAACTATGTAGTGTCTGTGGTAAGTGTGGTATACCACGACACAGACAGGGAAGACACGTAACCACTCACAGGGGTTCATTTTCTCCTTCTACCATGTGGGTCCCACGGATGGATCTTGGGTGGTCGGGCTTGGTTGCAAATGCTTTCACCCACTGAGCCATAAGGATGGTCCAGAAATCTTACTTTCTGATGAAATATTTTAACTGTAAAAATGAGCCGTGTACCAGGTAAACGACGAAGTAAACAAACACACCCGGTGACGACGCACAGCTGCGCAGTGGAGGACAGCAGCAGCAGCCCAGAATTTCACCGCACAGCTCGTGTCTCCTCCCATCCTTCTGTGGCTGTTGAGTTTTCTTCCTGCCCACTAGGGCCGCATCACTCACGCTGGAGAAACTATTATAATTTCAAAATGATGCTTATGAAGCAGACTGATTCCCACAAGCCCTTTAAGGAAACCTATACATTTTTCACATTTCTGGGGCCTCATTTCACAATCCTGCTCTAAAAATCATCCAAAATTGAACATATTGGAGGCAATCAGCCAAAAAATCAAGACTCCACCATGTTAAGCATGAGGAGCCAAGAAGAGTGACTGGATGTCACGTGCAGAGCTGTGAAAACCCAGCCCATCTTGACAGAAAATAGATTTACTGTACACCACAGCACCGTAAATGGCAGCATGTGGAGCGAGCAATCACAGAAGCTAAGAGACTCTGTGACATGTCATGTCTCAAGCTCCGTGGGGCTGAGATGCAGATCAATGCTCTGGTTACTTTTATGTCAGAAACCAGCTTCTGGGTATGCTGTTCTGGTTCAACTAATTCAAGTTTACTTTTTTTTTTTTTTATCAACTCTGTTATTCTATGACTCAGAGCAAAGTGGTTTAGGTGCAGTGAAATAGTTGAGCTAATTTCTAGCACGTTCTTTTCTAGATGTGGTGATGTGATACATCCAGGGATAGGGTACCCTGTGCTCCCAGGAAGCAGCGTCAACATGGACTGCTGTTTTAGTATTGTGTGGCAGACACTTCAACCATGCAGATTTCTGTCATTCCGACTTTGAGTTATTTCTAAAACTCAAGAGAAATACTTCTGTGGAAAAAAAAAACTGGCTTTGAGCATATGAAAGCTGGTAGGGTGTCAATAATTTTAGGCCATTTTTTTGGTATAAAGCACAAAAGATAATATTCTTTAGAGTTATTTGACTTTTTTTCTATCATACATGTTTTGTGAAAGATGGAGAGACACTGATATTCCTAAATGGTAAGGACTTTTGAAATTGGCTGGTCATGTCTTACTTCTTCAATGAAAGGTGCTATTCAATAGCATTTTCTATTTGAGAATAAGTGTTGTGTGGTGTTTTGTATAATCACTTCAATGAGAGGCTGTTGTCATGGGTTGGTTCTACCAGTTCAGTGCACTTTTCTAAATATTCCAAATGTATTATCATTAATATTGCATGATACATCAAACATTGCCCATCAAATGTTTCATTTTATATGGCACCTCAAACTCACTGGACTAATAGACTTTGTATTATGTCATATACACATATGTTTTTATCATTGTATAAGTAGATAATACATTTTTGTCTTTCAAACCTATGATCCCATGTTTATAGTTTCTTTCATAAAATCAAAAGCCCTGAAGCTCATTAATTAGTTTGATTTACTTGTGATAGTGACTTTTTTTTGCTTGTGATATTGGGGATTGAACCCAGAGCCTTGTGCATGCTGAGCAAGTACTGAGGTATGCCTTCAGTTTCTAACAATGCTTCAATTTAATCTTTAACATGAAAGCTGCAAGGTGCATGCATTTCATGCCCAGTGGAGGTTTGTAACCAGAAGTTATAAATGTCTCACACAGAGACTTACCGCGTGTCATAATATGAGCAGAAAAGTATAAGAGTCTTTGTTGCATATTTGTGTTAATTGTAAGCAGAAACTTTCCAAGCACGATTATAACTTCATTGTGTAGCAGTCTTCAAGAAAAACAGTATTTATTGTGAAAGATGATTGCAGTTCCAATAGTAGCTCCCTCTTATTACCTAAGAAAAACCATATATTTAGCGAGATACCATACACGCTAAGTTTAGTTCAGTTGGCAATGCTTTAATCAGTTTTTTTCTTTATGAACTTTGTATTTAAAATAAATCTTAAATTGTCTGTAATTCACTGGACATGCTGAGCAATGTTCTATTTTCACAGAAAAATATGCAATTATAAGATATGATCATTTAAATATATATATATATATATATATATATATATATATATATATATATATATATATATATATATATTTCTGAAACAATGTAGGAAAAACCAGATTGGTCTTCACTTTATCTGACAAAAGATTTTTCTAGAAACCAAAAGTATAGTGTTTGGGAGTAGGAACCTACCAAGAATAGCTTTCATAATGTCTGTATTCAAATTAAAAATAAGTAAAGTGACTAACGTAACATTTCTAAGTAAAAATACAGTGGCTTTTAACTAAAAGTATTTAGGATTTGTAAGACCAGGCAACCCTCTGTCTTCCCCTCTGACAGTCGCCTTCAGAGTTCCCTTAGTGTTGAAGAACCCGGGCATGGCACATGCTCTCCAGAACACGGACAAACTTTCAGCATCTATTTCCTGCGTTGGTTCATTCGAGAAGAAGGACTCCTTCTGTCCCGTGGCCGTGAGTGACTTGGTGTTCCACTTCGACCTCCTCCTTCTAATGCTGTGCAGTCCACTTGCCTGGATTAGGTACTTAGAATCCAAATCCATTACCACAAGAACATGTTTGTAAATCTGTTTCCATCTCTCTGGAGTCAGAACTCAGGTTAGTTTCTTGGGGACAGAAAAGTGTGGACTTTCATGTTCATTTTCGCTTTGGTTGTAAAGACAGACCTCTTTCTAAGGACTGCCTCTCTTTCAAATTGTCACCTTGACAAAATGATCACGATGGCAGCTTGGGTCAAAGGGGTTTGGGGCTTCAATAACTTAACATAAGAATTTAGATACTGGATGACTCACCATGTCCCCATTATTCACAGGTGACTGGGAACGTATAATGCGTATCTTAGAGGCCGGGTTTTCTCTGGCACAAGGAAGTCTGGAGGACAGAGAGAGCTTCACCTGCCTGCAGCTGGGTTCCTCTCCTTGAGCATCAAACTAGGGAACGTTTCTGAGCTGTTTTGTCTTTAGGTCATATCCTATCCACTTTTCACTGATTTATTTCTCCGTTCAAGGCGAGAGTGTTTATTGTGGCCTTACAGATTCAGGGTACAGTTCATCACAGCAGAAAGGTCAAGGCAGCTGGAGTTTGAAGCAGCTCGTCACACTGTGTACAGAGTTAAGAAGCAGAGCGCAATAAATACATCTGCTCAACTAACTTTCTCCTTTGTATACAGCTCAAGATCCCTGCCCAGGAAAGATGCCACCCATGGTAGGTGGGTATTCCTACCTCAATTAACCACTCAGGATAATCCCCCACCGGCGTGCTCAGGGGATCACAGGTGAGTAGAGAGCTGATCAAGTTGAAATTGAACTTGGCTCTCCCAGCTCCACTCCTTGTCAACTTGACACGCATATAGAGCCCTTTCTAGGCATAACCTTCACCTCTTGTCTCCAAAGTGTCACGTTCATCTCATCATTCAAAATGTAACCCAACTTTGAAAGTCTCCAGTTTTTAACAATGTTTGACAGGCCACTGTTTAAAAGTCCAAATTCAACATTTCGCCTAAGACTGGAAGCAAAGCCATAACAACAATCTCTCTCTACACATAAAGAACAAGTTACATGCTTCTACCACACAATGGCACAAAGTAAGCATGCCTATTCCAAAAGGCAAGAATAGAAAGAATGATTAGACCAAAATTTAGCACAAAAACACCAAATCATGGAGCTCCATGTCTAGAATCTGAAACCAGTAATGCAATCCGATGGATCGCAAAAGTCTTCGATAGTCTCAACCCTTCAGCTTACCACCTAGCTTCTCTTCTAGGCTGACTCCACTCTATGCTGAGACCTCCCCTTGGAATGTACCCCACAGTCATAAACGCTCTAATATTTTAGGATCTCCTTTGTAACATAGGCTTCACCTTCACAGTTTCATACAGTGGCCTCAGCCTGATGTCCAGCACTATCTGAAATCACAGAGAAACATCCAACCCCCCCCAAAAAAAAAGCCAGGCAATGGTGGCGCACGCCTTTAATCCCAGCACTTGGGAGGCAGAGTCAGGCGGATCTTTATGAGTTCAAGGTCAACCTGGTCTA
Source organism: Peromyscus californicus insignis (assembly GCF_007827085.1). Lineage (NCBI taxonomy): Eukaryota > Metazoa > Chordata > Mammalia > Rodentia > Cricetidae > Peromyscus > Peromyscus californicus. Next base: position 10,043,911 of record NW_026294514.1, on the reverse strand, counting down.
CAGAGCAAGTTCCAGGAAAGGCACAAAGCTACACAGAGAAACCCTGTCTCGAAAAACCAAAGGAAAAAAAAAAAAAAAGGCCAACCCCTCACAACTTTCATCCCTCCAAAGCCAGTACCATGAAGAGGGCATTACCAGGATCCATTGCCAGCTCATGATGGAGCCAGCCATCTTGAACTGCAAACAGGTCTGTGTCTCTAAATAAACAAGCCTGGAGAAACACGTCCCTAGGTAGTTGGTTTTGAAAATCAGGGAACTCCTTAATCTTAAGATTTCTTCCTTTAAATAAGAAGTCTGAATTTTTCATAAGACGGAGCCTTCAAGGGGTGGGTTTTGCACACAGGACCCCTTTCCTACTGTCCCATTGCCCTTCAGGAAAGAGTTATCTCTTCAGTGGTGCTGATCTTTGTAGCAGTTACAAGTACTGCCTGGCTGACAGCTCTTTTGAAAACTCCTCTGCCAAAGAAGTTTGTTATCTTCAAATTTGGTTTCACTCAGGTTCTCGGGGCATGTGCAAAATGAGGTTTTGACCCAAATCTCATACCACTGCTTCCTAGCCCAATTTCTGTTAGACTCCTTGTCCCCCTTTGCTGCCTCCAAGTTCAAAAAAGGCAAAATTGTTTGGCTGAAAACTGGCATGTGCTACTGTTACCAGGTAACCTGGGGTCATCTCTCTGGGTTCTTAGTTTGTTAATAAAAAGCATTTATGGATTGGCTCAGAAGGAAGCCAAAGGACAATTTTATCAGAGTTAAAAAAAAAACCCTAAAAAACAAAAACAAAACAAAACAAAAACAGGTGGGCAAACTGTAAATCTTGGCAACTGGCCGCAGTAGGAAGATGGAGAAGAGGAAGAGAGAAAGCTACTCTTTTGTGAGGTAGGCAAGGAGGTGGACTTCTAACATTGAGAATAATGATAGAAAAATGTGTCCCTACACGTGCTGATGTGCGCACGCAGGCACACGTGTGTGCTTTCTTTGAGATAGGGTCCTGTGTTCGTGCATTTGCCTAGAACTCACAGGTTTAGTGAGAGCTACAGTATCCCTTCTTTCTATGTCTTCCAGCACTCGAATTACAAGTGTATGTCACCATACCCAATTTTCTATGAGGTCCTGGGGATGGTGCTCTGGTCCTCACATTTGTAAGGCTGGACTTTTAGAACTGTGCTGTCCCCAGCCTGAACTCATCCTTTGAAATGCATCGTGCGTGATTAGCTTTGACTGATTGGATGTGTGCTTGGATATTTATTCTAAGGGGAATGGTTTTCCATACAAAATTACTTTTGGTTTTTATATCATGTATTCCAGGCAAAATTGTCTAACACAGACACAACTCTGAAGCAATCTCAAAGGCAGTGTTTTATAACTAGAGCACAGTGTAAAAGTCAGGTTACACTCACCTCACAATCTCTTAAATGATTGTGTTTGCATGGATCTTGATTCTCGGCATAAACGATACTAAATCTGTTTTGTTGTTTTTTTTTCCAAACAAAATGAATGAACTAACTACAAAAAGGAAGAAAGAGGGAAGGACTGAAGAAAAACAAAGGACAGTGATGGGGAGATGAGTGATAGGAAGAAGGGAATGAAAGAAAATAGCATTTGAAAGTCAAAAGGTGACATTAACTACACTAAATATTTTAAGCTGAAATCACTAAAATGAAATGCACATTAATAATATACCTTTCCCTAATTTGGATGTAACACTAAATGGACTCAATAGGTTGTGTACACACACACACACACACACACACACACACACACACACACACACGTATATAGACATACCTATATGTGTGTGTACACATAAATGTAATAATGATAAAGAAGACAAGGTCATGAATTTGACATGAGTGGGAGTTATGTGAAGAGTTGAATATAGAAGAGAAAGGGGTATAAATTATGTAAATACAGTCTTCATGCATGAAATTCTCAAAAAATAAAAAAAGATTAAGAATTTAAAGTCACATTATTCTCTAACTTTTGTATCTAGATTTGAATTCTAGACAAGAGTCTTTGCCTTTGAATCTGTAACAAAATTAATGCAGAACACTTTTGTGGTTTCCTTTATAGGTTAAAAAGTTAGGTCACTTTTTTGCTGGAGAGTTATAAGATTTTTATTCGAAAAGTATTGTTCTATTTCAATAGATTCTTCAGATTTATATTCAGTGTCTAAAATTAGCGCTCTGAAGAAGATACAGTTAAACAAGCCATACTAGCGCTCCTTGACGAGGTTGGCATTTGGAAGCAGAATTTAGTCCTCAGATCATCAGGAGAAACCTGCTTCCCAAGTTAGAGAAGGGAGACCTCCAGCTCACTCAGTGAGTCGGCTGATCTAGACCACTGAGCTGAGAGACCCAAGAGAATCCAGGACCAGAGGCAATTGTGTGGGTGACCTCCCACTTTCCATCCTCCAGTCTTCCAATCTGTAACCCTGGAGTATTAATACGCGCTACCTGCTAGTTTTGCAGTCATCTAAAAATAAATGTGCGTTAAAGTAATTTGATTTCTTACAGTGAGATTATTACTTATATAAAATATTAGCATTGAGTTGTATTCGCTTGAATGACACCCCAGAAGCTTGGTGGATCTAGGTTCAGTTCGGAAAAGCCATCTTCATTTGTGAACAACTACACACATTGACAGGAAAGAGACCAAGCTCTTCTTTCACAATGTTGTCCAAATGTTCCAAGTGATGTTTCTGATTATGAAGTGACTTTTTTTTTTAAAATTTTGCTGATAGACACTTCCTACTGTGCTTGTCAAATGGTAGGCCCATGGCTTAGTCAGGGACAAAGTTATTAAGCACATAAAACACCATCTGGATGGAACTAATAAACATAAAACATAACCTTCAGATCCACTGCTGCAGTAGCCAGGCAGTGGCAGGCCAGATTACCCTTTTGTTTGTGTTTAAATCTGAGCCACATTCCAGGCCCTTGACTGTGTCACTTTATATGTTTCCCCTTGATTTAAGTGACAATATTCCACGAGGCAAGCAAATGCTCTTTGTGCCTCACACCAGACTAGAATTCAGTGCCTCTGTGTCTGATGTGACATTTCTGAACTAGTCTTCCACCGTCTTCTTCGGAAATATCATAAAAGGGCAATTGCATTGGCTTACAAAGAAGAACTTGCAGGATTATAAAGAAGCACATATACAAACTTTCCTTCAGTGAAATTAAACATTAAACTCCGGATTTAACTATCTGAGCTTTCTCACAGTACCCAACAGAGATAACATCACCCCCTAAACAGCAGGAAGTAATTCTAAGAAAACGACGCCCCTTCTCCCTTAGGTTTCATAATTCTCAGGGTTATGGATGATGGTTATATGGTTGGCGGTGGAAGGAAATATTAAACTCAGTATTCTAAAAAAAAAAAAAATGAAAAGAAGAAATGGAATGGATAGGTATAAGGTATTATGGTAGATTATTATGTATACTAGTAAACAAATTTAGTAAAATAGCAGCCTTAAATAATTTGCACTGTAATTTGCACTGTTATGGATTCTTATATGTTGATACAAATGTAAACTATTTTTATATTCCTGTCTAAGATAATTTGTATATTGATACAAATACAGAACTATATTTGTTATAATGTACATATATTTCTACTCTTATTTGAAATACTTGTATATTGATACAAATGTAAATTTATATCTGTCATACTTTATGTAGGTTCTACTTCTGTTTAGGATATTCGGTATATTGATATGTATTTAAGATTATTGTCATATTGCATATCACACTACATACTCCTACCTCTGTTATAAATATCGATATATATTTAAGATTATTGTCATATTGCATATTGCACTATATACTCCTACCTCTGTTATAACATCTTGTGTATTGTCACAATTTTGAAGTCATCGTTCTTTACCATACACTTGCTTATAGACTGTTTACCTTGTTTACGTGAAGCCTTAGTCCTTAGGTTATTTCGGTAGATAAGACTTATAGATTTATAGTCACCTATGCTTGTCATCTCTATAGTTACGTTAGTTAGGTTATCCAGATTTACAGATACATAGGTCAGATGGACAGGTAATCTTCAAACACTTCATAGACCTAGAGAATATGGCATTTAAATAACTTAGAATTCTGTTGATGTGAGACATAATTGCTCCTGGCTGCACCAATTTGATCCCGAGAGAATGTTGGGCTTCTAAGACATTTCCATTTGGAAGTTTGTCTTCTTGGCACAAAATGGCCTACTGGGCAAAGAACTGCCCTTGCCTCAACGGCTGACAGTACTAATGCAATGCTGTCCTTTCTGGACAAGCGGGACACAAGGAAAGCGACCACTGTACTCTGCCAAGACAGGGTAAGATGGTCTTTCAGAATTCCTGCTTCTGAAAATGGTCTGTCAGATACTTTAGGCCTGTAGCCAATTTGAATGCACCAACAATGCTGAGAAACATTAGGTGACTGTCCAGGCTGCCAGCTGTCTCCGTCTACTCTCGCAAGATTCCCGAAAGTTGCTTGCATCCATCTACCATTTCTCAGGTACCATTATATTCCTTCTCAGGTCTTTGATGGGATTGAAGACTAGCAGTTATAGTTACAACCTAGTAGATAGAACATATTAAGTATTAGATTCAGGTTCTTTAGGATAGGACACCTTTTGGAATGATCTTTGTAACATGCCATTTACCTATGCTCTATACTTCTCTGGATTTTAGTATGTGTTTCTTGCTTGATATTGTTTGCATTGGTTGTAGTTCCATCTTATCTAGGTCATTATCCCTCATTATTCCTGGACTATATTTGATAACCATTCCTTTGTATATAGTCTTGTATTAGGTTAGAACTTTCTTATTTAGACAAAAAGGGGGAGATGTAGTGGGTAGCCATTCCAGCTTTGATCTGGAAGTTCCAACCCCCATTGAGACTTCAGCAACTGTCACGCCTACAAGGCGGGGCGAAAGGAGGCGCCTGGGGACCTGAGATCTGGATCGGCGGGCTCTCTCTCTGTTGCGGGACCCTGGACTAGAGAGGTGGACCAAGCAGAGCTCCAGAGAACACCGCTGGACTGCGATACACCTTCCCCAGACTCCGCGACCTACCTATCCCTTAATTTGTAAGTTACGCCATTAAATAAATCTCCTTTTATCTACGTGGAGTGGCCTTAATAATTTCACCAATACTCCGGCCAGTGGGAAGTCTTTTGAAATATATCAATCAGCTCAAACTCAAAATTATCACACAAACACTAAGATTCAAGAACAAAACATTGAAATAGGAAAAAAAAATCAATATATTTCTATGTAAACTTATGGTAGTATGATCAGCTGACCTTGCTATAAGGTTTAAGAAAAAGAATAAAATTCCTAAATCCTTCTTTAAGTTCTTCATTGTAGAGAACTTACTATGATTGCTGTGGGATATTTGTACACAGTGTGAAGGTGTATTGCTGTGATTGGTATAGTAAAAAGCTGAACAGTCAATAGCTAGTCAGGAGGTATAGGCGGGACTTCCAGTCAGAGAGAGGAAGTAGGAGAAAGAATGCATAAGGGATACACCAGGAGATATGGAGAGGAAACAGGAGGTGCAAGATAGAAGAGAAGTAACTCACATGGTAGGACATAGATTAATAAAAATATGGAATAATTTAGGTTATAAGAGCAAGTGGGACGAGCCTAAGCTAAGGCTGAGCTTTCATAATTAATAATAAGTTTCTGTGTCATCATTTGTGAGCTGGCGACCCAAAGGAAGGTCCAGTTACACATGATGAGTAATGAAATGTTAAGTTGTTAAAGCAGGGGTAGCGGAATCTTGAAGAACAGTCTACCAAAACATCTTTTCACAAAAATCATATAGACCATTCTGCTTACATGGTGTTTCATTGGGCTTCTGCCATTGAATGAAATGTAGCAAGAGTAGACGCTAAAATGTGATGCTCATGTTATCTTCAGGATTAAAGGACTTATTTCTACAGCTGCTGGGAATGCCTCTCATAAACAGTCCTCAGCTTTTAGCCATTTTCTGAAATTGTTCCGATAACTGTATTACACAAGGTACCCTTTCTAGTCATCTCATACCCAGTCACAAAGTCAGTAAGTACCCTTGCTGGCCATCTCATACCCAATCACAAGGTCATGTACCCTTGTTGGGCATCTCATACCCAATCACAAGGTCAGTACCCTTGTTGGGCATCTCATACTCAGTGAGCAAGCAGTATGGGGTTATCAAGCACAAGCTATTTCATTCCAGCTTGCATTGTGTCAACCCACCACACCACTTTGATTTTTGACTGTTTGTTGGTCCAGCTTCTCTTTGGTTCTGGTTTTGCTTCTATAGGTATCAATCCCGTGAATATTCCATCAATCTCCTGAATACCAATCTGCCTTTGGATCTGTATGTCAGTGTTTACCAGAGGCATAGAACCCATTTGATTTATCCACACCAATAGAAGAGATGTATTATGAGGAAATGACTCATATGATTGTAGGGGCTGAGAAGTTCCACAGTCTGCCTTCTACAAATGGAAAGCACCGAGAAAGCAGGAGCTTTGATCCAGTTTAAGCATGGAGGCTGAGAACAAAGAGAGTCAGTAAAGCCAGCCCAGGCTGCATCTGGAAATCTGAGTACCAGGAACACTGATGCAAAGGGCCAGAGATGATGGACGTTTCAGATCAAAAGATTCACTAGATCTTGACTCTCTTATTCTAGTCAAATTTTTAGTGCATTGGATTTTGCCCATGAAATCCTTCCCAACAGATCCCCAAACTAATCCCTCTATAAACAACCTCACAATGACACTCATAAATAATATTTTGCCAGCTATCTGGGCATCCTTTCTCCCAGTCAAGTGGACACATAACCAACACTCTTTGTTTCCTCAAGATCCAGTCTATAGCGGCAGTCTTCGCAAAGGATTAAAAGACCCTGAAGTGCCCACTAGCTAGAGACCCTGTTTCAAACTCATCAGCTGAGAGATAAATGTATTCATTCTGCAGACATGCCCCACATGCTAGCCAGCACTGGAAGAGTTAAACAGATTTAGTGAGTAGCAAGTAGAGTTATTTTTAAAAGAAAAATCATAAAACACTATGAGCCATGCTATGCAAATCGCCCTGAAAGCGACGGCTGTAAGGGCTGACTACTCCACAGCATCGATCCATACCCACAGGCCTCTGCAATTAGTCTACCATGGTGAAATTGCAATGGCAGACACATGTTTCATTCTCCATTTCTGTGTAGCCTCAACATTTGAAAATTTCCTCTCTTCCTAAGTAAGAGGCATTTCATTAGATCGGAATGACAGCTATATCGTAAGAGCTTTAAAGCACAAATGCAGATCACAAGAGGGAATGCTATGCAAAATGGTGATTAAATTAATTATGAGGTCTTTTTAAAAATTTCAAAGCCACATTATGTTAATATTCCCCAATAGAATAGGAATCTGAATGTTTTTCTTTCAAATGCTAACAGCATTAGGTAGGAGTGTGTCGAAGTCAAATGCCGATTTGTATTAATATTCTCCTTACGCTCGTTTATTCTAGTAACCCTGTCTTTTGTTGATTGCGATCCGTGAATACACACATTTGTGTTAGGAACAGCAGAGCTCCCCAGAACTGTATTTTGCCAGCCTCCTGTGATCCCAATGCTCACCGCAAGCATCTGCCTTTCCCTCGGCAGTCATGGGCAACTTGATGCTATCAGTCATCTCACGGTGCTTTCTCTATTGCGATGGCCTTTCTACTTGTGCTTGAAGCCATTTTGACCACCGAGCTCCCCCTCGGCATGGTGCCCATCTTCTCAGAGCTGATTCTTCTTCACTGACCCTTGCCCATCCTTCCTCACTGGCCTTGTAGCACTGGCCAAGGTGCCTCGAATATACTTGACGCAAATTTTGCAATTAATCCCCTATCTTATTTGGTTATAGTTTTACTCCTGGTTCAGAAGCTGGGTCATTGACTACAGAAGTGGTAGTCTCTGTCTTTTTTGTTCACAGTGGGATACTCTATCATTGGGACATATTTCCTTTATCAGCAGTTTGGGAACACTGGGGTAGTTTATTTCCTATTCCAACACGCATCTTGCATTTCCAGATTCCATTGCCAGCTCTCTTCTCCTCTCCGTTTTCTCAATATAAAAGCTAGGCACTCTTCCAGGTTCTAGAGTCAAAGATTAATAATCATCAGTTTTCATCTTCAACGAGGAGGGTGCCTTTCTCTAAAGAGAAGAATCTGATTTATAGGCTCTTCTAGTATTTCTATCATATTCATTTAACAAAATGTCAATTATTTACCATATACCATATTATAAGGGCTGGGAGAAAATAAAGCAAAATATACTACTGTCTTCAAAGACCCTGTCTTCAAAGACTTCAGTGTTTTCAGGATTAATTGAATTGGCATTTTAAAGGTCTCCAGAGAAGTGATGGTCATGGTTCAGTGCATGTAGTTTTATTAAAGAAACAGTTCTGCTATGAACTAAAAAAAAGTTAGGGCAGGGCATGGAGGTGAATGGGGCAGGGGGCTGCAACATTACACAAGGCCTCCAGGAAAAGGGTTGGAACCTTGAAGACAGAAAGCACAAAGCTTCTTCAGGGAAGAACTATCCAGAATGTAGGGGCAGTTTCCCAGAGACTGTTAGGCAAGCGCATCTAAGGCATATGCAACAGCAGCAACCCGAAGGTCAGTGTGGCTAGGAATTCGAGAGGACCCAGGATAAGAAGTGGGTTGCCTTCTTGGTCTTGTTTCTCAACTAATTCCAAATTCTAATAACCACCTCTTTCTCTTTAGTATATCCAATATATTTAGATGATTATCTATTGAATTTTCTATCAAAAACACTGGTCTGGAGTATCTATAAAGATTTGGGGAGTGTAGTTTGTTTTATCCATTTTCAGTCCTTTGGAAACTCTCCCATCCTCAACTAATCCTCAAAGGGTATTCAACTGGTTTTGTGATCAACATTTTCCAGAGTCTGGGGTTGTGATTTGTTTCTACATTGTGGCTTCTGCCTGTTCAGAGTGGAACTGAGTGGAGAGTGTCTGCCTAGCAAATGCATGGTCTTTAATCTTGTCTTTCTTTGTGTCTATTCTTCCTTTTCCAGAAGTTTTCTTGCATCTCACAGTTATCTCAAGCAGCCTATGACACCTTCTGTCTCTCTTTACCTAAGCAGCCTTCAGAGTGTCTTCATGAGTACAGTTACAGCTGTCTATAATCGTTTCCGGCTTGATGGTGTTTTTTCCATTTTTGGACATCTTTAAAATCAGAAGTGATCAGAAATTCTCTGGCTGATCTTTAAAGCACCCCCTTTTTTCAATTAAATACTCAATGTTCTGTTTACTTTTGAAGATCATTTTTAAAAAAAAAAAAAAAAAACTATATTGTTCTACTATGCTGACTCAACTGCCCAAAGCTCCTGGTCTGTTTTTCTTTAGTGTCATCAGGAGTGAAAGAGACTGAGGTAGATTTCTTATTACTCTAACACATACCCGAGGAGCACACCTCAATGGAGGCGATTTTATTCGGGCTCACGGTTTCAGGATGCCATGGCAGGGATCACGTTCTAGAACAAATGAGCTCATCTCTAGGCAGCCAGGAAGCAGAGAGGAAGAATGCCTAAGAAACCTGGCTTCATCCTTTCCCCTTTCTGACATACCTAGCCCACCCCCATGAGATGGTGCTGACCACATTCAGGGTAGGTCTCCCTCCTCTTATTATTTCTCTACAGACACCCCTTCACTGACTTGTACAGAAGCCAGCTTTCTTAGTCTCTAGGCATCTCTCAACACAATCAAATTTTTAGTCAAAATTGACCATTATATAGGCAACTTTAGCTATTAAAACAGACTGGCTGGGGCTCTGGTTGACTAGAGAATTTCCCAGAAAAAGGGAAGCCACTTCTCTCTTCCAGCCAATCAGCAGAGTGTCACTCGGAGACGCTGAAAACTCCACACTTCCCTCTTCAAGTTGCACTAGTTTTCTAAGGCATCGTGGCTTCATGATTTATCTGAGTAGCTTCAATGAAAGAAACTGATTCTCTCAGTTTTTGTGGTGATATTGTGTTCCCCAAAATATTGTGCACCCTAATAAACTTATCTGGAGTCAGAGAACAGAACAGCCACAATATTAAACATAGAGGTTAGGCAGTGGTAGCACATACCTTTAATCCTAGCATTCCAGAGGCAGAGATCCGCCTGGATCTCTGTGAGTTCAAAGCCACACTGGAAACAGCCAGGCATGGTGACTCACACCTTTAATCCAAGGAAGTGATGTCAGAAAGCAGAAAGGTATTTAAGGCGTGAGGATCAGGAACTAGAGCTGGTTAAGCTTTTAGGCTTTTGAGCAGCAGTTCAGTTGAGATCCATTCGGATGAGGACTCAGAGGCATCCAGTATGAGGCAACAGGATCAGCTGAGGAACTGCTGAGGCGAGGCGGCTGTGGCTTGTTCTGCTTCACTGATCTTCCAGCGTTGACCCAGTACCTGGCTTCAGGTTTGTTTTCATTAATAAGAACTTTTAAGATTCGAGCTACGCAGTTTAAAAAGCTACAAGTCTAAGACTGAGATGTCAAAAGAGGACTGTGAGGGAGAATCCCTTCGTGCTTTGTGCTTGGCGTCAGGAGGTTTGATAACAAACGTCTGCATCATTGACTTCTAGAAACACCCCCTTTGCTTGAGTCTGTGCCTTCATATCCACATGGTATTGTCCCTTTAAGCATGCCTGTGTCTAAATTTCCCTTTTCATAAGGAAACCAGTCATGTTAGATTGGAGGTACATCTTACTCCACTCTGAGCTCAACACATCTACAAGCACCCAACCTCCAAATAAGGATGCATACTAGAGCATTGGAGGCTAGGATTCCAACATGGACAATTTGGGAAGACACAGTTCAGCCTATAGTACAAGTTAGTGCTTTAAAACTTCAGCCAACATCTCTAACTTTTAGTTCCCAGGCATTCTGTTGGCATCACAACTGTAAGCCAACACAGCTGATGGGTTCACGTTTGTTACTTCGGCTTGTCTTCTGCCTGGGATCTTACCTTTTGCTCTGAGTAGTGTATTCAGTGTGTTTCTAAGTGCAAACCAACTATTTGGCAGACCTGAGGTTATTTACTTTTAAAAATGCTAATATATTATGGTTCTTTTCCTCCGGACCATTATTGTGTCTGATTTCCTCACCTGGTCTGTCCTGATACTTAAATATGTATGAATATTGCACATGGGTAAGACCCACAGGCTCACTCAGCACAGGGCAGACCTCAGCAATGGACACCGCTTTCCTTCAACTTTAATGTAAAGTATTTTTATGCTTAAAATTTTTGAAAAGCATTGGCAAATGAACCCAGATATTCCCAAACTGTGAATATTTAGTCAAACTTCATTTATACACATCTTATTCTGCATATTATATCATAAATAATTTAGAGGAAGATGAAATTGTAAAATATTCAGGAAAGTTTTGTTTATAAAATATATATTTTTTGCATTTCTCTGGATTAAGATTATGATTATGTATTTCATTTGTTTAAAAAAGTAGAAAGAAAATGAAATTCTACTAATTAATATTTTAAGGTAGAAGATGAAAATGCATTTGGTTGTCATTTTGAAATCTGTTCTTGTAGTGAGTTTGGAGATATGAGATATAAGACAGTCATGTATATGGATCATTAGAACTACTTAAATGCACAAGTTTTTTGGTATAAAATTTCAACTTACTTATTTTGACAAGTTTCTATCTAAGAACAAGTGAAAACTTAGACAGAATATGTTCCTCACTAATGCTGGGATGTGTAAGTTTGCTGCCTTTTTCCAGGGGAGACAGCATACATGATACTTGCTTTGATCAAAAATGTTAGTTATCTCTGAATTACTCCCTTTCTTTGCAGAGCATCCTGTATTTATGAGGGATGAGTCGTTTGGTTGAGTAGTTATCTACCAGCTTCTGTTTATGTGGCCACAGTAAGTCAAGATTGCTCTTTTTTAAAAGTTAAAATCCCAGCCAATAAACCCTCATATCTTTCATGAAATTTGTCCTACTTACCTTCTTCATGTTCCTAGGCACCATTTCTTCACCGAGTAAGTCAGTCTCCACAGAAGCCTAGAGGTGAGAGTTTGGGGTAGGAGAGCTGAAACTCCCCTTTTGTAGTGATGGGTGTTTTCATGTCGAGCACTGAGGATATACGTACAGAGCTGTGCCATGGCCCCAGCATGCTCTTTCCAGATGGTTTGCTGCAATTCCAGCCTTGTGCTAATCTGCATTTTCAGCTGCAGAGAGTAGAAATGAAATCTGGCTTGTGTGAACACGATGAAGAACTCATTGAGAGCAAGCGACCTGGAGCTTTAGAAATCAACAAGAAAGGCAGAGGCCACGAGAGGCCAGGAGCAAGGATGGAGCCTTAGACATAGAGTGACAGTGACATCACAGGGAAAGCAGCCCCTGAGCCAGTCACCACAGTCTTACTGTGTGATCCCGCCCTCTGGACTCCATGTCACTAGAGTTTACTACTGCTTTCCTTCTACCCAAAGATTCAAAATGCTGGCCGGACAAGCTGAAGCCAAATGAACATGTTCCCCCAAAAAGGACAGGAATGACTTCTTAACTTCCAGAATGTCATGTGGAGCTCTTTCTCTTAGTCACTCTGGAATTTCCTCCAAAAGGAAAAGCATTTGATTTCTGGGTTCCTAAATTTAAACCAATTCCACTAAGCCTCAGTCCTCTAACTGTGTAATACTCCTATGCACCCTACTTCCCCCCTTTTATTGAAAATAGATTTTTTTTGCATAATACATCCTGATTATGTTTTCCCCTCCCAATTCCTCCCCACCCCATTTTCATCCAGATCTGCCCCCCCCCCCCCCCCCCCGTCTCTCATTTGAAAACAAATAGGCATCTAAGGGATAATAACAACATAAAATATAATAAAGCAAAAATAAAAACAAAAACTAACACATTGAAATCGGAAAAAAAAAAAAAAACAGACCAAACCAACAGAAGGAAAAGAGCGCAAGAAAAGGCACAAGAATCGGAGACCCACTCATTTGCACACTCAGGAACCCCAGAGGAGCACTAAACTGGAAGCCACAATATAAGTACAGAGGACCTGGTGCGGACAGACCCATGCAAACCCTGTGCATGCTGCCTCAGTCTCTGTGGGTTCATATTAGCTTTGATCATGTTAATTGAGAGGACTGGTTCTTAAATTCTTTCTGCCTCCTCTTCCTTAGGGTTTCTGGAGCTCTGAGGAGAGGAAATTGATGGAAACATCCCCATTTAGGGCTGAGTGTTCCAACATCTCTCATTCTCTGCATAGTATCTGACTGTGGGTATTTGTATTTGTTCCCATTTGCTATAGGAGGAAGTTTCTCTGATGATGGCTGAGCAAGACACTGATCTATGAGTATAGCAGAATGTTGTTAGGAACATTTTTAGTACTACGTTTTTCTTTTTGTTTTTTTTATTTCTCCTCCTCCTCCTCCTCCTCCTCCTCCTCCTCCTCCTCCTCCTCCTCCTCCTCCTCTTCTTCTTCTTCTTCTTCTTCTTTTAATAGAATAGTAGTATTTGGTTTTACCCTAGGTCTCTGGGCTATCTAGTCTCAGGTTCTTTATCCCCCAAGCAGTGTTTAAGATGTGTTTCATCTTGTGGAGTGGGCCTTAAGTCAAATCAGATGTTGGTTGGTTACTCCAACAAGCTTTGTGCCACCTTACACTAGCGTATCTTGCAGGCAGGACACCACTGTAGATAAAAGGGTTTGTTTGCTGGGTTGATGTTCATGTTTCTCCTTTGGTAGCTTTCAGAGCATCTTCCTGTCCCAAAGATGTTAGAGAGTAGGGTGAAGTTTCTATGTGAGCACTGGCTGAATTCTCCGTGTTCCATGAGTTGTGTAGGTGTTGACATCAGTTATGGGGCCTTACCTGTAGTCTTGGCAACAGCCTGGGTTCCTTGGGATTCCTGTGGGACACCTTCAGCCAACAACTCAGTTAGATGTAACCCAACCCTGGAACTAGAAGCTTCATTGGGTGACAAGTGATGGCCAACTGGGGCTGTGTCTTCCCCAACAGTTTACAGTTTTATTTAGATTACCTTCATATACATTTATGTTTCAGGAAGTATCTGCTGTAACAGGTGTCAAATGGCCCTAGCTTTAGCTGCCTCTCCCCAGAATTCCTTTGTCCTCCACTCCGCTCCCCCTCCCCAAATGACCCTTCCTTCCATTCCGGCCACTCCCTCATCCATTCATAACCATAAATATTCTGTTTCTCTTTTCTAAGGAGCCCTGTCTGTCCCCCCTAGAGTTTTAGTTTATACCTAACCTCTGTGTTTCTACAGATTATAGCTTTGTTATCATTGACTTACCAGCAAATATCCACATATAAGTGAATACCTGACATATTTGTCTTTCTGGGTCTGGGATACTTCACTCAAGGTGATTTTTTTTCTAGTTCTATCCATTTACCTGTGCATTTCATAATTTCATTTGTAATGGCTTATTAGTACTCCATTATGTAAATGTATCACATTTTTAATTCATTCTTCTGTTGAAGATCATGTAAGTTGTTTCTAATTCCTGGCTATTATGAATAGAGCAGCAATGAATATAATTGAGCAAGTGTCTCTGTGGTAGGTTGAAACATCCTTCGAGTATACACCCAAGGGTATTATAGCTGGATCTTGATGTCAATCAACTCCCATCTGAGGAAGTGCCACACTGATTTCCATAGTGGCTTTACAAGTTTGTACTCCCACCAGCAATGGAGGAGTGTTCCCTTATTCCACATCCTCACCAACACAAGCTGTCACTTGTTATATTGATATTAGTCACTTCGAATGGTGTAAGATAAAAATCTCAAAGTACTTTTGATTTGCATTTCCCTGATGGATAAGGATGTTGAACATTTCTTTAAGTGTTCTCAGTCGTTTAAGGTTCCTTGAATCTTGAGAGTTCTCTGTATCCCATTTTAATTTGATTATTTGTTTTTTGATATATAGTTTGTTGAGTTCTTTGTGTATTTTGGATATTAGCCTTTATTGGATGTGTAGTTGGTTAAAACTCTCTTCCCATTCTCTTGGCTGCTACTTTGTCTGATTGATGCTGTCCCTTTCCTTACAGAAGCTTCTCAGTTTCATGAGCTCCTATTTATTAAGTCTTGATCTCAGTGCCTGTGCTAACAGTGTTCTGTTCAGAAAGCCTGTTTATGTGCCAATGAGTACATGACTATTCCCCACTTTCTCTTCTAAAAGGTTCAGTGGATCTGGGTTTGTGTGGAGGTCTTTGATCCATTTGGAGTTGAGTTTTTCTGTGCACCCATCTTCTAAGGCTTATGGCACAGAAAGTGCAGTGTCACTACCCCTCATACAATTCAAACAGTCATCTACTGTTTTGGAAACAAAAGTGCAATTTCATCAGGTGATGCCTTTAGCTCAAAGACAGGACTGTGGGATGGTGTCATTGAAGTCTTGATGTTTATTCTGATGCTTGTGGTGATATACTGTAGAACTCTTTATTGCTAATCTCTTGGAATTTAATATTTAGAAATAAGAAGAGCAGTGTAAAAGAAAGAATTGAAATATCTGTATCATATTATATGGAGAAAAAACAGGTGGATGTTATAGTGCATTTCAACATTGGGTCCTGACAATGTCCACATTTGTGCCGTCCCTCCTTTATTCACCATTTCCTGTTTCCTGCAACTTCCGCCTGTCTTTCATCACGTTGGAGTTCTTTAGTGAAATGACATAGCTAAAGTTTGATTCCCAAAGAATCCGTATCTTGATGTCACTTCACATAAGGCTCCTTTAAGTTGAACCAAGAACCTGCTTTGGCAAAGAAGTATCTTTGGTATTATGTTTTGCGTCATTGTCTTTAAGCATTATTTCATTTCTTTCCATATTATTTCTGCAATGAGGATCCCAAGGAGTCTAAATAGAAACGTTTTACTGTCAGTTCAGTAGAACCACTTTTATGCCTCCTTTTGGGACCATTACTTCTTTAGGCTATGAAGTCTCTACATCACAGAGTCCAAAGCTGCAGAGCAAAGAGGTAAGCACTTGATCAGTCAGGAATGAGTTTTAAGTATGAATCCTGGCACCTCAGCTCCATTCCTTGGGTGCTGGGGGGAGACAGTAGCTTCTATTCATTCTGAGTAGGCACCGGTTCTGATTCTAGACAGTGTTTTACGTGATAAGGTCCCAGCTGGACTGACTGGGTACTGACCTGATACCCAAGTAGCATCTTGAATATCCATTGCCCTAATCCAGTTGGTCCTCTGTTTGGAGTGTGGGGCAAAATGGAAACAGAGTGAGGACACCATACCCGTAAGAAGTTGTCATGGTCAGGTCTCATAACAGCCTGAACTGATGCCTAAAGAACATACAGAAATGGCCAGAAGTAGATGGGATCTATTGAGAGGATGCTGGTAATAGTACAACCCACATGACGAGAAAGACCGATGAATCAAAGACAACTTGCTTTTGGGAGTCCTTGATGATGTCATCCCTTCTGTGAGGGGACAAATATAGAGTAGATGAGTGTTAAGGGGAATTGAGGGGACAGCGAGTCACATCCATGACATGTTGAATTTGAATTTTCTCTGAACTATTTAAGTGAAAATGACTAATAGGTAACAGAAGATAGAATTCCAAGGCTCTGGAGAGACAGCCAGGCTGGACTAAATCCACATGTAGGCTGTTAGGAAAATGCTGTACTGTGTGAGCACAGGGAAGAAGGGCAGGGTATGAGAAACCACCAAAGACACAGCTTAGGCCTAGAGCTGCTCCCCTAGGCACACAGGAACAGACATGCAGCTCAGCTTAACTGAATGCATGTGGTGGGGGGGGGGGGGGGGACCAAGAAGCAAGTTCACTTCTGGGAAGGGACATCAGTGAGACCGGAGACAGTCGGTGGGAAACAGTGCAGCTGTCTTTGCAGGTGGAGCCAGGGGTGTGTGACAGTTCTGGAGGGGGAACATAGGGAGTGTGTCCTGATGCCCAAACAGAGCTCTCAGGACACAGTGGAGAAGGAAAACAGAGGGAAGCACCATGGGATAAAAAGAGAAACTAGAAATGGTCAACGCATGCCAAGTCAGAGTACAAGGAGAGGGCGGGGAAATGAACGCCGGTCTCAGAGCTGTCCTGCCTTCTCCATTCACCTGCAATGGAGGCCTCCCTCTTAAACAAAACACGAGAAAGTGAGTCATCGATACCACATGTCCACACTTCACTGAGAGTGTTCGTGTCATTTTAATGAACAGATAATTATGTCACAAAGAATAAAGCGTCAGTGAGAAGATATAATCAAGATCCTCTTACCTCCAGAGATAAGAGTCAGCACCCTCCACAAAACCCGAATGAAACAAAAGAGAACAAAAAGATTGTAAAAGAAAAACAAACAAACAAACAGATTTTGATTGGAGGATGACTGGAGAAGAAGTAACAGAAACCATAGTATAAATTCATATTTAGTCTGAAGTTTAAATCTGTATTTAAATCTATGAATGAAACAGAATGAAAAATTAAGAACACATAAACAACTGAAAACCATAATGTTCATGTCTTCTGATGGAAAAAAAATATTTGAAGGCCAATTCCAATAGACTAAGAAATAGATATGTGAAAAGGATAAACGTGAAAGTCATTTAAACAGAGAGATCATTCAAATTGATCATGCAGCTAACACGAATCTAGATACAGATGCTAAAAAGTTTGTTTGAAAGGAAAACTTTATAATGTTTTTAGATGAATTAGAACGTACACATATGATATACCTCACACACACACATATATATCCCATAGCTCAGGTAAGCACAAGGATTCAAATAACATAGAAAGCACAATTACAAATATTTTGTGATTAGTTAGTTTACTGTTGACATACATTTTCGCAAACTTAATAGAATACCTTTCTATGTCCATATAGCTTAAAACCCTAATGAAATAAGATCAAACAGAATCAGGGAAGCAAACATTTAAATAATAATCATGAAAATTATAGCCTTAAAGAACGACTATTAACAAGATTTCAAATCTAGGAAATGTTATGGAAGAATCGTTTCAAGTTTTCACATAAAATAAAAATTGTGTGCTGCTCACATATTAACAAAGGCTTTGGCTCCTCAGCTGACAAAGCCAGGATAATCTTGAGGCCATGAGCTGACAGGAATGGTACATACACATGAATTTCAGATAGATAGCATCTTCAGTAAAACTTTTCAATGCAAAAATGTGCCAAATGTTTTCAAAAGTTTTCCTTAATGCTTTTTTTTTCTTTTCATATTCCAGAAGTAATGCATGGAGCAGTCAGTAAAATAACTTGGAAAGGCCGTTCTAGAAGCTATTACTGCACACCATGAGTGTGCAGGGCAAGGACAGCAAGCCCAGGATGGGTTCACTCCAGTCTGAACACACTGTTCGATATTAGAAAGTCAATTAGCATCCAGAAGACCTGCATTGTCTCAAGAAAACTAGAGGCTGTTCCCTAGAAATAAATTTCTTTAAAACAGAGGCTACGCTTTCCTAGGAATAGCTTTTAAAAATTCAGGTGGTGAGGGTGGAGGCATTGGAATTAACCTAAAAATAAAAATAAATATGTGAAATATAATTATTTTTAGCTAACAAATTATAACTTAGAGATGGAAGTCTGAGCTAATTTTTAGAATAAGAAAGACCAAATGCCAGGAATTTTTGTTAAGAAGTATTTTTTTTCTGATGTAATTATCATAGCATATTTTCCTAGTTATCACAAACAAGTCCCTGAAAAAAAATTCATCCCCTTCAGGTGCTCGTTCACCAAAATCTGATCAGCCTTTTCTTTTTTTTTTTCTGATCAGTCTTTTCTGATGCCCATAATATCATCAATCTTCATGATCCCTTCCTCTAATACTGCCTGGGCTAAGCCCCTGAAACCCACATATATCAATAAGTAGATTTGAAAATGATTCTAGCAATTCCAGATCTTATTTTTCTTAACTTCCTGTATATGTATGTATATGTGCAGATATATATTATAATATTTGGTTTTACCATTGACATACACTTTCTGATGTTTGCTGTCTAAAATAATCAAATGACTTAATATTATACTGTGATACGTGTGCAAAAATGACTGAATTTCACAATGTAGAATCTGCTTTAAATCTTTTTGGATTCTGATGGCTTTTGCATTCGTGTGCAATCTTGAGAGCTTTAGGGATTGAATAGAAAAGCAGAAACTGTTAGAATATTTTGTTAAACAATGAACAAAACCAATATGAAAATAATTATACAACTTTCCTGAGGAATATAAGCTATGACTTAAATACATGTAGGCACAAAACTTTTACTAGAAAGACTATTGTCAAGATGCTAATTGCCAAGCTGGGCAGTGGTGGCACACACCTTTAATCCCAGCACTCGGGAGGCAAGGCAGATGGATCTCTGTGAGTTCAAGGCCAGCCTGGGCTACAGAGTGAGTTCCAGGACAGGCTCCAAAGCTACACAGAGAAACTCTGTCTCAAAAAGCCAAAAAACAAACAAACAAACAAAAAAAGATGCTAATTGCCCTCAAATTAATCTACATAAATAACATGGCCATAATTTCTTCATGAACTCCTCACAGAATATATCTAATTTTTTAAAGAAAGAACTAACAAACAAAAATAGCCAAAAAAAAAAATGTAAGAACAGGTGATGAACGAAATTCATATTATTGGGAAAAAATTATATTGGGTCATCATAGTGAGAAACACGTGGTATCTGCTCAGAAACAGATTATTCAACAGAACAGGAATTCTGTGAGACAAATATTCACACATCCGTTAAAATGTGACATGTGGATGATAACTGCAGTATCCACGTGATTACAAAAGTTCAGTGTTAATAATCAATACTTATGAGGTATTTTTATTTGGAAAAGGACTTACTTCTTCTGGAGTCAGAGCTTTTCTGCAGGTAAATGGAAGTAGGAAGCTGATTTTAGACTTGGGGAGTTGAAATTTTAGGGGAGCAAGTACAAATTGGAGGAGTGAAGGAAATGAGAGGAGATACATAATTCTGAGGATATACTGTGTTTCTGGGCACAAGGGGGAGAGGAGTCTGTGAAGAGGCCCTGGGAGGAGGCTCTTGTCCTCAAAGTCTGGAAAGCAAAGGTACCAAGAAGAGGTACCACCCCCAAATTCAGGGGGTGAGATAGCCTGGCTCAGGAAATAAGAGGACTGTTGGAGCATTGTGAGACAGAACAAGTCAGAGTTAAAAAAGAAATGAATTGTACTCAAATCCAGGTGGGGTGGTGCACGCCTTCAATTCCAGCACTTGGGTGGCAGAGGCAGGTGGATCTCTGAGTTCGAGGCCAGCCTGATCTACAAAGCAAATTCCAGAACAACCAGGGCTATTACACAGAGAAACCCTGTCACAAAACAAACAAACAAACAAACAAACAAACAAAAACTACACACACAAAAAAAAAGAGAAGGGAGGGAAGATTGTATTCAAATATAGACTCCTTTTGCCTGTGAAGCCAAAGGTAGGGATGTTGTGACAGGAATCATGTTTATCAAAGTCAGGCCAGGCACTTTCATAGTGGCATTATTTTTTTAACGTTTACATTAGTTTTAAACCTTTTATACAGGTTTATTGATGCCTAATTGCCTAATTAGCTACATTGTTCTGTAAATTGATAACTGTGTACATCCCTAAAAGTTCTCACCTGCCACTTTCAGTGTGTCCCCACCCCAAGTCCCTGACAGACACTGGTCTCACTCCTGTCTCCACAGTTCTGCTCTATGTAAGTAGAGAATATAGCAGACGTCCTTTCCACTCTGACCGCTTTCATTTAAAGTAACACACGGGCTTTGGAGATTTTGTTTTGAGCATGTCCTTCCCATTGCTGAATAGTATTACTTTAACAAATATCCTACAGCTTTTCCATTATCAAAATTAATCCTTACACTAATATTGGAGTCACTTTTACTATTTCTGATTTATTGAAGGCAGAACTGGGGACCCATGAGCTTCCTTGGTTTCCTGGCTGATAGTCACTGGAGCTGGGATTCACACCAAGTCCGTATAACCCCCAAACCCAAGGACAGAAGTCAGAGATGGAAAAACACATAATTTATTTTAAGAGGAAAACTGGGAAGAAACTTCTCAGAGATAGAACAAACAATTTCTCAAAACTTCATTAACCATTTGTCTCCCCTGGAAAAATCAATACAAAGTGCTTGCTTTTGATAGGGTAAGCCTGTTCTTTCGCCTGCCCCTCCCCTATTCCATTCCCTCGGTTTCAGTGTTTTAAAAGACAATGAGAAATGGGGAGAGATGCAAAAATCTCCTTTGCACCCCTGGAGCCATGTTAAGAGCTTGAAGAAAATTGAACTTCTGATTTGGACCGGTTCCTGGGGACATTTGCCACAGCCACATGCTGCCATCAAATGTACAGTGCACGATGAGATGGAGCCACACTATAGATAGAAAAAAGGACAAACTGCACGGGAATCTGTTCGCTTCTAAATATAACAGTTCATTTTCGTGTTTATGTAGAGCAGTATCAAAGCTCTGCTTTGCCAATACTGGATCTTATTTAATTCTTAGATTTATATTAGCTCACCTGCCGCCTGACTTTTGAATGTCTCATCTCTTCACAGGAGTGATTTTGTGCAGATTTAGAAAACAAGAAGGCCAGGATTCTCACTGCCTTGGGTCCCGCAGCAAGCTCCCCTCCATTTTTGAACATAGTCAAGGCACCCCGCAAGGGCCACCACAAGGGAATGTGTTTCACATCACAACACAGATGGCTTGTTTACAGCGTTTCCCCTTCTTGTGGAAATTTTAGGGATGGATTCAAATTTCACTCCTTGTTGCCCTGTATGTGTCTTATACTTCTATTCTTGTCAAAACCTGGTGATGCCCTTGAAATACGCAAGAAACCGTTCTGCTTTCACTCCTTCTAGTGTGTGGAGAGGCACAGGGTTGGAGGGGACAGAGACTTTGTTCCTGCTGTTTGACAGCTCTTTAGCAACAATGTCCAACATCCTTGAGACTACTCAAGGCTCAGCTTGATGTAAACAAAGTGACACCTGGGGCTTTTCCTCTGAACTTTGGAACTGGCATATCAAGTGACTGGCCCATCTACTTGGTCCTTATGCCCAAAGGCTTCCATCCAGCCTTTTGCTGTTCCCATAATGATTCCCGACCTTTATTGTACATTAGAACTTCCTGGGAAGGTGCCATCCCATTCTGGATGACTTGTTTCCAGGCTGGAGGCCTGAACACCCCAATTGTCAGTTTCCTCCGTGATCTTATTGAGCAGCCCGGGCTGAACACACACTGGTCCAGAATTGACAAGTGTTCCATAGGATGCCCATAGAGGATGTTATTTGCCTCTTTTCTCACCATGCTTATAGAAGATGTGTGTGCCATTTAAGGTTATAGAAGTGCAGGGATGTGGGAAGGTTTCCATAGTGATGAATATTTATGGAGAGCATGGCAGCTCTCTTATCGTACATCCAACAGGTTGGTGAGAATGTTTTGTAACCTTCTGGAAGAACAGGAAATGCATCTAGCTCCTGAAGCATTTCTCTTCCAGCATCTTATCTTGACGGATATTTAGTAAACTCTCTTCTCAAAATTAGCAAGAAGCCTACTCCTCGATGCTGAAATACCACCAAAAAATTATACTTCTGTTAGAAACTCAAAGCCAGGATATGTCATCATCTGGCCAGAATGATATTGGGGCTGTCCTTTACATACAGGACAGGACACTCAGCAGCATCCCTGGTGCCCACCTCTTTAAGCATCAGCAATACTCTATCCCAGATATGACAATAAAACATGTCTACACATATTGTTAAACACCCTGCTAGGAGCAAAAATACCTTGAGTTGGGAAACATCATTCAAAGAATAATCTTCGTCTTCATGTATAGATGGAAATCTAACAGTGTCATTATCCATCCAGTGCTTACCTATATCCATGTTGTCATAGTCATTTTCTCATTAAAAAACTGTTCACAAAGCTATGCTAATATATTTGGTCAAACTGTGCCAAGCACTATTATATTGACATTATCGTTAATCTTCTAACATGTTAGAAAAGGTCTGTTCTTATCATTGAAAAGTGTAAGGTGACATGGGAGACAAAGAGTATAAGAAAACAATGAACAATACTCTGCACTCTCATTAGACTCCTCTATATCAGATGTCCTAACCTGGGGTTAGTTACAAAACCTAAACCAGGCAGAGTCACGGGAAATTCTGTTGACTCTCTACTTCCATTTCATGTCTCCTTCATAATGAAAATCCTGCTCCTCCCATGTGCATGAAAACACTACTACAGAACAGGCAGGCAGAATTAACATTCTACTATGACGTTTTTCTTTGACTTGGATTATCGATCTTGTGAATTCACAACTTGTGTTTTTCTTAAGACAGTAATGGATAGTGGTTTGACTGGACAATTGGGTTCCAGTAGAATTGCTTGAGCCCTTACATTTTTTTCACCAGCGTAAATTAGTCTACACTTATTGTCTATACTGATAGTCTGTACTAAATTAGTCTGTACTAATTCCAACAAGTGTTGGAAGTATATTAATCTTATATTGCAATATATAATATAAGTAATGTAGTCTATAAATACAATAGATTGAATAAGGAGAGAAAAAGATTAAAATTTCAGAATGATGGGAAAGGTACATGAATTAGAGTAGCCCTCATTCTATGCTCCTGGAGATTAAACAAGATCTAGCCAGTATTACTCTATTGTAAAGGAAGATCCCATTAAAGAGATATGAACACATAGGACATTTTGCATATCATTAATGTTGAAGTTCAGTGAAGAACATTTTAAGGGTTGGGAGAGGAGGGCCCTCCATAGATGATCCTGGAATTAGCATGGTTTTTATAGAGAAATTAAAACTTAAACAAGTATATAAAGAAGATGAGAAAAAAGCTCCAGTGGCCACAGAAGAGCAGATGATGTCTACAAGGAATGCTAGAGAGAGAAGAATCCTCCAGAGTAATCTTTTGCAAGATTAAATGTGTTTAGATCCATGAAGTGGGAGGGGAACAGTTGGACTGAACTAAGTTTAAAATGTATGACGGAGGGCTGGAGAGATGACATCCCAGTCAGTAAAGAGCTGCCACACAAGGGTGAGGATTAGAGTTATGGTCCCCAGAACCCAGCTGAAAAACCCGGTCATGGTGTTGTGTACATGTAACCCCAGTGTTGAAGAGGCAGAGATGGTTAGATACATCCGTGGGGCTTGTTGTCCAGCCATTCTAGCCTCCTTGGTGGACTCCAGAAGAGTGAAAGATTTCGTCTTAAAAAGCAAGGTGGACATCACCGGAGCAGTGACACCCAAAGTTGTCCTCTGGACTCCACATGTGTGCACACAGAGGTACACATGTGTCTTCCACATGTACACATGAACATACACACATGAACACACACACACAATCCATGCACACACAACCATGGACCATGGAACTAAATGAAAAATAGTGTCAGAAAAGTAGCATTGTTCGCTATGCGTTTGTGTATCATGAGGGAAAGCAGGGACTGTGTGTGCATGTGTGGACTCAGGTAAGACTCTGTCATTCTTACTTGAATGACATAGGTTTAGCATGTCCTCCCATCCTTTTTAGAGTCAGGAAGAAAGGATCTCAGACTGCCTGGTAACAGTCCAACCCTGTGTCAAAACAAGACAATACAATAAAGAACACATTAAAATTGCACACACTAGCCACTTTCTACACTGAAATAAGTGTGGAGTGGCCCAGGAAAGATGCCTGTGTCTGTATATCCTGGAAATTTATGTGATAAGTGATGAGCATACTTATGTTCATGTTTTATACACACATCACAGTCCATAACTGTCATTTTATTGTTAATTAGTCATAAAATGAACACCAATGATAACAGGACACATAATTTCCACCAGATACTACACTAAACTTAAATGTTACAAAGATCATCCTATCAAATTCTCAGTTATCTTATCCAAGTGAGGTGAGAAAGTTAAATATATCTCAACTAATACCAGATGTTAGTGATACACTGTACCCCTTCCCCTAATTCAAGAGTTCTCACTTGGCACCATAGGAGTCACTGACTCCCTTAACATCAATGACCAGATGGCCATTTGAGAGGATATGGCACAGCTCATAAGACTATATAGTCCTCGTACAATTCTTTTGTTCTCGTTACTCCACATTTATGCCAAATTTAATTTTCATCAAGGGGAGCGTCACTTCCTGGCTATGCATTTTCATGTTCATGCCAGTGGTTTTGCCGTCATACCTAAGACAGGTACAACACAGACACTGTTCCCAGGATGCTCACCTTCGTAGATGTCAAGACCAGTATGGACTTTTGAAGGTTTCTTTAATTTACTCATAATATACTCAAGGGCACGGTTAAGAGTGACCCTCCTCTGTGGTGCCACATGCTCTGACAGAGGGTTGGGTCACTGAACCCTTTTCTACTGTCAAACCAGCCACATACTAATCCAACCTTACAGTTTGTGAATTTCAAGAGTAGAATTTAGCAAGTAACTAACTCAAAACCAATAATAAAACTGAACACTATATATTTACTTTCAGACATCACATTTTAAGGGGAAGTACACTATTTTTTTTTATTTTACAAAAATAACCTGAATGTTTTACATTTCACTTCCAGTGTTTTCTCGAAGTGAAATCTGACTCATATTTTCCATGTAGTAAGATTTCTAGGACAATCTTTATTTAAACAATTGCAACACTATGTCACAAGAAAGATGCTCTTCAGTGTAATACAGAAGCAACAAGAATTGACAATCCAGTCCAAATCATTCACTACAATCATAGGGATATAAAGAACTTTGAAGACTGCATGGTCTATTCTCTACAGCATTTTATCAACCTGACTGACATTAAAAATAAGTTGAGATGATAGAACAGCCCTTCATCACTGTAATGCTTATCCAGCCAGCAGAGTAATTTGTTAATTTGAGCATACAATACTGTCTCAAAATATAGTTAATATGACATAAATCAGATTTAAAACAAATATATATGCATACTATATCTGCATCTCTATACATTTATGCTAAGTATTTTAGAATGGATTGGGTATTTTTTTACATTTATTAACTTATTTATATATTTATTTGGGGGTATGGAGGTGTAGATATCCATGCCTTGGAACATATGTAGGGATCAGAGGACAACTTTGTTGAGTTGAATCTCTCTTTCCACCATACACATCCTGGGGAGTGACCTCAGGTCATCAGCTTTGTCAGTAAGCACTACTGAGCCATCTCACTGGTCTCCAGGAAGGATTTTTAAAAGTTTAATATTGTACTTATTTTTTTATTACATTTATTTATGGGAGAAGGTCACACACATGCAACAAAGTGGTGTGTGGAGACAGAAGACACTAGGTGGATTCAGGTCTCTGCCTCTACCATCTGGGGCCAGTGATGACATAGGTAGCTCCCACAACAACAGCCTCCACTCACCACACTATCTCTCCAGCTCCAAAGCTTAATATTAAAGAAAGGATGAAGAAATCGTAATACTTTTACAATTCTGACTATTTACTTCTGCTTTGAAACAAAACATCCAGTAATTATTCTTTCTTACTCTACTTTCTAAAGTATCATGACCCTTATTGATGTCTCACAGAAAACCAGAAGTCAGAACACGCAGCAGGTGGAGTGATGTGAACTTTAAACATTCTTCTAAGTGCCATGTAAAGGATAGCTCTGTTGGCTTTTCTTTTTCTTCTATTTTTGGTTGTGAGCCTAGCTTTTAATGGCTGAGGCATCTCTCCAGGCTTTCCTTTCTCTTTAAAGATGGTGTTTTGTTATGTAGCCCTGGTTTACCTAGAATGTGCTGTGTAGCCCAGGCTGGCACTGCTAATTCTTGGGCAAGCCTCCTGTCTGTGGCTCCTGAATGCTGGGATTATAGGCTTGCTTCCACACCAGGCTCTATAAATTTTTGACCTCTACTTTATTGTGCCTCTTTGATTTTGACTGAATAAAAACTAGGCAATAAAATAAATAATAAATAAAAACTGCTCAAATCAGTAACAGGCAAGACTCTCCGTTGTCATGTTTTATATTTAGGTAAATGACTCTGTGCCATTAAGTGTGGTGGTATTGTGTTCCCCGAAATATTGTGTACCCTAATAAACTTATCTGGGGTCAGAGACAGAACAGCCACAATATTAAACATAGAGGATAGGCAATGGTAGTATATGCCTTTAATCCTAGCATTCCAGAGGCATAAATCCATGTATTCAAGGATACAGTCAAGCATGGGGACTCACGCATTTAATCCCAGAAAGTGAGCCTTCAATCCCAGGGAGTGATGGTAGAAAGCAGAAAGGTATATAAGGCATGAGGACCAGAAACTAGAAGCATTTTGGCTGGTTAAGCTTTTAGGCTTTGAGCAGCACAATTCAGCTGAGACCCATTCTGGATGAGGACTCAGAGGCTTCCAGTCTGAGGAAACAGGATCAGCTGAAGAATTGGCAAGGTGAGGTAGGTGACTGTGGTTTGTTCTGCTTCTCTGATCTTCCAGCATTCACCCCAATAACTGGCCTCGGGTTTGTTTTTATTAATAAGAACTTTTAAGATTCCTGCTACAATTAAGGATGTAGCTAAAACATGTTCTCAGCTGATATATATATATATATATATATATATATATATATATATGATAATACTGTCTTTTGATTCATCTCTCCTCCATTTCTACTTGCTTCCTGCTCTGTTTTATTGGTTCCCTTTTGTTTCCCAGAGTTCCTTCCTACATTTTTAGACCTTAATATCCAACTGCCCCCTCCTTTCCTAACTCCTTTAGCATATCTTCCTCACCTTTCATGATCCCCTTAATAGTGCCCCCCTCCATCTCACACACACACAAACACACACACACACACACACACACACACACACACACACACACACACACACACACACACACTTTAAATCTAGGCCCCACATGTAAGAGAAAACACTATGTATTTGTCAGAGTCTGGTTTATTCCATTAAACATTTTAATTTCTAATTCCATCTATCTTCCTGCACATATAATTATTTAGTTTTTACTTATAGATGCATAAAATCCCATTTTACACACACCATTCACTCATCTGTTTATGAACATCTGAGCTATCTCCTGGCCATTTTAACCAGTCTCTGAAACTTTAACCTAGTGATGGGTATGCATCCAAGAACAGCAGATCTGTGTAGATGGTAGTGCTGTTTTTAGTGGTTTTGGTGTACCTTTACATCTATTTCTACAGGGGCTATACAGGTTTGCACTCTCACCAGTAGGGAACAAGGGTTCCTCATTCGCCAAATCCATACTGAAGTTTGTAAATACATTGTAATTTTAACCCCACTCTGTTCTGTAGTGTCATATCATACTTCATTAAAATTTTTAAAAATTGGTTATGACTAATATAATTACCTTTACAACCTAAACTTATTTCCCACAATGAAATGTAAAATACTTCATATTTTAGTCATTTTTATTTTCTAATAATTAGAGATGAATTCTATTAGCTGTAAAATTTCGAGGCAGGGACAAGATCAGTAGTGCCCAGCACAGATCAAGGAATGTAGAAAATCTTTACTAGGTGAATATAAGCCTCTCAAATTGAAATGGGTTCTAAGCCAGCTCTGTTCCCATGATGCCAAGTCTGATGAGGCAGCTGAGGTGCACATTTTAGCCTTGAAAACCAGGCCCAGTTTTAACCAGTCCATTGAAGTAGTGGTGGACCCAAACCTTCCACCTTCCTCTATGCTTATGTCCACGTTCTGTCAAATGTCTCAGTTAATGTGTGTGGACTTAAAAATAACAAAATATGGACCACATCTCCAGATGTTACTCTTACCTAACACAGTATCTTTAGATTTAGCTTGTAATTATTTTGAGAAAACATACTTCCAGTCCACTTAAATCCTCTTTATGGTGAAATTAAAGTATATATATAAGGATATATATACATATATATATATGTATATATATGTATATATATCCTTTATTAGTTAAAAATGCTGAGGGTACCACATCATAATACAATTTCATCCTCCTGGTTAATGTCATAACTCATACTCACCATTTGCTCTAAATTCTTTGAGTCTAATTCCTGAAAAGAATGGAAATAACCAGCCTTAAAATCAAAGGCACTTTCCTTTTCTTGGATTAAATTTTGATGTGAGACAAATTCTCAAGGATAGTATCTTCTGTTCTAATTGTAAAGTCAACACCAAATACCTGAATTTTATTCTCCCAGTACTCAGTTTTGGAGAACTACTTACTAATATTTGCATTTATGCAATCAAAACTTAGACTTTTGTCATTTGGCCATGAAGATCTCACAACCATAAATCAAGAAATTCATAGAAGAGGAACAGGAGCATTCCCATAGCACTAGGAATACCATCAGAGAAGAATTTGGGTAAAATCAAAGCCAGATACAAAGCTACTGGTTTTCATTTAGAAGATAAGCCTATTCCATAGAACATCATCTTTCAAGTTGTCCTTACCCGAGCTATTTGTAACTGTGACAATTAACAGTTTTTATTTCCCATTTGAAAACTGTAAGGAATATGGGCATGATAATGATGGTTATTTATTCAGGTTATTTCTGCTTTGAAACTGTCCTTAGGTCTCTACAGTGCACTATGCTCCTTGTAAATGGAAAACCAAAATTACTTTATTAAGTGACCCTTGAAAATTTCCCCGAATCCCCATTTGGTTTGGATTTCCCGTAATCTATTCTCAGATGATAATGTAGCAGAGGACACATATGGTCCTAATAGATATTCAGACCAGATGTTAGTTGTCTAATACATATCCTATTCCTGAGTGGATGGGCAGAAGTGTCTGTATGAGAAGATGGCGAAGTCATTAGCTAGAGACGGTGTGTATTCCACTATTTTCACCAGTTTACAAAAGCCAAGAGTCCCAGACTGCAGACCCTCCGGTTCTGTCACTTTGAATTTCTGGACAATGTTAACAGCATTCAACTTGTTGCATATACATGGAGCAGGAGGGAAAGAGACACACCTGAGATCAGATCACAGATTGAAAACAGAAGGGCTGAGGGTCAATTCAGCGCGTATCCACATGTGTACTGTCTGCAGCCTAGAACACCCCAAACGTCGGCAAGGAGCTGTCTTCCCTTCTCATCTGCATCTAAGGCTTATTCCAGAGATATTTTCAAATCTGATGACCTACCATGGGACTAAGTCTTCAACAGGGGCACAGCCCGTGCCAGTGGAGCAAATTAACAGATGTAAAGTCGCCGAGGCGTCTTTTCAGACCGTTGCTCAAAATGGATTGGACAGTTTTACTTTGAGCAAAGCCTATTTAAAATGCTGCCATGTGTATGCACCTTTCAATCATTGAAACTAGTTATGGTTTTGTTATTAAAATGCTTGTGTCACCTTTATTTCAGCAAGCACTCAATAAACACCGTTACTCTAGAGAGTGTGTTCCATTTAACACATGAAATCATAGCGGGGGAATTATTTTCAACAGTGCCTTTCAAAAACAACTTACAAGACGATGTCTTTCCCACCAACCATCAGAGGATGGAATAACAAGATTTGATAACCAAGTATTGGATCTGTTGGATGAATATAAACAATCTTTCTTTTCAGCTCTTGAATGCTACAGAAACCCATGAGCATGAAATGAAACATTTTCCACATGGGCAATTATGAAAAGAGACAAAAATATGGTGCAAATTTGAAAACCTTCTCTTTCTACATAGAGAAAGACAACATTGCCCTTTACAGGCCAATTGGGAAGACTTGTCAGTGAGAAGTATGGTTTGGAGGATAAATACTGTATGTTATTGTTTTAATCCTTAAAATCTGTTTTTACTAATTGATAATTGCTGGCAAGTAGGAACTTCTAGTGATAAATACAGTTACGATGCTCCTGGATTCAGTTGCAATAAAAATCTGGTTCTTAAAACAATTTTTAATCAACATAAGCTAGAAAAAAATAATCAAAGCCATGCCCTTCCTACTAATTGCACACATAACTCCAGTGTTGAAAATAGTAGTTGGAGGGGATGTGTGTGCATGGGAGAGTGGATACGTGCACAGCTGTGTGCCAGTGAGAGAGCACATATGTGAGTGTGTGTGTATGTGGAGGCGTGAGGATTTTTCTGTGTGTGCTCATGTGTATGTACACAGCTGTGTGCCAGTGAGCATGTGTGCATGTGTGTGTGTGTGTGTGTGTGTGTGTGTGTGTCTGTGCCAGAAATTGGCATCAGATTTCTTCCAAGTTTACTCTCTACCTTACTTTTTAAGACTGGGTCTCTCAATGAACCTGGATCTCACTGATTCAGCTAGACTGTCTATTCAGAAAGCTCCAGGTCTCTGTCTGTCTTCCTACCCAGCATTGGGGTTATAGACATACACAGCCACAGCCCAATGTTGCCAGGGTACTAGGGATCAAACCCAGAGTCTCATGCTTGCACCACAAACATGGTCCTGAATTAACCATCTCCTTGACCTCACTCCTCCCTTCTAATTACATAAAGGTTTCGGGCTTTGTCTTTTGGTTCAATGAGCTACAAGACCAAATTAAAAAATAGGGGTAGTATGCCAGTCCTGCTGGATCTAATCTGCTAATCATAACTGGTTCCATGGAGGATTCAAGGATTCTCTGGGGAGTTACGTCATTAAACACAATTTGCAGGATGTGCTTAGGAAACAAGAGAATGCTGCATCTTTAAGAGAAGGAAAGCTGGAAAACACCCTGGCCATGAAGGCATCATCCTAGTATGGATACCTCTGCTAAGATGAAGAATTCAGTCTTCAAGTTCTTACATCTCTTCAATAAGAGTCAAATTTTTCTAGCAAGGATTTCAGGAGGTTGAGCTGGTGTTAGGGACCCAGACCTCTCAAAGGGTGGGAAGGAAAAAAAAAAAGGCCCAGTTCATTCTATTTCCCAAGTGTGATTTACAGTACCTGGTATTAGTAGGGTGTCATTAGGCATGGGTGTGGTACACCCAAGTGCTAGATAAAGAAACTATGTCAATGCCAATAGTTACCCAGGCAACAGAGGCCAAGAAGTCTCAGAAAGAGAAAAATGAGAGGCTTAAAATAATGTCATCAACAGATCGGAACGCACAGTTTCTAGAGGTGACATTAAAGCAGTAGAGTGCATTATGATATTCATAACTGCACAGCTGAGGGGACTCTGCTGATCTGTCCATGGAAGCCTAAGGAGCTTGTGATGTCTTAAAGGGGAGAAGCTGAGTCTAGATTGCAGGTTCTAAAGCCACCACTCTTTACAGATTAAAGCATAGATCTTTGTTAGAGTCGGGGCTCTGCCCTGCCCATAGAGATGGCTGCTTTGGGAGTGGGGAGGTCTAGAAGAGAAAAGAAAGTCTAAGGGGAAAGATGACTGCATGGGAGGGAAATGTCTGAGATAGTAGTCTTCAGTCAGGCCTAAAGAACTACTTGTTAAGAAGTGTGTGTCCATCTAACAGTGAAAGGGGACTAGGTCAATCATTTAAAAACACACAAATATACAATCAGCTCTTTGAAAGCCCTCCTCTCATGCCTGGGAAAGAAGGAATTGGGTGAAGGCAGAGGTTTTAGAAAGAACACAGATGGCCAGTGTGCACTGAAGCAGAGAGTGGGTAAAATGGGAAGGCTTGACTTGTTTGTTAGGAGGCACTAGACCACTAGTGTCTGGCTGCTTACAAGGAAAGAAAGGAGACTTTTCCCAGATTACTGGCTATGTGACTGGTTAGATCATTTCTTAGATCAAGAGCTCTCATCCTCTAGCCTGCACAGGATCACCTAAGATTATCAAAACACATACTGCAAGGTTGGGTCACAGGGTTTATGATACAGGGGGTCTGGAAGAAGGTCCCAATATTTGTATTTGCAGTAAGTTTCTTGATACTGCTGCCGTATCATTAGGGTCTTATAAAGCAAGACTACTAGCTCTCTGTTAAAAAGAGCTCAGCATTTAAGTGATAGTCTAATATGTCTAATAGCAAGCAAGTTTCTTTTCAGTGTCTATGTATACAAATGTCAGAGATATTTGAATCTGTCTGTCCATCCATCTCTCTCTTTCTATCATTTATCTATTTGCATATATATAGAGAAAAATATATGTGTGTATATGTATTTAACACACATACATATATGTATATACATACCTATGTATACATATACATTTTCCAACCATAAGAGATGGGGGGAAATAAATTTGATTTTAATAGCAGAAAGGAAAAAACGGGATAATTTAACAGGATTATTGGAGAAACAAAAAGTTTAAAATGAGCCAGGTGGTGGTGCACGCCTTTAACCCCAGCACTCAGGAGGCAGAGGCAGGCAGATCTCTGTGTGTTCAAGGCAGCCTGGTCTACCGAGAAAGTTCCAGGATAGACATGACAGTTACAAAGGGAAACCTGCCTTGAAAAATCAGAAAAATAAAAGTTTAAAGTGAGTTCAGTTCCAGATGTACAGTGTCTGGAAATGGCATATGCAGAGGACTCACTTAGGGAGACAAATTAAAAAGCTGTTTCCATAGACACTATAAACGAAAAAACATAAGATGTAAAGGAGGCTGCCTTGTGGTGAAGTTGACGAAAGCATCAGAGATGGACACCTAGGGCTATCGTTGTGAAGAGACCGTTAATGCCTCCTGAAAGAGACAGGAGTAAAAGTGAAACATCAGAAAAAATGACATCCGGAAAACTGGAGTTCTGGAGTGGGAGAAGGTTTTTCCAGTGAAATTACCCTCTTCTGTCACTGCATCCAGCCCCTGTGACCCACTGGATGATGACCGCAGCCACACCTGCATACCTCAGCACTGTCTCTTCGTCATTCTCATTGGTCATTGTTATGTCCTCTGATGGTCCCCTACCTGATCTAAGACTGACAAGTGAAGTCTCTTTTTGGTAGAAAAAAATTCGGAATGATTGACACAAGTATATCCTATGAAAAGTTCATGCCCATATTGGATTGTCTAGATCAATGTTTTTTAACCTATGGATCAAGATCCCTTTGGGAGTCAAAGGAGCCTTTCACAAGTGTCAAATATCAGATATCCTGAATATCATAAGAGTAGAGAAATCACAGTTAATAAGTATATCAATAGTAGCAATAGTTTTACAGTTAGGTTCCCACAACATGAGAAACTGTACTAAAGGTTTGCAGCATTAGGAAGGTTGAGAACCACTGAGTTAGATCCGTGGTTCTCAAAGTCATTCAAGTCAGCAGGATCTGCAATGCTGAGCAGCATTTCTCAGTCCTCACTCTCTTCCCATGAAAGAAGCACACACCCAGTGGTGTGTGCACAGACTACTCACACATTTCAACCTATATGAGTGCAACACATAGGGAACATTCTCACCACTTATTAATTACACACCTTTGTTTCTAATATAAGACTATTTTCATGTTACTTTTGCTCATTACATTGACCTTCTATTCAAGTTTAAACTTGTGATCCTTTCCTATTGGGTTACCCTACCTTTAAAAACTACCCCTCTCCTGCATACCCCCTCCTTATCCAACCTCCTTTCTTTCTCTTTTTTTTTTGATATTATTTCTAATATTGTTTCTACTTTATCCTTTCAGGAATGCACATTTTTTTTAAAAAATATGATACAAATTGTTTACTATCTTTCCCTAAGTTTTAACTGCATACATTATTTTGGGCTAAACTCTTTATATTCAGTTTTATTAATCTTTAAAACTATATTTAGCTTACCATATTTAGTATTGTCATATGTGCATGCACATGCGTGAGTGCATGTGTGTGTGTATGTGCATGTGTGTGTGTGTGTGTATGTGTATTTACATATGCATGTGCATGTAGAAGCCAGAGGTCAACATCAGGTCTCTTCCTTGATAGCTTTCCATTTTATTTCTTTGACATAATCACTCCCTGAACCCTGAGCTTGTAGTAGGACAGACCCATAGGGTCGAGGAAATTGGCTCAAACCAGTTGCCAAGGCATGCACATAACGTACTTTTTTATGAGTCAACCTGGAGTCTGCCTGAAGATCTAGCAACAGGCACTGTCAGAGTTCCTGATTATACACAGCCAATGAGAGACAACCACACAATGTCACCAGATTGGGACACAGCCTGGGTGCTGGAGGGGGGGGCGTGTATAAGGCCATCCTCATTATAGAATAAACGAATTTGCTATTTGCCTTCAACTCCCGTTGTCTCTGTGTTGACACAGTGCTTTCTCACATACCCTCACCTCAAGGAGCAGTTAGGACCCAGCAACACTGAGCTTACAACCAGCTGGGCTGCCTAGGGGTCCTCCAGTCTCTGCTTCCAGCCCTGGGATTACATGGATGATGGGATCTAAATTCTATCCACTGAGTCATCTCTCCAGCTCCCCAGGATTCATTTTTTTCTTGTATCATGTGATGTAGGGATCCAAATACACTTCTTGGTTCTTCATAATGATTTAGCAAATGCTCTGTATTTCCCACTGGTTCATTGCTGCCTTTGTCTTTTACAAAATTCCCATATGCATGGGTGTGTGTTTCAGGGATTTTTATTCTACATGCCTGTAAGTGTCAGACACCAAGCCTTATTACTGAAGCTTTATAATGGGTCTTTGTAGTAACATCTTGACATTCTTGCTTTCTTTTTCAGATAAAGTTTAAGATTAGAAACAATCTAAAGTGTCAATATGTTTATATTAAAATTGTGAAAATTAACTATTTTAATTATGGCAGAACTATCAAGAGGTTGATATTATGAATTTTAAAATAAATTTTGTATTACCTTTTTTCTAAATATAACACAAATCTTTGCCAGATTTATTTCTATAATTTCAGAACTTTTTTAAAATATGTTCTGTCTTACTATTAAAAATATATTCAATTTACACACAATAGCTTTAACTTTTGGTATACATTATAATAGAATTTATAAATTAAAAGCATTATAAGAGCCTTACTTAATTCATTTATTGGTTCCAATAATGAGTGGAGAGTGCTATTTAGATTTCATTAGGCAAATTTAAGCTTCAAAGTCAATGTAAAACATGATGCCAAACCCAATGGATATTTGTAAATTATTTTTCATCTGCCACATGCATGTTTTTATTATTATCGTTGTTTGAAAAGATGGAATTTTAAATTCATAAAGTTGGCTGATCAACCAAGGATTCATAACAATTTGCTCAAGTTTTGATGAATGTCGTGTCGAATGCATTGCTGGGATTGTAATATATTTCATGTACTCCTCCTCTTTTGTCTCCATCTTACAGACAAGTCCCACTTTACTGACACAATTGTTTCTACAGAACTTTCTACTCTGCCTTACTTTGCAGATTATTGAAGCACTTAATTATTTTCTTAGTCTTTTTTTATTATTTAGTTTTTAGTACTGAAGCCCTAAGTTCCCATAAGGGTGGATAGTAGTGCAGCAGACACTTCATGAAAATAGTGCAGTTTCTGAAACACTAATGTGAGGCGGGGGGCTGTCTTGACACTTCAGCATGGACACTCCGAAGAGATGACCTGCAGGTATAATCTACCACTGTGGTGCCTAGGCAAAATGTGGGTGCCTCTACTTACTACTCTGTTAGGATTAAGAGTTGCCATGAATATTCATCCTTACCACTAGGCTGGGAGCTCTTAGGACCAGGACCATAGCTATTAAAGTTTGTTGAATCTACAAATGTAATCAAACCTCTCACACACACTGGGCATCAGAAGTGCTTGGGGATGTTTTCTCCATCACCGAGGAGCCAATGATGCTCCTTGAGGAGGCTGCCTTGGCCTCCAGGACAATCTAATTGAGATTTTGGAGTTATTATCTGTACCCAGGCATTAGTTAGGGGCAGCCACAGCGCGGGGAGGAATTGAATTTCTCATTCTCATGTATATTCAATTCCTTGAGAATTTTTTTTTTTCATGGAGGTTATCTTCTCACAATGGCTTTTAAATTAAATAAGAATCTCTGGTGCAGGCTTTCACAGGTTCTCTCAACTTTGAAAAGACTTGCCCTGACGTATTCTGTGTACATTTCTGCATATGATTATTCCAGATTTCCTCGTTAATTGCAGCTAGACAATTCTAAATCAAAATTTGGTCCTTCTGCATTGCTCAGCTATATGCCTTAAACTATAGTGATTTGAGATTGAGACAGAAATTTTCAGAATTACTAGTGCTTCAAAAAGTTGAGTCACTGACTTCTCATCTCAGCTTCTGTCTTTTCTATAAGGTAGAGATAAAAATGACCCATATTAGGGTCTTTCTGAACATCAAACTAAAGATTTAACTTTACCTGAACCATGTGTCTCAGAATACACGCAAAGGTTAAGAAATATCACCATGACCATCTTGTGGCTCAGACATGACCAGCTATAAATTATTTTCATGCTCTTGTTTATTCAGAGAGAGGCAAGATGTACTCTCCCCTGTTCAGTGTGTTGCTAAAATCTCTCCCTATCCTTCCTCATCACTTCCATGAAACTCAGGTGAAATTCCTTCATGTGTCTGATGCCGGGAAGGTACAGGTTCCTTTCTCTTTCTTCATGTTCTGCAGTAATGATCCTCCTCTCTGCCGCAATGTCCCAAATGATGTCTGTCACATGTCCTTTGACAATACAAAGGATCTAAAATTCTATAAAGGTTACTTCTTTTTTCCTTCCCCAATTACCATGCCCAATCTTCCAAGAATTTTTTTATTATTACCCTGAAGAAACTTCCAACTTTTTGGAGACATGTCACTTATAGACTAGCATAAATTTTGCCTTAAAAATGTATTACTCGTGTTTCCTCTTCTGGACATGGATATCTCTGTTATCAACTGTGTGTGAAATTCCATCCCAATAGATTATTTTTCAAATTGTATCATCAAAATACTGTTTGCCTTACAAATAATTTCTTCTGCTCAATAACACTTCAGTGAACCGAACACTGTAACCACAATTCTGATTAATAAATAAAACATACCTAGGACACATCCACACACCTGTCACTCCAAGGTCATCACTTCTCCTCTGCTCCTCAAAGGCAACTACTGTCCTGAGTTCTGATGCCACAGGTCAATTTGGCTATTTTATTCTCTCTATAGATGTAGACATATAATGTGTATTTTTGTATCTGGAGCCTTTCATTAAACTTCTCGAGGCATAAATACATAACCAATTGCCTCTATCTTTATTGTGATTTTTTATTTTCTTTCAATTCTTGGTTCTTGTGAATGGTGCTGCTCTCTCTCTCTCTCTCTCTCTCTCTCTCTCTCTCTCTCTCTCTCTCTCTCTCTCTTTCCCTTTCTCTCTGTATCACTCATCTGTGTTGACACATTCATTTATTTGGGTGTATGTTTAGGATTAGGGTCATTGCATCAAAGGACTCTTATTTATTAATTATTAAAGCGTTTTCCAGATTGGTTCACATTCTAATGAATAATATCTAAAATTTGCCATTTTCTTACCACTAATCTATTCTCTATCCATCCCTGTAGGGTTTTTTTTTTCAATTTTAGAATGTTTTTAAAATGGAGTCACATAGTACATACCTTCTGAAGACTCGCTCTTGTTATCCAAGATAATGTCTTTGAGATTAATCCCAGTGGCTGTGTGTGTGTGTGTGTGTGTGTGTGTGTGTGTGTGTGTGTGTGTGTACTTTCATTGTTTTGCTAAAAACAATTCTGTTTTATGAATCCATTCACCTGTTGTACAAATTTGAATTATTTTGTCTTTGGGTAATTATGAACAGGCCCATGCAAAAATTTGTGTTACAGTTTTTCTGTTAGTACTAGGTGTTTGATTGCTAGTACATTCAGAAAAACAACACAAAAAAAATTACTTTAGAAGAAACCATCACACTTTTTCCCCAACAATAGCTGCACAAGTTTGCATTCCTGTAAAAAATAAAAAAATTGCCTGAATATTTTGGTTCCTCAACACAATGATGGGCACGTGGTCCAAACCTATCTTTTTAAACTGTATGTCCTGACAGGTGTGTAGTGCTATCTTGTCTTAATTTTAATGTGAATATTCCTAAGTGCCGATAATGCTAAGCCTCCCTTCATTTGCTCTTTCTAGACTCCTCTTGGTGAAATAGTATTCAAGAATGTTGCTGACCTGTGAGCTATTTGGTTGTGACCTTTGGGTTTCAGAGTTGGTTGAATATTTTGGCCACAGTGCTTTGTTGGCTCTGGACTCTGTAAATACTCTCTTCCACCACACCCTTCCTCTCGTCCCACAGTCTCATGGTTGATAGCACAGCAGGGCCGATAAATTCAAATCTGCCAGCAGCCCCTTCTGCAGGCAATGCTTTCACGTCTTATCCAAACGCTTGAATGAACCTCAGGTCCCAAATATTTCTCCTATGTTTTTCTTCAAAACTTTTAAAATTTTAATGTTTACTTCGACAATTTTGTGATGTACTTTGTATTAATTTTTTCATAGTGAGCAAAAATGTTAAGTCAAGGTTGCTTTTGAATATAAATGGTCAGTTTTCATAAATCATCGTTTGAAATGTCAACCTTTTTCAGTAAATTGCAAGGTGTTTTTATTAAAATCACTTATATTTGTTAAAAAAAACAAAAAACAAAAACCTTCTTATTCCACTTGACTGAATACCATACTGTTTTGATGACTGCAGCTTTCTAAGTTTTAAGTTAAGTAATACAACTCCTTCAACTTAATTTTTCCCTTCCGTTTTGATGAAGGTAGTTTTTAAGATTTATTAATCAGATTGCTTACATAGACAACTTGCTGGGACATAAGCTATAAATATATCATATCAAGTCGATTTGGAAATCTTGAGAAAGACTGATATTTTTATTAATTTGTGACTTTCACTCCATGAATATAATATATCTCTTTGACTTACTGATTTTTTTTTATTTTATATATCCACATTTTATAATATAACCATATATTGGTTCATTTACATATAAATGTTTCTCCAATTTTAGCTACTGCGAGTTGTCCATAAATATTTTGGTTTCCCAATTATTAATTATTAATGAACAATCAAGAGATATATGGCCGGTTTTTAATGTTTCTTTGTTTTTAATGTTTTTATTGTTGTGATAAAATACCCGATAAAATCAATTTAAGAAAGAAAAGATTTATTGTGGCTTACAGTTCTAGACTTTTCCTACCCACCATCCCGGGAAAGATAATGCAGATAGGGAAGGGGTGGCAGCTGGAGCAAGAGGCCTGCTGGCCACACTACATCCACAGTCAGACTGACTCCTCCAAGTCCTGTGACTGAATTGTGTGGTGTCCTCTGTAAAAGCACCCACATTCAGGTTTGGAGAGGCAATCAAGTAGATTGGCAACAGACTTTGATGGTCTCTTGGACTCTAACCAATAACTCAATGAGAGGTTTCTCATGTCTGGCACTGGACTGTTTATTAGATAGTCTTGGTTCCTGGGAAGAGCATTATTTCCATGTGAAGATTATTCTACTTCATACACACACACACACACACACACACACACACACACACACACACACACACACACACACACACAAACACACACACAGAGAGACACACACGGAGTCAAACTTCCCTGGTTCTTAGTATGGTTAGTAATTTTGAAGTATTTCTCTGATACTTTTAAGTGTTAGGTTATGGGAACCTAGGCATTCTTCCATGAAGAATACTGATTTCTTTGTGTTAACACACCATAAACTAGTTAACTACAAGGTACTAGCTCTGACCGGCCTAACTGTTTCAGTTCCCAAATGTTAATCTAGTTTTCAGAGACTTCACAGTACCATACAGTTTGGTTTGTGCCAATCAGAGGTTTGTAACACGAATCTTAACAGGTCTTATTAATAAAAACAAACCTGGAGCCAGGTATTGGGGTGAACGCTGGAAGGTCAGAGAAGCAGAACAACCACAGCCACCTCACCTCACCAATTCCTCAGCTGATCCTCTTTCCTCAGACTGGAAGCCTCTGAGTCCTCATCCAGAATGAATCTCAGCTGAACTGCTGCTCAAAAATCTAAAAGCTTAGCATGGCTCTAGTTCCTGATCCTCATGCCTTACATACCTTTCTGCTTCCTGCCATCATTTCCTGGCATTAAAGGCGTGAGCAACCATGCCTGGCTGTTTCCAGTGTGGCTTTGAACTCACAGAGATCCAGACAGATCTCTGCCTCCAGAATGCTAGGATTAAAGGTGTGTGTGCCGCCGTTTTCTGGCCTCTATGTCTATCTAGCAGCTGTTCTCTATTGGCGGACACAATAACACCACAGTGGTTAGTCAGCTATTGTGTGGTGATACATGCCACAGTTCTTTTCTTCAAAGCTTTCACAGAAGGTTTAGGGTTAGATCTGTGCATAGAAAGCTCAGAACTGCCCACAAGACTATATTGATGGTCAACAGGTCCTTTTCCTAAGCTTCTTTCTCTCGGTTGCCCCACCCCCACCCCTTGCTTTCTAGTTTCCCAGGGCTCCTCTTCTTGACCCTTGGCAGGTTTGGGACCACAGTTACTCTGCTCTGTCTTGGTGGTGTCTATGTCCAAGACTCAGTGTTTGAATGTGGGGGGAGAGGACACCGGGGTGAGAATTCTTCCCGCTGCTGTTGGACCGTTCTTCCCACGATCACATGTTTTCATACGCTCATAGATTCCCTCTGCTGCTACTGTGCCCATCGCAACCATCACAAGCACGTGTTTACCAGGTTCTGAGAACAAAAGAGGGTGACCCAGAGATGATTTATTTTTCCTTTCCTGTAAACGTTATGATCCTCTTTTCCTACACCTTAAACCAGAATTAGACCGCGCAAAACTTTAAGATGTCAGCTTCAGCATGTAGCCATTAGGGCAGAAAGGAAGGGGGAAACATACTTCCCGGTCTGTGTTTATGAAATGATGTCTTCATTCATTCTTCTGTGTGCTTAGAGATTTCCTTTCTCTTTGTCTCTGGGTTTTAGTGTTTTACAGTATGGATTTCGTTGTTCATAAACCAGATTGAGGTTGAGGATCTTTGTGAAACTCGTTTACTGTTAACTTTTATTTCAGCTGTTACCTCATGTTTTCCTATTCTCTTGGCTCTTCCTTGGGGGACTCCAGGCGTACATGCCCTTGATGACCTAGATCTCCGACATTTTATCCTGAGATGAAAATTTTACACCCTGTGTTTCATTCTGAATGATCTGTATTGCCTTGTCTTCTACTGGGCTAATATTTTATTTTATTTTACCACTTCTGATATATTACTAAAAGTGCCTATGCATAACCTTAGTTACTGTTCTAAGGATTGAAAGTCCATCTGATTCTTTCTAACATAAAAATTATCTAGTAAAATTCTTAATGTCTGTTGTTTTTCATGTATTACTAATAGCTATTTTTATCATTCCTGTCCAGTAACTTCAG
The DNA here is from genome assembly GCF_007827085.1 of Peromyscus californicus insignis. NCBI lineage: Eukaryota > Metazoa > Chordata > Mammalia > Rodentia > Cricetidae > Peromyscus > Peromyscus californicus. Next base: position 10,001,627 of record NW_026294514.1, on the reverse strand, counting down.
TATTTAGATTTCCACTAGATGATTGTTATTATGCATTTCCTCTTAGTGTATAGCCATTTAATCTTGCCTATCAATGTTTTTATTTTTTCTTTGATTATAGAATATTTAATAAATCATAGACATTTGGGCATAGGATGATATTTATTTAGACAGGATTTATTTTTCCTTATGAGAGGTAAATCACTTTAATTAAGCCTAGCATTAGGACTTGATTTGAACTCCAGGTCCAGGTTTGATAAAGTATTATGTATTTTTTTTCTTGCTTTCAGACAAACTCTTGCTGTGTAGCTCAGGATGGCAGCAAACTGGCATTCCTTCTGAGTCATCTACCCAAGTGTTGAGATGACAGGCATGTCACCACACCTTGCCCTGGTGAGTTTCTCTTGCACTTAATGTGGAACTAGCCCTTCAGAAGTCTGAACACAGACTGGAAGGAAAACCGCACTCCAGCCATTTCCCTGCAGTGCTTTGACACGCTGAAATCTCTGCTTCCCTGTTAAGCCCATGGGCCTCTGCTTTCTAGGAAGCAGCTAGCACAGAGGGAAGGGCAGAGCCTGATATGAGGACCGACCTCCACCCTTCCTTCCCCCATCTCTTTGCAGTCCTCAGACTCAGCTTTTAGTGGCCCATCTAAACGTTTCCCTTATAAGAGTTGTCATGGCCATGGTGTCTCTTCACAGCAATAGAACACTGACTAAGACAATTCCGTTTTATTCTTTTTGGTTTGAATAAGTATTATAATGGTAAACTAAAAGAAGTTACTTATGGAACTCTCAAATGAAACAAAGTAAGGAAATTATCTTTTTGCATTATACTATTCTCCACTAAAACATAATTTTTCAGCTACAAGTTTTGGTTTCTAAGACTTTTGAGATAGGGAGTTATTCAAAAGATTGTGTCAATTACTGTAATAAAAATTTTATGTTGAGAAATCTTACATTGGGTCTAACATTGCCATTACTATTTTGTACAATAAAATAGTATTGGCCGGGCGGTGGTGGCACATGCCTTTAATCCTAGCACTCGGGAGGCAGAGCGAGGCGGATCTCTGTGAGTTCGAGGCCAGCCTGGGCTACCAAGTGAGTTCTAGGAAAGGTGCAAAGCTACACAGGGAAACCCTGTCTCGAAAAACCAAAAAAAAAAAAAAGTATTGTCTTGCAGTGTACTGTATAAACTGTGTAAGCTTCATGATCAGTTCTTAGCATACAAAAAATTTCAGCTGCCACACAAGGTTTCTACAAAACGATGTCAATAGCTAGTCAACAGGCAACTACAATGAATGTTTCCTGTCTTCTCTCTCTAGTTCAGAAGTAAAACTGAGTTAGATGACACACCACTTTCCTCTGTATATCTTGATTGGTAGATCCAGCTATGAGGCTACAAGCATTTTCCCCAGTAATTGAATCTGTATGATGTTATGTTCGGAAACCCAACAGCTGCTTTACATGTGGGAGAGCTGGTTTGGCTGCCCTCTCCTATCTGCTCGCTGCCTTACATGCTCCGAAACTTCTGACTTAGAACTCCAGAGAACATTTGTATTCGGTTCAGCTGTGTCCAATTTAGCAGGGTCCCCTAGCATCTGGGGTGAAAGATACAAGAGTTACACACATTTTGAAGAAAATTTGCGACATATTCTGGTAGTCTACTTTATCTGGGAGAGTTTCTGATGCCGGCAACAGGGACACAGGAGGTACTGCTCAGAGAGATTCCGGTTCAGAGACCAAAGTCTGATAGACACAGCTAAATTCAACAATTAATGAGTGGCAGTCTAAAATGAAGGGTGGGGAAGACCCAGCACTGTATCTTCTGCAGTATCCTTCCTCTGGATAGTGAGTTTCTCTACACACACACACACACACACACACACACACACACACACACACACACACACGATGTCAGTTTTTGAATCTCTATTTATTAGTTTGTCTCTCTTTTTTAGGACAAGAAGTTGTAAACTAAATCTTTCCCCCACCTTTTAGCTCTTAAATAAATACAATGAAATAAAATGATCTTCACCTTAAATCGTGTGCTTGTTTATTTCAGATAAGATCAAGATATTTATGGCTGTCACTTAGAGAGAGAGAGAGAGAGGAAGAGAAGAGAGGAGAGAGAAGAAAAAAGAAACCCTCTGCCTTTGCTTCTAGAAACCAAGTTTATGTTTTCAGTGAATTATTAAAAACTACCTTAGAAATCGTTGAAATTGAGAATTCAATTTTTCTCTATATATTCTTTAGCTTTTTATAAACATTTTGAGTGCTCTTCCCAATTATGCAATCAAATAAATCTTTCCTTGATTTAGTAATAATTAAAAATCATTTTAAGTATTTCCCAATATTTATAGGGAAAGTTTCTAAAAGTTCCTTTGAATGGGGAGTAGAACATTATGGCTGGCAGCAGGATGGAATTCTCGGAAAGTACTATTAGTATATTAAAAATAAGCATTAGAGTTTGGGGAGGAAAAAGCACATAGGGTGTGACATTTTTCATGTGGCTTGAATGAAGTAAGAGATTTGAAGGCAAAACAAATCTGGCAAATTATAAGTTATGGTAGTAATTCAAGGAAGTCATAAACTAGAAGACTTTTATTGCACCAGAGAGACAGTTTGGTGCTATTAGTGGATTAAAAAGCATGTGGGACTGGGAGGCTCAGAAAGATGGAAGCTTGAAAGAGCTGGTGAGTTAAATATTAACAGAGAAAAGATGTTTACTGACAGATTCTGCAAACACACTCTAATAAATAGGATCCTCTAAATATTCAAAAATAGAACTGTGCAAAGCCACAAGAATCTGTGCTCTGATCGTCCCACCAAATTTAGTCTTCTTCAGCAATGCATGACTCCACTGCCATCCAAACTTGTGCTAGTCCTTCTGGACACCGTCGCCAGGATATTCGAAAGCTAGTAAAAATAGAGGGGGGATTGGTGACAAATTTTCACTTGTCTTTGAAAGCTGGCTGCATGCTGCAGGCAGCGAAGTGTGGTGGAAACGTGTGAATGTGAGCTTCCAACAGACCTGAGCTCAAATCAAGCTGCACACTTGAGCCTCTGTGAGCCTCAGAGTCCTTATCTGAATGAAGGGCATCGCCATGCACATTTCTCAGGGTTGCTTTTCAACACTTAAAAACGCAAACCTAGTCTTATTGAGATGCAAATCCAATTCTGTAAGTCTGGAGCAGGCCTCCAATGCAGAGTTAGTAGCAAGCTCCTGGGATTGCCCACACTACTGACCCAGAGCAGCCACTGAGGGAAAGGTTCAAATTCTCAACCAACTTAATGTGCACTTAACTTCCACTTAATAATAGCAATATTCATTGAGTTTGGTGTAAACTATTTCTGAGCCTACAAAAAAAGACCTTAATCAAAGGGAAGTAAAGTCTTCCCATCTCCAGAGGAACATTCTGGTGGGTATCTGTACTCATGGTCTTAGGAGAATGAAGGACTGGCCATGTTTAGTCACTCACTAGGTCCTTAGAACATCTCACTATAATTGTATGATGTAATCAGCTGCCCAAGTGGGCATCCTTCAGTTTAGGGAAACAAAGGGAATGAATGCCCTAGCCAACAACACAATGGAGCCTGTACAAAAGACCTTACCTAGAAACCATCCCATTCCTAAGCACAACGAATAGCTTAGAGGAAACATTGCATGCTTCACCCACACACATGAAGAATTCACTCAAGAACCTTGAAGCTTCAAACAAGTTGATGGGCAGCAAGAAAAATCACCTGCAAAAGTCTGCTAAGAAGAGAAGAGCTGCCTGCATAACAACTGGGCAATTATTTGAGTTGTGGCATCCTCAAATGCTGCAAATCCCACTGTAACGGTTTTTGCCTAATAGAAAAAGGACTGTGCATATTCCTTTAGAACTGTAGTCTGGTATATTTTACAAATTACATTCATCTTATTAGTTTCATTAACACATTTTAACTCCTACACTAAAATGATGCTAAGACATCATTTGTAATTTTTATTACATATCTGAAATACCATTTTTTATAACCAGGTAAGGATAATTAAAAGGAAATTTTTTTTTTTACTGTGCTTGATTTTTTTATTGCTGTACAAATTTAAAAAAAAACATGCTAAATGAGCATAATGTAATTAATTAGGTTTAATAAACTAATCCATTCATAAAGTATGCAGTATCTGTTATAAAAGTTGAGCATCCAGTCATGTGGCAGAGCTTGGGAGGAACACAATGGCTGAGGGGTAAGGGCAAGCTCTGCGGTGCACTGTGGGTTTGATTTCGTGCTAAAATCAAATAGAATGCAAACCTCAAAGGGTTCCTTCTCATTGTAAGATTGGAAACAACAGCACTGGGGTAATCGTAACTGTTCTTGAAAGAAAAAAATAGACTTATAAAAACATCTTTTTCAAGTGTCCTTGGATGTGACAAGACCCATACCCTCTCTGGTGGTATTTCATCCCAGAAGGTTGAGATGGGGCCAAGAAGAAAAGCAAGCTACGTCTAGACGCCAGGATCCTAGCCATACCTGGGAAGGAAACAATGCTATTACCATAGTCATAGGATTGTGGTAAACCTGAAGAATCTGTAGGTCACATGGGCAGAAATAAGCTACCATCTGCTTCTACCAGCAGGTGGATGAGAAAACATACAGCCTTTCTCACTAATTACCTACAACAGCATCTAACTCTAAATATTTTGCATGTAGAGATTTCCTTTCTATGTTTATAAATACACATATATGACAAAGAAGTGCTTACTTTAAAGATCTTAATACCTTGTTTGTTAAGCAATTAGTATTTAGGAGAGGGTCTATGTTGACAGCTCTGCAAACAGAAATTTCCGATTCATCTGCTACAGGGGTAGTTGCATACCTTGGCAGGCTTCCTCACTTTGCCTGGTTGAATGGTGAGCCCATATTCCACATCAAACTGCCTTGTCTTTCCCAAGCCACCTTGGATACCTATCCCGATAATTAACCTGTACGGTAGTAGTGTGGAGTAATCTGCTCATTTTGTGAGTCTCGGAAAATGTCAATTTAATGTCAAAATATTTTACTGTATTTTCCTCTAGAGGCACCTGCACTATTTAATCACATCAACAAATAAATATAAACGAAGCAAAACCCATTGTGAATTCCAGGAAAATAAAATACCTTTCAGTCATTACCCATGCTGTCTCGATTCTTCAACATGACCATGATTTCCCGTAAGCATGTCTGTGTGACAGTGAACTAGCCCCTCAGTAGGGTTGTCTTCCCTCCTTCCTGTAAAGAGCTGGGTTACAATTTGCAGACCCCCATGTAGTTAAGCATGTCTGTGTGACAATGAGCTAGCCCCTCGGCAGGGTGGTCTTCTCTTCTTCCTCTGAAAAGCAAGGTTACAATTTGCAGAACCTCCTTGTACTTAAGCACAGTTGTGTGACTGGCTTCCTTCCGTTTGATGATTTGAGAGCAAACATAAGATATATCACTTTCAGGCATGTTTTCGCTCGAACTTCACTCTTTTCCTGACTGGCTGGGATGGAGGTGAACACAGTGCCCAGGCAATGTAAGAGTGAGAAACAAAAAAATGAAAGTAAACAATAGTTTTGCGGCTTTCAATGCTAAACCCATTACTCAATGCAGAGTTTAAATGTCAACCCCCAAAGTTCTACTGTTTGAAGATGTTATTCTTCTGGCGATCAGTGGTATTAGCAAAACAGAGACCAATCTTGTTATGTAAAACATAAAGAAACTACAGCCTAGATTCTAGAACCAGGCAAAACGTTTCGAGCAAATAAAAGTAGAGTAGGAGTCTGGGTAATCATGGATTTCAGATCAACAATGTCATTTGTTTGTTTGTTTATTGGGTATAAGTAAACCCACAAGGGTTTAATTAATGAAACAGGACAGATTCACATTGATTTTTTTTTCATTTCATCTAAAATTTAAAATTTAGCGGAGTGTGCTAAATATCAGGACTAAACAAACACCAAGAATGGACATAGTCAAAGTAAAATGGTTTCATCCAGAAGTTTGAATTAGAAGGCACTGGAAATACGTCGAGAGACGACACATTCTAAACTCAAGTGCCATGGAGAATAGAGGTACCATTACCAAGAGATGGAGACTACCCAAAAGGAAATAGAAAGGTAAAAGAATATTTGGATAAATGCTGAGGGAGCCATCCCAGGTTAAAACAGAAAAATACAGGGAAGAAATGTGTGAGTGACAGATCCTGGAGACAAGGGTTACATATTGTACGTGACACCGTCCAAGACAAGGAGTCTAACTGTAACTACCTCAGCATTGCTTTCTAAACACATTCATCCCAGAATTTCTCCCCCTTTCCTTCATTTTCCCAGTAATACCAAGTACTGTCTTTAGGGTCGTAGTCACCTGAGGAATCCAGTTTATTACAGTTATTATTTTTAAATGATTTATAAGAGTCACCCTTTGTGCGGAATAAACTTTATCAACTCTAATGTTTGCCTGTATAAGGGACACGCACACTCTTTCCTGTGCTTTTCATTTGCTCAGGAATATTTGTGTTTCATAGTTATTAGCTATGCTTTTGTTAAAACAGTGACAAGAAAATATACTGAGAAGCAACTGAAGTTAGGGCTCAAATTTATGCCCGCAGTACTTAACTGCAGAAGTATTAAAATGACTATGGTACACATGGGGACGCATCAGGCCAGGATTTACTATCATTGAAATCACCCGGTGTAGCTGAGCACATTACAGAACCAACCCCATAAAGGAGACTGCAATATGGGGCCAATGTGCTGGGAAAGCGTTTCAAGAAATAAAGGCTCAGTGGACTTTATGGCTTTGGTAATGTTTGTCACTTAATACAGTTTATAAAAATCTGCTTATTAAATTTTGTAGGGCAAACCAACACATCTTCCTCTCTCTCTCTCTCTCTTTTTTTTTCCAGTGGTGCTGACAGAGATTCCAAACAGCTGCAGGTGCATTCTCCCTGCGCTGCCCCCCCCCGCCCCCACGCTTTATTACAATACGCGTTGTTCAGAAATTTTCAATTCGGCTATAAACAATCTACTTTATCAACAACATGCTTTTGCACTTTTTGAAATGGTGCTTTGAGGCAGATAAATGAAAATAAGGATGGCAGAGTGCCAATAAAAATTCTGCAAACTGTGCCTTCCGTGGGGCACGGAAGGAAGCAGCCGAGCCTTTTATTTCTTACAGTTGATTCTGAAATGTGTGTCTGTTCCTACAATAGCTGCTTTATTTTGGTTGACTGTTTGTTCTAATCTCGGCTGACACTTTTAGACAGTAACAGCTCACACACTTTTAATCAATAGTAAAAAGAGATTTCAGAGGTAGGGAGTCTGCTATCTTTTCAACTGCTGTTGCGTGTCCACAGTGTGAATGGAGGGTGGATTCTGAAGTTTAGAATGGACAGAACATTGGCGGTGGTGGCGCACGCCTTTAATCCCAGCACTCGGGAAGCAGAGCCAGGCGGATCTCTGTGAGTTCGAGGCCAGCCTGGTCTCCAAAGCGAGTTCCAGGAAAGGCGCAAAGCTACACAAGAGAAACCCTGTCTCGAAAAACCAAAAAAAAAAAAAAAAAAAAAGTATCATTTGCTCTGCTCCAAACCAAACCCTTTAATATATGCAGCCTAGATTCTAAACTGAGGTCTTTCTAAACAATTTTAAATCTAAAATCATTTTGTAGATACGTATATTCTTTCATAGTGTTTCTTTCTTTTTCAAATTTAACTTTTAAAAAGACCTCCTCAATGGAATAATTGTTAATAGTTGTTAATCCCAACTCATAATGCATATATTATGAAAGAAAAGAGCCTGAAATTGAGTTTCCCAGTTTCATATTGGCTTAGATTAGGAGAACTTCAAATTCCAGTTTAGTTTTCTGTAAATAAATTTTATTTTTATGCTCACTAATTAAAACCTTGCTACCAGATATTAGTTTGGAAAAATCCAATTAAAAAGCACGTTTGCACATTGTAGGCTTCCAACTCCAAAAAGAGCTCCTTGAGGGCCCTTCTCAGTAATTAATAATTTTATTGAGTTTGTGGTCAAGTCATATATGTCCACGATTCAAAGTCCCCTACAATCTTAACAATATTTTTCATTTCTTCAGCTATAACTAAAATTATTTTTAATAAGCTATGAAAACTGTAAGTCAGATCATAAATGTCCAACATTGAAAAATAGTTTTTAAATGGACTCACTATAAGTGCATTGCACATAGTAAAAATAAATAGCTGTAAATTGTATTTTGTGTTTATTTTTACATTATGTGAAATAATGACAAAATACTTTGTAAATTTAGCAGCCTGATTAAATGCCCATTTGTTTTTGGTTACAAATGCATTCTCAAATTAATTTGGTATTTTATGACACAGTGACATTAATTTGGAATTCAATATTGTGAAAACTAAGACTCTAACATATTTTTCCTATCTTTATAAACAATGTTCTCACCACAGGGAATTTCTTGAAATTCAAATATTCTCAAGTACTGATAAGTGGCTAATAGTTTTTGTGTCTGTTAATATATATATATATATATATATATATATATATATATATATATATATATATATATATATATATATTTAAATGACAAGTTTAGACATTATTATAGAGTAAAGCAATCCAAGAAATTTCATACTAATAACGTTTATATATGTACACATTTTACATTAGGACTCTCAAGTTAAGAGAGTACTATCATAAAATAATTCTATGTAAAAATGTACAGCACTGATGAATCATTTTAAGCACCAAATTCGCGACATTTCAAAGATAAAGCAAATTTGGACACATTGCTATGACATCTATGCTCCCATCCACTCGGCATCCAAGTCAGAATTGGAATACAGCCATCCCACTTTGTACTTGAGTACAAAGAGCAAGCAAAAGATTTCTGGGAAAGCGTAAACAGGGATCTGAATTTCTCAACCTTATAAGCAGAATTGAGGCTAAATTCCACACACGCACACACAACAAAAGGATTAACATGGGGAAATATGACTTTCATGGATAGCAAATGACATTTTCTTGGCTGTGCTGCAACCTCAGCTACCCCTAATTCTTTAAACCCACCCTGTCTTTCTCCTCACCACTTCCTCCCCTGCTCTTGCAGCATTCTCCCAGAACTCCTGGGCCTGGTTTTCATTTCTCCTACCTCATCATCTTGTGCAACTGCCACCTGATTCTGGTGAGGCTATAGATTGCATCCTGGCCGTAGAAGACATTGGCTGAAAGGGTCACCGTCTGACATTGCCACAGACCTCTAATCCTGATCCTGCGCTGCTCTGGAGTCCTTTCCTAGACATGTTCAGCTTGCACTTTCATACTTACTGGAAATCGGAATGATCTTCCCATAAGCTCGATCTGGGTAAAATCCCTCCATATTCAAGAGCCAGGCATCTTCTGCCTTCTTGAAAGTCTTTCTCCTCCTTAAGAAACCAAATAGCCATTGCCTGTAAAGTTCCAGACTCCTCTGTCTACACAGGTCACTCCTTGCTCAGTTTGCAAGTTTTCAAAGGCTTGAAGAACAAGGACTCTCCTCACTCTTCTTTCAGGTGAAGAAGCACTAAATAGTGTTTAATGAATAAAAGAACAAAGTAGTGTATTAATTTGCAATTTAGTAACAACCTTGACCTTTCAAGCACTCATATCATGCAGACAGTGTGCTAGGGTCAGGGGAGAGAAACTAATTAACCCAGGCATGCTGTAGGAGCTCACAGAGCAGTGCTCCCTCCTGGAAGATAGAAAATAGACCCCGATGAAGTCTGCAGTGGGCCCTTGGGTCTACTGTGCTGTATTACACTGCAACAAAAATCTGTTCATATCAGGTATACAGAACAGGAGAACAGGACAAGCCATGATGTTCCACCAGTCCATTAGAACTGAATATACTAAAATAATTGTTTTTGGTGTTTTCAAGACAGAGTTTCTCTGTGTAGTTTTGGTGCCTGTCCTGGATCTTGCTCTGTAGACCAAACTGGCCTAGAACTCACAGAGATCCACCTGGCTCTGCTTCCGAGTGCTGGGATTATAGGCGTGCGCCGCTGCCGCCGCCGCCGCCGCCGCCGCCGCCGCCGCCGCCGCCGCCGCCGCCGCCACCACCACCACCCGGCCTGAATATGCTAAAATAATTTTATCATCAGAAAATCTCACTGATGTACAACAATTAATCCATATTTTTAGGTGAGTAAAATGGTCCTTCTAAAGCCTCCTTCACTCCAGGCTTTAAACTGCTTGTCCATCCATTTACTTGTAAATGCAGAATTCAAGATTTGACAGATTCTGATTCATATATATTTTTGAACCCTTTTGCAATCAAAACATTTTATACAAAAATACAGCTTGTTGATCTAGTACTTCGAATTTGCCTCCCAAGTAGGCTTCTCTTTAGCATAACGCTCATGGATAGCATCGATTATTAAAGAGAAACTGAACAGAGCCGGTTCAGTTGACAAATTCAAGATGGCAGCCCTTTGGGTCCATCCACATAATGAATGCAAACCCTCTTCTAGAGCTTGACCACACTCTGTTTAAATACCGTAATAATACAGTATGTGATGTGTGTATTTAATATATCAGCATCTTACCCTAAAATTCTAAAAGAGGAATTATCAGTTCCTATTTCCTCAATCCTATCCTTTTTTAACACTGAAAAACTCATGCAGTATTGTGAAGATATACCTACCCCAAATGGCTGTTATTGCTCAAAGTAGCAGAAACAGTAGCCCCGTTAGAAATACTTGACTATTTTTAAATGTAAGAATTTTGCAAGGAATAAAATACCATGGATGTGTCTCACTTCATAAGAGATTGGATGCCCCCCGGATGAAAATTATTTTAGGAGTGAAATGTGTGGATGGAAAGAAATGTCCACTGATAAAATACATAAAGTTGATGAAGAAACTACCAATACAGTTCAAATAAATGACTTCGGTAATGTCATCAAGAGCCCCCGAGGAATCAGGCTGAGGAAGAGCTCACTCTTGCAGGCAGAAGTTACCCAGAGACTCTTTAACACGGTCAGTGCCTTGCCTTGCGGATGTTCTACCAAGCAGTTGGATCTTGACCCCTTTGTCCTACAGACTATCATTTTCCGCTTCTATTGCCTGCCCACTCTTTCCTAGAAGTATAAAGAACATCTAAGAGAAAAGAGGAAAGAAAAGCTGAACTTGGAGGCTCATAAATGGTCTCCCTGTAGAGGAGCTGGCTAATGCAAACGACATAAGCAGCCCAGGCTGGGCAAATTGAGCAGGATGGAGCCTGGGAGACCCTCTCTCCCCACCCACACGTGGCACACCCACTGGCATTCACAAGGCTTAAGCATTCATATCAAGGGGCTGCAAAGCCCTGGGCAGAGACTCACAATATACACACCAGATATGGAAAATGTATGAGGAAAAAAGATTAACTGACAAAAAGTTAATTAAAACTGCTCTGATTATGAGGTAGAATTTAACAATGACTTTAAAAAATGCACTGTGACACAGTGCAGCGCTGCAGCTGAATTAATCATGAATGAGGAGAGTGATGTTTAATTTTTTGTGTGCATGAGAAAAACACTCAACAGATTTGACAATTAGAGCAGGGTAACAGCATTGCATGGCACAATGCAAGGCGGCTTTCCCCCAGTGGTATTTTAGGAGAGAGCTAAGCAGATGTGCTCAAATATTTACAAATGCACAATATTCACACGCTCTTCAGCTGCCCACCCTGCTGATTTCACAAGAAGTCGCCTGCAATCTGGAGACCACGGTGGGAGCTGTGCACTCGTGTCTCACACAATATAAACTGCACAGCCAAGGGCGCTGTTGCTTCCAACTCGTGTGCTAGTTAGAACAGCAAGGAAGCCAAGCAGGGGCAAGTGAACAGGGGTCCCCGCTTATTAACCACATCATCTGGCCAAAGTCAGCGCACTTTTCCAGAGGAGAAGAAAACCGCTCAACAATTCAGACCACCCATAGAAAACTACCCCAGAACGCATGCCCTAAAAATGTAGAGATTCTCCAGTGCACCAGTGGGAAAGTTCTATACGATAAAGGTGCAAGTGTGGATCTGTCACCCCAGTGAGAGAATGTTTCCGTGGGTCAGTTGGATTAGCACCTTTGGTAATTCTTTACTACTATCTCATAAAAGAATACAGCCAAGACAGAAACAGTGCCTCTGGTCTGCTCCCTCCATCTCTACTGACTACAGATCTTCTGGATCAATGTCTAATGCAGAGTACGCTTTAAATATTTTAAACTTTTTTCTGAATATCCTTGTTTATTATTTATTATGTTTGAAGTAGAAAATAGAAGAAAAAGGAAAAACTCTCTAGCATTCACTTCTCACGTTCCCAAAGATTTTAAACAGCAGAGAGAAACATCAGATGGTTTCACCTTAGATTATATGCCCTGGGTGTTGTGAGGAGGGGCGTTCTTCCTTCTTAGAATGCTATGTGAAGAGAAAAATAAGTTTCTTCAAGTCGACTCTCCCTCCCAACTACCACAGAGACAAGGCAAGGGGATCAATAGTCTTGGCTTCAATAAGGTTTCATAATTTAAAACTTCATTCAAAAGTCAACATTTGGGATAGAGACATGGCTCAGTGGGTGATAGTGTTTGCTGTGAAAGAACAGTACCTGAGTTCGCGTCCCCAGCCTCCTAATCAAAAGTTGGGCAAGGCTGCATGTACCTGTAACATCAGCATGATGATTCAGAGACAGCAGATCTCTTGACAGCTCACCAACCAGTCAGCTTAGCAGAAATGGCAAGGTTCTAGTTCAGCAAGGAGTCCTGTCCCAAAGAAATAAGGGAGAGAGAAATAAAGGAAGACAGCAGACTTCCTACTCTGGCCTCTGCATATGCTTACATGGGCGCACATCTGAACACCACACACATATACCACATACACACACACACAGGGGAGATAATAGAGAGACAGAAAGACAGAGAGACAGAGGCAAAGAGAGAGAAAGAGGAAGAAAGAGAAATAATTTTTTTAATTTTTAAAAAGTTTAAATTTATTTATCATTACGCTGAAACTAATTCATACCCAATAATTCATAATCATTATTATTGGTATTAAAAAGAATACATACCAGGAGTATTGGTGTAACTCTGATTCAAAGGTAAGAGTGAGACCTTCAGAAAAATATTCTGGTAGGGAAATGCTTGGTGATGCCAGAGATGTTAGTGTGATGAGAGATGATGGACAAGTATCACAAGATTCCAGTGGCTCAGATCTTCCCACTGCTTCCTTTCCTGCCAGACACTGCATGGGATTCTAGAAGACTCTAATGGAATGTTAGTAATTATTAGCATAACTAGATCTATTTATCTATGACACTGGAAGGAAGTTCTATCTGTCAATCTGCCTCAATCAAATGATCATTAAAATAGAAGGTATTTTCAAATATTTGTCACCATTAGTATATGGTACATGCACCCTGTTTCTTTTAGAAAGTATATGCTTCATTTTAACAGTATTGAAAGTTTGTTGACAATGTCATGCTCTTAATTTTTTATGACTTTGCATATTATTTACCACACTAGCCTCAAACTTTATTTTTAAATATATTATTAGTTTCTTTTCCAACATAATATATCATTGTTATACACATAAGACCAAGCAACAGCATCACCAAGTCTCTATCTACTTGTAATACTACAAAATAATGCTAATTTTGTAGTATTTGATTTGATTTCATTCTTACTGTTCCTTCCATAATAATGTGTTTTGTATAGAAGTGCATGAAAATACATAAACATGTTGCATGCTGTTTTAGGTGTGAGTGCTGCTAGCATGTGAGTGTATGTTTGTGTGTGAATATATGTTCATAGTCTTAAGAAAGTAAGGAAAAACACAGTTGTTCTTTGTAAAATCAAATACACAACATGAGGAATAGCTTACTAATGGAGGCTAGTGTTATGAAAAGCCATATAAGCTTTAACCCATTTCTGTTTAGAATGTTGGAATTTCTGTTTTTAAAGAGTTTAAGGTAATTTTAGAATTAAAGTTATTATTCTAAACCAACCGAGGACTTACACAGATAGTGTTAAAACCTTTGTTGTCCCAGCAAACACTCTTCAATATTACAAAATCTTGTTGACTTGTTCTATGGACTGTTTTCACAGTAATTATAACTGCAATGATATGTTATAGCAAAACACTGAACTATTCTAAAAATATTTAACTTTCTCCCGTTTGATTTGTTCCTTTCGTTATGATATTGAAATTTTAAAAATTCAACAGGTTGTTTTTTTTAATGTTGAATAACATAATTTTTAAAGATTCCCAGAAGGAAAAACTTGTATCAAAATGAGACAAAGACAATGAAACAAAATTCCAAAAGCCTTGACTTGATGCACTTAAGCGGGCTTAGCAATGTCTATACAGTGCCAGACCAACCGCTGGAAAGAAGAGTCATTAACATGCCCAGCTACTCTGGTCACATGTTGCTAGTCTCACTTTTCCATTGAAATATTTTGGCAACAGTATACATATATATATATATGATTTTTAAAAGAGTTCCAGATAACTTTGGGGTTAAATTTCTTATTCTAAAATAACCAAAGATCTACGTTAATAGTGTTAAAACCTTTATTAACCCCAGCAAATACTCTTTAATATTACAAAATCATGTTGATTTGCTACATCTTGATGCAATATCAAAATCTTGTTGATAACATATATATATGATCATATATATTTTATCAAGTGTTTGCATTATTAATTGAGTTAATTGCATGGATTTTTAGAAAAATGAATTGAAGCATTAGTCTTTTGAAACATTTTGGCTTAAGATTAAATTAGTTGAATAAAATAATGGCATTTTCTTTCTAAATCAGATACTTCATTGGCATATTGCAACATCACTTTTCTCTTTGAAACATGCTTATTTAATAGTAAGATTTTGTCCTTTTTCCTAAGCATATGCTCTCTTTTCAAAACTAAATGCCTGATGTACATCACAAAAAGAGGAAATTAAATGAAAGTTTAAGCCAAAGTAAAAACTTTTCCCCAAGCTCGTAGGCTTTGAAAAATTGATTTTAGGATACTGAAAAATCTAAAAGAGAGGCACCAGGCTGAAATGAGAGGCATGGTGTTCTGAGTCTAGGATTTTACTAAAACAGTAATATCTGAGATTAGTTGTGGCATTTCAAAATGAAAGGAACAGCTTATTATTCACTTGAAGTTATGATTCATCACAAAGCATTTGAAATTAGAGGCAAAATTATTAGCTTTATTATTTTTAAAATGTTGTCTATGGAAATTTTAATGTTTTAAACAACTGCAAGAAGAGAAGTTGGTATTCTTTACATGTACGGCCATTTCACCTACTGTGTAAAACGTGCTTTCAGCTGAAGCAATGGGATTCTGCTAGTAGTTTTGTTTCATGTGATGGGACAATACATCTTCCTTGTTCTCTGTCACAACACTAATGATTAACAATGAAATGTCTTTTTAAACATTCCAGTTCAGTGTTCCATTTTGGAGCCGCCTTGAATTCATAAATCAAATGACATCACGTGATTATTTGCCACTTTCCGAGCTTCCGTTCAACCCCTGGACAGATCATTTTCAATTCACCATCTTTTGTTTGTGTTGCAACATTCCGCATCTCTTGACACTTCCGCAGAATACCTGTTACCATGTCTGTCTCTTCACCTCTTCCACACCCCAGTGTTCACACCTCCAGGAATTATCATGTTACAAGTAAACAAATATGTTCTATCTACCAGTTTGCAAAAGTGGGCAAAACAAGTTTTTTTACCACTACTCAACATACACTGTAAATACATCTCATGCATGCTTATTAAGTTTTAATTGAAACATTAAATCTGAGGCTGTGTTACTAGTGAATTCATGGACACTCTAGTTCTTCATATACTTTGTTTGACAAACCCACAGTTGTTCTTATATTAAACAGATATTGATGACTCACAATAATGACCTAGAGTTTTTAGTAGCTCAAAGAAAAAAGAAAAAGTGAAAAAAATTATCACATTTTAAAATGTCCATATTCAGACTAGTAAAAATATAATTTCCCCCCAAAACACCAGTTTATGAAGTGGGATTATTTCTGGTGGGGAATATGGGAAGTCTGCCCAGTTTCAGGGCATGGAATACACAGATAAAAATTCTTCCTTTACCTAATCTGGAATCAGATTGAAGACAGCTGGTGAGAAATTCAGTTCACCAAGCATCTCCACCACTGGCTTTCAGGTCAGTTAATTGGGTATGTGTTTTTAGAGCAGGTAAAATCAGCTGCGAGAGCCTGATCTCGGCAGTACACATAGTCACATCAACCACTGACAAAGATCACTGAAGCCTAGCATGGAAGAGCTTTGACATTTACCAAAATAGAAGGGGCACTTCAACTCTAGAAATGTGTTTGTACTGAGAATAATTTCCATGAAGCCAAAACCTGAAATGTTACAGGATCTGCAGCAAGCAATTTATTATTATAATTTGGATCCGAAGAAAGTTGAGGGGGCAGC
Organism: Peromyscus californicus insignis; assembly: GCF_007827085.1. Lineage (NCBI taxonomy): Eukaryota > Metazoa > Chordata > Mammalia > Rodentia > Cricetidae > Peromyscus > Peromyscus californicus. The sequence continues at coordinate 9,985,178 of NW_026294514.1, read as the reverse complement.
AGATAACTATGAGCATGGAAACCCGGAACACATAATGTCAGTGGGTGTCCTAAATTATAGACTGGCCACTGGCCCGGCTAAAGTTCTTCACCAATTTTTAAAGCTTGAATATGTTTTCAAATGAAACAGAGTTGTATCACTTTACCCCTCCCTCTCCTCCTTCCAACCCCTCCCATTCTTCTGTTACCCTACTACTGTTAAGTTGATAGCCTCTTTTTCTTTTATTATTATGGCACACACACACACACACACACACACACACACACACACACACACACGGTGGAATTTTACTTGTACTGAAATGTGATTTTAACTGTATGTTAATAAATAAAGTTGCCCGGGGGTCAGAGTTATTAGAGCCATAGCAAGAGCGTGGCGGTGGTGGCGCATGCCTTTAATCCTAGCACTTGGTAGACAGAGCTAGGTAGATCTCTGTGTGGTCAAGGATACAGCCAGCATTGGAGACACACGCCTTTAATCTCAATACCATAGAGGACCTGGAGGGCTGTACATACAGGCAGTGACGAGGCAGTCACGTGTTTGGGTTTACAACCAATGAGAAGGCAGAACAGCTAGACTATATAAAGACAAACACACAGGAAGTAGCTCCCTTTCGGAGAGCTCACTTGGCTGAAGAGGATCACTGAAGCAGGAAGGGTAAGGCTCTTAGCTCTGACCTCTTGGCTTTCTTCTCTGAATCGGCTCTGTGTTTCTTATTTAATAAGACAGTTGGTTACATCTACACACACACACACACACACACACACACACACACACACACACACACAAGAAAAAGCACATATGGACGTGTATTTTTACTGCTATACTAGTTGTAAATAGCATCCTTGGATGATTAGCGTATAAATATCATTGTGCTAAGTTCTAATATCTCATCATTATGATACAAATTTAGACTTACATGTAAGTCTATCTGCCAAATGTAAATGTATGTCTATTATGATATATGCATATGAAATAAATGGGGATAAAAAGACTTTCAGAATGGTGTTAAGTTTAAAGAAGAAATGTTCTTAAAAAGCTATAAAATATGTTAGTAGTATGTTGGTAAAAGTCTCCATGTGGAGATGTACCTTTTCCTAACAATAAATGGAATATTAGATGTCAACTTTTCTAGTTACCATTTCTTTTCCTCAGGGACAAGAAAACCAAAATTATAAATAATGGGGTACTCTTTTTTTCTCATTGTAAGTTAATTTGACTAGAAATTATCAGAAATGTATGATTATCCACCAACTGCTATACTTTGTTTGGGAAGGATATTCAACATATTAGTGTGTTAGAGGCAGTGTACAGAAAGTATTCAAAATGCTTCATGTGTGAATGGCAGACCCTTAAGCATTGATTTCAAGAACAGATGCTAAGTGCTTGTGTGAACTTCTTGTCCTGCCTTTAGCATTTAGTAAAACTCCAGGTTCTACACAAGGACTGTTCTCTTAGCATAACTTAAAGTGTTGTGGTCCTAGACAACTACCATCTCATGTCTGCCAGCCAAAAAAGGACTTTATGGAGGAGGGAATGTCCATGTCAGTTTGCACTCGCCTAACCTAAAATTATATTATGCATTAAGAAAAAAATTTATCCTGCCATGATGAGTACGTTACTTCGGTCATTACTTACATATTTGTGAAACTGATCGTATTATTGGACATTATTGCATTATTTCAAACATGGTGATCACTAGAAGGTCCTGGTGAGAATAGATTTCCCATGAGTACTAGCTGTGAGCAGTGCTCACCAAGGAAAACATTAATTCTCTCTGACATCCCACAGAAGACTTCCAACCAATCGAAGCATTCTTCAAGTATGTGGTGAGGCGTGAGCACAACCTCCTGACCACAGCAGAGCAGGCTGTAAAGCTAAAGTGAGGTGGGAGGAAAGGATAATTACCATCAATATCCTCCCACCTCGGAAACTGTACACTTATCATTCCTCTCTGTGGCATGATTGATGTAATATGTTCATTTTTGTGCTTATTCTTATATGCCAGGATGTTGTCTAGGAAAAGGTGTCTAGACAGAATGGAAAAGAGCCTTTTTTCAGTGCATCTTGTAATAGTTGTAAAATATGTATCAAAATAGCTGATCTGGTTATTGCATTGCAGAAACGTCTGAATGGTATTTCTTGAGGTAGAGCACTGCAAAGCTTTTCCAAAGAAGTTCATTACCATGGTCAATCCTGTGAAGTCTAGGTCCCCTAAAGTCTCTTTGCCAAGTCTATCCCTACTGTGCATGATCGTTGGAGCCATACTGAGCAAAAATCTGAAACAATCAAATCAGCCTCATCCATAGAAATGCTACAACACCACTCTCTCCAAACCATACAACTATGATCATTAGGTACTGTGTGGTTTTGTCAGAACTGTTGATCAAACTAGAGACACAACGCTAGGCTGGGTACTCAGCTGCTCAGTGCCTACCACTGGGAAACACGCAGGTCTTGCTTCAGTTAGCCAAAGCCGGCAGCTCTGGAGGTCCTCTTTGCACTGTCTTGGTGATGTCACATATATTATGTCACTTAATCACTCATGCGAAACTGTGTGGACATCTTACAGTGCAAGAGAACAACGCTTGTAAAGACAAAAAAAAAAAAAACTCTAATAACCTCCCATCTACAGTCTATTAAACATCTACTAAATGCCAGGTGTTGACTTTGATCACCCACTTGTGAGCTTTTTATACTCATTCAAAAGGTGTTGCCATGGTCTTAGTTGAAGAAGACAGGGCTGTGATTGTAGTCAGACGTAGGATTCAAACACATCTTCATTTCCCTGAGTCAGTGTTTTCAAAACAGAAGAGATGTTAACTTCTGTTTCACAGGGGCCCAGCTACCAGGTAGTGTGTCTTTCCTCCCTGGGTATTTGGTCCACACTGTAAACTCATCTTTGTGAACTTGCCACTTTTTCTTTCTAACATTATTATTACAGAAGTTACGTTATTTATTTAGAATTTAGAATTGTTTCCAGAATTTTCCACAGCTAATGCTAATAACTTGCCTCAAATAAACCAAATATTGTATTTTCCAGTTTGTTTTCTTACAGCCTTCTGAAAAATATGGCTTCTTTCAAAGCGGGCTCAGCATCTAAGAGCCTACAAACTGTGCTAAATTTGATCTGTACATAGAGTCAATTCAGCTAACAAAATATCTAAAATATTAAGACAATAAGCACAAAAATCAAGATACTTCATCAAAAATATGGATTGAAATTCCTTTTAAACTTTCCAAATGTTCTGGCAACATAGCAACACCAAGTACACAATCTCATGACCAATACTTGGTGGGAAGTGAGAAGCATTTGTCCCTATTTGGTGGGGCCTCTGCAATATTTGACACAATTTTTGTTGTGCTTTTATTTTTATTTATATTTGTTTGTAAAATTCAAGTATAATTATTTTCTCCTTTCACTTTCTTCCCTCTGATCCTTCCCATGTAATTCTCTTGCTTTTGAAATTCAGGGCCTCTAGCTGGTTATTCTTGATTGTGTGTGTGTGTGTGTGTGTGTGTGTGTGTGTGTGTGTGTGTGTGTGTGTGTAAATCAATAAATACAATATGCTCAGTCCATACAATGTTACCTGAATCTGTATAACTTCAGGGCTGACTCCTTGACGCTGGATAAGCATTGGGGTATTATTCCTGGGGAAGGCTATTTCTCCATCTCTTGGCATGCCTTGGTTGACTGTAGTTCCTTGTCTAGGGTTGGGGCCCCGCGAGATTTCCATCTTCCCTGTTAGCATATCTGTTACCCTGGAAGAGGGAATGTAAATGTTGTAAGAATGAGAGGAACAGATGTCTGTTTTAAGACCGGTCTCTTGGAAATGTCAGGGAAGCCTCAACGACATGGCTGTCGAAAAAAGACTGGACACAGTTTGTTCCTAACCTTCTCTGATGTGTCCCCCAACGTAAGGCTGTAGGTTGCCTTATAGAATCACATTTAAGACTATCATCTCTATGGCCTGTTTCCGCCAAAGATATAAAATAAAGAACGCTGAGTTTACTATTTGATTGATAGAGTATATATTCTCTGTATAAGGACATTATATGCTCTCCATACATTTATTTGATCTTGAATGTTTCTCCACAAAAGCAAAAAAATATGCCAAAGTATTTCATATAAAATATCCATCCTATTTCCTAACTTTTCTACTGGGCTATCTTCCCTAAGTATTTTAACTACTAACCCTTTAGCAACTACAGTGCATGAGAGGAACTAGTCAGAGTGTAGGAGACTGAAGGAAAATGGTTGCTAAGATACCGCCATCCCTCACCTTCCCTGCATCAGTTTACTCCTCCCCATATCTTTTTTGTTGAAGTATTTGCAAACAACCCTTGAATGTGTGCTGCTGTGGTTAAAACAGAATGTGAAGCTACCCTCATGCTACTCATCACTACACATCCGCTGTGCTCTCCCTCCCTGGGGTGAAATGTAGGCAGAGGAAGCTTACAGCTTTGAGCCCCTGCTATCCTGTCCCTTTGCCACACTTCTTGAGAACACAGTTCTGAGCAGTGTTACAAAGATTGTGCTCAAGATCCGCCTTGCAAAACCAGCAGAGCATTTCCTGGGCAGAGGAGCTAGCTCAGTCAGTAAAATGCTTCCTGCACCGGCAGACAGCAGGAGCGAGCTCTCCAACGCCCACGGCAAAAGCTGGGTGTGCGGGCATGCACCTGTAGGTCTAGCCTTAGGCAGGTATTGACAGAAGGAACTCTAGGACTTGCTAGCCGAATCAGCGATCTCTAGGTTCAGTGAGAGAATCTGTCCCCAAAAGGAAATTAAAGGGTTGATTGAGGAAGAAACCTGAAGCTGACCTCTTTCTTACACACACACACACACACACACACACACACACACACACACACACACACACACACACCACTCAGAGCATTTCTCTCATAAATCTGTTTCTGAGTTGCATGCCACAACTTCACTGAAAGCTGAGTAACTCTTTCCTGGAGAAAATCGTTGCATACTTTCTGCAGGGGGCTCTTTGAGTCACTCCATCTGTCAAGGTGTCTGAGCACACTCCACAGTCCCCCTGGACACTGGCATCCCTCCACTCACAACGGAGTTTTGTTGAGAATTCAGATCTGAGGCTTCTGTGGCGCACACTCTGTCAAACGCTGCAGCTTGATGCCCGTGTTTCCGGGCAGACCATGAAGCAGGTTTCCTCCTGAATGATTTGGGCCTGACAAGTGCCTCCCCTTACCCTGGCACCTTGTTCCGCTATATGTTTGCTAGTTTAGCGGCACAAAGAAACACATTTTGGAAAGGAAAAAAAAAAGATAAATAGATTTTGCCAGGTTGGCTTTGAACCTATCTTTCACACCACTGTGAAGTGCGCTGCCAGGATGTGCGTGATGCAGTTAGAAGCAGCAGATGGAAAACCATTTTTGAGGGGCTTTTTGATGGTTCTGAATCTATGCAGCATTTACACACCAAAGCATGCTTGTTCATCTGTTATATATTTAGGGATATTCAAACTGTGAACATTTGTCATCTTTAAAGACTACAAAAGTATCTGGAGACTGGCTGACTTACTAAATAGACACAGTAAATTGATCAATAATTAGGTTGACATCCCCTACCCGTGGCCTCTCACTTCCAGTGAGCTCTTCAACTCCTGGCCCCTACTCTGTATTGCCTGGCAAAAGTCTTATGTGGGACCATGAGCATCCTTTGAAGTGGGAAAAAAAAAAACCAGTGTCATGGCATGAAAAGAAAATATCTTCCCTGCATGCATGTGTGTGTATGTGTGTCCTTGTATGTGTGTGTGGGGGGGGGGGGGGGAGGGAGGGAGAGAGAAAGAGAGAGAGAGAGAGCACTTTCAAAGAGCCTATTAAAATGTGGAGCAATAAGATATTTAATGTCATCCTGCAAATTCAAGAAAAGGAAGAATTTTCCATAGCCAGAGATATTCTACTAGAATGCCCCCTACCTAATGTCCTTAAAGATAGGTAGAGGTGGCATCGCCAAGAGAAAAAAAATCTTAAGTTACTTATTTATTTCTCGATTACATGTGTCTTAGCCATCGAAGAGCAACACGACTGGAGCAGAAGCTTGCAGTAGAAACTTGAGGGAAATAGCAGTACACAGAGTGGCACCAAATTGCATCCTGAGTCCATGGCATCCAAATTAATGACTGGCATTCCCTGAAACGCCTGCATCAGCCATCTGTGTTTACTATTTACTCTGCACCTATCTTTAATTTTGGTTGCCCCAAACTGGCAATTTCAAAGGAAGAGGTCACGGTGAGAACAGACAAGCAGCTATTTATGGTCACCAGAGTCAGTGTTATAATATGAGGTGTGGTTGGAAGATGGGACTATTCTCTGAATTGTTCTCCAAATTCTGAAACCCAAAGATTACTTAAGGGTGTCTCAAAACAAACCTCGGATCCTTGTCAGGCTCCTCAGCGTGCCGACGCATGCCTAAGTGCTGTGGAGGGCGCGTAAGTCCACAGACGAGCAAACCAAAACCCCACAGCACACGATTAAAGCAAATCACGACGTCTTCCCAGGGCAAATGCCGAGCTTTTAATCTCCAAGGTAAAGAGCATTTTCTTACCACTTCACAGGTTCACCACACTTAATACCCAGAATTGTGAGCAACTTGTACGTTGAAAACAAACTGTTTGAAACCTGGTGGTGATTTCTAGCATTTCACGTATGCAGTTTCAGAACATTGGCAACGTAAAACAGCTATAGGTCTCACTGACTTCATAGCCTAAACTTCAAAGGACGGCTAGTCAATACTCCATATTTTGTCCTAAATGAGGTACCATATGGAAAGTACCACACACAGGCTGAGGCCCAGAAGAGACTGTCCGCAGGTATCAGCCTCCATCCCCTCCACACATATCTCGAAGACTCACAGGCAAAGCAGTCTTGACTGGCACATACTAGAGGCTCAAGAGATGGTAGTTTCCTTCCTCCTGCCCTTTCCGTTAGAGTTAAACAAAAACATAAAAACCATGACATTTTAAAAATGTGAAACTCATAAATCTGAAAGAACATTCTCTGGACCCAAAAATAATCAAAAAAAAAAAAAATGCTATCTTCTATCTAAAAATAATGTTTGTGAAACTGATTTGCATTTCAAATTTTGGCAGTACACCTACAAAGGGTGTCTCTGGCTCGGAATGCGCCCTGGCAAGAGGTGATGAGGCCGTGAACTAAGGTGGTGGCAGGAGATTGGAGACAACTGGTTCGAGGAGGTGGGATAGCAGAATTGTCAGGCCTCGAGCTCTGTCGACAGACAACCTGGGGTCCCTCCCAGCGCCAACCCTTGCTAACTGTGATTCAAGTACTGTCTTACATTCCAATTTGTGAAATAAAGAGAAAAATATCCCAACTTCTCGGGTGGATGTGGAGACGAAGTGAGACAATGCTCACAAAGCACTTAGCCCGGGGTCTGACATGTTTGCGCAACACGCAAACGTTGGCCGTCACTCATAGACACAGCTTACCCCTGCGCACATCCCGCGAAGTCTGTGACCTGCTACTTAATCCTCTATGGTCCCTATTCATATTGAAATGCTTCACTAATAAGAACGAGGCCTTTGTGTGGAGATAGACCCGGCTGTCTTACAGGAAAGGACGCGAATGTTTTTAATTCTCAGACTATCAACCGTGGGACTTGAAAATCTGCCATTTTGTTCCCCGGTGTCACCTCACCTAGGGACATGAAATCCCAGAGTTCCTGTCACTCAGAAAGTTGGAAATCAAATGGAGAATATTCCACTTGTGTCAATATTTAATTGAAAATTTGTATTTGAGAAATAAAGTAACCCCCCCCCCCCCCCCCGCAAAGTCAGGCTTCTACTGAAATACTTTGACTAAATTTCATTATAATTCGGCATCGTCTGTGCCGTATGTATTATATATCCGTCTATATGAGAACGAACTTGTGCTGTCATGGGCACCACCTTCAAAGAGATTTCCCTGACATTGTTACCTAGACATACAATACCACTCCAGCAGTTTATCAATGGAAAAGTTAGTCCTGAAGAAATATTTGTATGTTTTTATATTTTAAGTCAATAACTACCTTGTTTGGCTGTGACTGCTGGTGATCTCATAGCTAAATTTTGTATTCAAGTGTAGTCCAACCTAATTAAAGTGAATAAAGTTTTTTTTTTTTTTACCATTTTTTACAGTGGTTTTTCTGACTTTATATTCACATAGCTGAAGAATTTTTAAAGAGTTGGTACAAAATAGACAGTCAAGAAGTATTGCTAGTAATAGTTAATAATCTAAAGAAAAAATTAAAATAGAAATAATTAAAAATCAATTAAAATAATTTGAAACCCTACTGACTAAAGACAGTCTTTATCACTATTATATTTTATATCTGCTCAAAGTTATAACAGAAAATTGTATTCATATATATCTTTCATGTAAATTAATATCCAGTCACATGGAAAATACATTGCAAATGGCATTTGGAATATGAATTCACTTTGGTAGTTGCATGGCATCATGCTATATACCTCCAGAAATGAAACCAACTTTATATTGACCATATAACTTCTGTCATTTGAAAGGAAACTCATTAATATTATTAATTTTAAAAAAGTATTGGGCTTAAGGCCTTTCAGTACCTAGTCTAAAAAATGGGAGGAATAAAAACTTCAGTGGAATTACTTTGACTGGTGATGGAGGTACTCCCTTCCCACCATGAAACATGTAAGTAATGACAGAAGTAATGTATTCATCATGGCAGGATAAATTTTTTTCTTGATGCATAATATAAATTAGTCAAGTTCAAACTGACATGGACATTCCCTCCTCCATAAAGTCCTTTTTTGGCTGGCAGACATGAGATGGTAGTTGTCTAGGACCACAACACTTTAAGTTATGCTAAGAGAACAGTCCTTGTGTAGAACCTGGAGTTTTACTAAATGCTGAAGGCAGGACAAGAAGTTCACACAAGCACTTAGCATCTGTTCTTGAAATCAATGTTTAAGGGTCTGCCATTCACACATGAAGCATTTTGAATACTTTCTGTACACTGCCTCTAACATACTAAATATCTGTAATACGTTGAATATCCTTCCCAAACAAAGTATAGCAGTTGGTGGATAATCATATATTTCTGATAATTTCTAGGCAAATTAACTTACAATTAGAAAAAAAGAGTGGCCCCATTGTTTATAATTTTGGTTTTCTTGTCCCTGAGGGGGAAAAAAATGGGCCAGAGAGACTTAATCCCCAGTTTCTCTTAGCATTTAAAGGCTCTCGTCTATTACCGCATTTTAAAAGCCAAGTAGTCTGGAACTTGTTTGGTGGTAATGCTTGTCGATTTCACATCACTTTGTTTCCTGATTTCCACTCATGTTGCCCCACACTTTATTGATTGGCCCATCTAACCACCACGATGTCATTTTCTTAGGTTACACATCTCCATACATTTTTATATTTTTTAATTTTCACCTAAGGTTTGCCATTTATCTGGAGGACAACATGACGCAGACCTTATTGTTATAGCATGGTACTTATGAAAGTGCTGTTCAGCTATCAGTTCCACAAATATCTGTTGCAGATCTATAATTTGTGGGACTTTGTGTTAAGAGTTGACCTAGCAAACAAACCGGACACAGCTGTGGACATTATGAGGTTTAGAGCTTACTAGTAAGGTAGAGAATACTGAAACAATCCCACAGATGAGTCTACACTTACAAAACACAGCAAGTTTTTGGGGAAAAGCTGTATGCAAAAGTATCATTCACCATGGGACCAACTGGCTTCATTCCTTTCAACTGATACATTTTTTAAAGCAGAAGTTTCTTCTCTAGATCCATCCCACAAATATCAGGGGTGCATGCAATTTTTTAAAATATGTTTGAGTTTTGATGTAGGAAAAAGTCAATTTGTATTAAATTCAAGAAGATTTTTATATGTTCATATTATCAAATTTACAGGTAAATAAAGATATGTTTTGATTTATTTGTACTTTTAAAAATCTCTTTAGGAAATTAAATTGTGTAATTTTTAGACACTTCTCAATAAATCTTTACTAGATATATAATCATTTTTTTTTTGCTGTAATTATTAATAGGATCTATTCTCAAGTAGTTTTCTGAAGGCAGTTGTTATCTTACAGGCTGACCATGGGCTTTTACACTTTTTAAATAAACTCGTATTTTATTTTGTTCTCTGTCATCTCATTGCAATATATACATGGACTTCATATTCATAAGTTGTCTGTTTTCACTGCTTTATGTTCATTCTGTTGGATAGCCAAATAACATCATTTTTCCATTCTATTACTTACAGTGATTTTTAAAATTCAATGACTCTACTCTTGCTTTTCCTGCATTGGAGCATGTAAATGCTATTTTCATGTATTCCTGTCTTTGTATCAAGTGCACACTGAAGGGTAAACTATTTTAGTGTTGAACCGACATAAGTAACATAAATTATTATCTTCCTATGATTATTCTTTGTTTCATTAGAAAATATGCATGTTTTGGGTACAGTAGAATTATTTTAATTCACAAATAGCTTGTTCTAATTTTGTCAAATATCATGACAGACACTAAGCTGATAATTGGGCTGTTTTTCTTTCATTTTGTCCTAGATGCATAGACTGTCTTAAGTGGATGACTAGGTTCTGTCTCTAAACCTTTAATGGAGATTTTTTTGTTTTATATTCATGAGTTTAATCTGTAGTTTTCTTACTATTTTCTTCCTCTTATTCTTAACTTATTAATTTTTTTTCAAGTAACAAGACGTCTAGACTTACCATAGTGAAAAGTTCCTTCCTTATATCTTGTAAGTCTTTTAGACAGTCTGAGAATGCTCTCTGTCAAGACTTTGTAAAGTAGCTCTCACCCAGGGGCAAGGGTAGTGTCAACATTCTCTGTGGTGACTAATACATCTGGGTTCACTGTGACTCTGTGTGTGTGTGTGTGTGTGTGTGTGTGTGTGTGTGTGTGTGTGTATGTGTGTGTGTTAGTGGAGTTAATAACCAATTTTACTATTATTAAGATCCATGTTATTATTTATAATCATGAAGTTTCCTCAAGTCAAATTGTGCATATTCTTTCTACATTTTGTTGCTGGTTTTTCTTTCCCCAAGTTTCTCATGGTAAATTTCATTTTCTTTCCCTTTGGCTTCTTGGGTCGTAATAAAAGTCCTTATGGTGAAGATCTTGCTTATGATTTTTGGCTCCGTCTTATCTGCTTTAATAAACACTATTGTAAATTTCTTATTGATTTTCTAAATAATTGCAAATTACAATACTAATTTATTTTTTACTTAAAAATATCTAAACACGTATGTTTATGTATATTTATAAAGGCATGCATGCATAATATAGTTAATATGTTTATTTGCCTATATTTTTAATATCCAAGTTGTAGCACTTTTATATAGGAATCACTGATTTCCAGTTCAGACAATAAACCTCATTATGGAATTAATTGAGGCTTTCTTTATTTTTTTACAATCATCTATTTATTTATATAAATCTATGTATTTTTATACATATATATGTATATTCATTTGTGTACACACACTTGTAATAGTGTATAATATACAATAATAAATATGATATATATGTACATATTATATATATGTATAATATAATATATAATAGAAAAATATATGCTTGTAGTAGTTCCATTCTTTTAAATCCTCTATAGAAAATGTATAGTATCTTCAGTCATAGGTCCTTGTTTTCAAGTTCCAGGAGCCAATCAAAATTCTAGGAGGCAATAGCAATAATCTATATCACTTTGTGGTATAATCTCATATATGCAAATATGTATGTTTGTATATATATATTATATGCATAACTTTTAAATAACCTCATGAAATAATGCTTTCTTATTTGGGTTTTTCAAACATCCTTAGTATTATTATTCTCTCCTTCCCTCATCCCCCTGTGAATTAGCCCCATTCCTTTATTTTTGCAAATATTTGAAGATGCTGAAAAAGAAAGTGTATTGCCATTTTATTAACAATTTCAAAATTTGTAACAGTTTATCAGTTGTTGAGTTTGGTGGGTAAAACAGAAACTTAAAAAGCTATGGTAGCAGCCAACTTCTCCACACCTCTCTCTATCATGGCTTCTTCTCTCTTCACATTCCTCTTCCACCCTGTGTTCCTCAGGCATTCACTGTTCCTGCCTCGTTCTGTTTGTGATCTAGCTTGCTTCTGCCTTGTATCTGAGACTGTGTTTGTCTGCAGTTAAGACAGCTTCTAAAATATTCTTTCTTTTACCTTCTGGCAGCCCCACCTAACTAACCCTTACCTTCTCTTTCACTGTGTTTTCTGATGCTAAACAAACCTTTGACTACTTCATAGTGACTCTGAGCTGAACCTTGTTATTTATGACATATTTTTTACTCTAAGAAAATGAATTGGAAAGTAACAATTGTATGACTGTTATTTGCAGCTGAATACTCTGCTAACTGATTCACTAAAATATCTCTGGTTGCTTATTAGTTATTCTTCAATTTCTTTGCATATATAGTATTACTCTAACTAACTACTAATATTTAGCAGTTACTTTGTGAATTTTCATTTGAGTCTGGAAAATAGGTAAAGCCATAATGTAGCATAACCATAACATGTAGTCTTGTACTTAGCACAGCTAAACTTTATTAAGGTTCATTAACCTTATTAAGCTTTATAATCAGATCATATAATCTTCTAGGTGTCTCTCATCTAGTCTCTAATCTTCAAAATCACTTTCTAAGGCATTATTATAAGTGTATTCTCATTTTCACAGACAAGAAAACCAAAAACAAAGCCACACATCTTTAAAGAGCAGAACTAAACTTTGAACCAAAAAAGTGTAGCTTTAAAGCTTGTGTTCTTAATAATAGCTCTGCACCATCTTGCAAATGATGAATTCTTGCAACTTTCCAATTTGACAATGAGTTATCACACTCACACACATTTGGCCAACATACACACAAACAGTATCCCACTCCCATTTAGAGAACACTACACATTTTTGCTTCTGTTTCTATGAATGGTCACTCAATCCCAGGCTACTCCTGTTTTAGTGGCCATAGTAAAGCTATCCAAAGATTAAGTTCATTCAAAAGATTAATTCCAACCATTCCCCAAAGACGAATTAACACCAGAACCTGACACTATAACTGCTTGATGGCTTCAAGTGAAGACATTAGCATTCTACAAAATAAGATTTGATCTGAATCTTTGCCCTTTGTTGGATGGAAACCAAAGCCTCAACTTTTCTGAGGTTTGAAGAGTGAACTTGGGGCTGGCTTCCTATCTTTTCTTTTTATACAACTCTTCAGTTCCTGGGTTTTTCTCGGATAAGAATTGAATGAGCAAAATACAAAACGGAAGTCCTTCCCAGTCTGGTACACATAAAGAAAACCTGTTATTTTTAATTATTCTTTCCAGTGTTATTTATAAATCATTATCTGGGGAATAGATGATTAAATACTCACATATACAATACAATTTAATACACTTCTTTTATAACAAAACAAAAAAACACTAGCAAAGTTATAGCAGAGTAGAAACTTTCTAAACATTGCAAGGCCTGTGAGCCTATGCCTAACTCTTGACATAGTTAGCGACCTAAAGTGCAGTTCCTAAGTGGTGCCTCTAGGGCCTGCAGGAAGTTTTAAGGACATGTGGAGAGTACACATCCCTATCATCGCGCTATTCTAGCCCTATGCCAGGCTCTAGTTTGTTCTATGTAGAAATGTGTCGAATCATTACAAAAACACTAGGAGGTGCCCACTGTTATCCTTTTAAGGGGTGGACAAATGGAGAAATGGAGTGACTGAATGATTTGTACAAATTCTTTGTGCACAAGAGAGGGCCTCACACAGGCAACCCCATGTCTCTGCTTCAACCACTGCGCTCTACCATGTTTCAGAAACTATTCATGCTTCCGCCTTGAAAAATGATACATAAACAATTCTTCAAATTAAATGGAATACCAAATCAAGCTATATATAGTGTAAGAATTGATACATGCACAAATATAGCTGGAATCAAAATGTGTAGCCCTAAAAGAATCAATGCATCACCCATACATATGCATGGAGATCTGTATAGATTCATATTTTGAGAGCTTTCTACAAAAACTATTTTACTTTTTATTAAAGCTTATGCTTTTAAATCATGGACTTATAGAAAATTATAATAAATAACACAGAGATCTGTATTATTTTCACTGCATTGTGACCAACGGTAACTAATGCACTCTAAATATATATACATATATACATACATACAGAGAAAGAGTGGGTACACAGGCCACACTTCACCACAGGACCCTCTTTGTTACACATTGACTCTATTTTCACTTTGCCTTCCCCTTCCCCCATCCTTAACTCTAGACCATTAATGTTTTTAAATATTGTATGAAGTCAATATTCACAAATTAGTTTCCATGAATACTTACCCTAGTATTTCTTAGTCTAGAGTTGACGACTGATCTTCTTGGGTCTAGACATCACCGTGGCCTCATCTGACCATGTGAGAAACAACAGCAGAACGGGGACCTAAGCAGTGGCTTCCTTCTCATCCTTCTGGGTCACCTTCCTTCCTGCAATTAGCTTTTGATTTAGGTTTTGACAATTTCATCCTTTATAGGTGTGAATCAAATTTTTAGATTTCTTGTTCTAAAGTCTTAATAAACTTTCCTTCTTGTTTACATGGTCCTTTGTCAGACAAGGGAGTATAAAGGATACAGAAATGTCTAACCGAAGCTCAGCTATCAGTAAAAGAACCTTGCTTACTAAAGAGTTCTGTGCACTTGTATCTAACGGTCTTTGATAAATGTACACCAATGTACTTATCACATAGACTCTGACCATAAACTGTGCATAGAAAATGAAGAGAGTAAATAGTGTTCACTGTGTGTATTGGAGCCAAATGCAACTGTTTTATACTTCACTGCCTTTTTTGAAATATGTATAATAGAAATTATATTCAATATAGAAATATCATGAATGATTTTCCTTATTCTATTCCTAAAGATCTGCTTACCTTGAAGAACAGAGGCAGATACACAGTCTTTGTGTATAGTTCTCTCTGTCTCTCTCTTTCTCTTTCTCTTTCTCTTTCTCTTTGTCTCACTCTTTCTGTGTGTGTGTGTGTGTGTGTGTGTGAGAGAGAGAGAGAGAGAGAGAGAGAGAGAGAGAGAGAGAGAGAGAGAGAGAGAGAGAGAGAGAGAGTTTGGTGCATGTCTGATTTTTCTGGACTTTCAGTGTTTTATATTTTAAATATTCTTGAAAATCTTTAGTAGGATAAAGTATTGGGCTTATTTTTTTAAAACAAGAATGTCTCTGATATTTTATTAAGAAGCTAGTAAAAATCACCTTGATCCTCAAGAGGTTTTTTTGGGTTTTTTTTTTTTTTTGCACTTTCTTAGCTTTCTGAAAGATGTTTATGAGTTATGTTTCATTGACAGTGCTGAAGTGGCATCACACGCAGAGTAGTGCTAGACTGTGCAGGCAGGCTTGACAAGCAAATGTGACCACTCTGAATCTGTTTATGTCCAGGACAAAACCATCCACACATCCTTTATTTTCATTCCCGTTTGAACAACTTAATTTCACCATTGACTTCTTTTTTCATGAATTTCTTTTTCCTAACTTTTAGCTCTGGGCTTCACTGTTTCTCCAGATGGGCCTAAGACCAGAGGTTTGGGGAAAGCCTGAGAAGATGCATTTAGCAGCCAAGGAGCTCTTCAAAAGGGTGTTACATAATCCCAACACTGAACATGCTCCTGTGACCAGAGGCTCTCGCTTCACAGAGCTCACCTCCCACCTTGGCAAAAGCATCTGAAACATCTGCATGGCATTAGAGCAGAGTAAATGCTTCCCCTTCTCTTCAAAGGCAATTTGGGTGTGTATACGGTGTGTGTGTGTCTTGGGGGGGTTGTTGGTCTCTTTGGCCTATATAATACAAAGACAGTCATTTGAAATGTATACAGACAATACTTTCCTTAAATCTGGATGTTGGCATATGGCAATTTTGCTAATTTGTTAGCTTGCTTCTTTTGCCTAGATATTTCAATGATGTGTGTGTGTGTGTGTGTGTGTGTGTGTGTGTGTGTGTGTGTGTGTGTGTGTGTGTTAACTGGAAGGAGCGTCATTTTTCTTTTATCTAAGCCTTAACTCTTAGCAAGTAAATTATCTGTCACTCAAGTTTCAGTACCTTAGTGGGTACACTTGATTAAAGTTCATTTAAGCCTTCCCATGCACCCTTCATCTTTATTCCTGTTTGAAGAACTTAATTTTATCCTTGATTTTTCCTGAGTTTCTCTTTTCTAACTTTTGGCTCTGTAATAGGTGTTCCGTAAAATAACACAAATGGTAGAACCTCCGTCTGGCTGGTTGACATATCTATCCCAGGAAACAGGTGAAATCGGGTCTCATTGGAGATTATCAAACACAATTCCTATGCCAATTAGAATTAGGTAGCAGTCATTCAGATGAAAAATAAAATGGAAGGAACATGGACCTTAGAGTAAAGGTGCCTGCTTCCAAGCCTCCTGATCCTTTAATCCCAAGGACACTCTCCCCAAGGAGAGAACCAGCTTCTACATGGTGTCTTCTGACCTCTACATACACATCATGATACACACGTATTCCACCCCTACACACACACACACACACACACACAAATAAAATGCAGTGTTTAAAAAAAATAGGAAGATGTAAATTATGCAGCTTAGAATCCTGGCAAGTTACTCGCTTGCTTAACTTTACTACACAGCAGGCAGGTGGTCAGACACAAATCACATAGAATACAAAAGTTCTTTGCCTTAGTATCAAGCTTAAGAAATGTTATACAGAATGCTCAAGGTGATCTTATAGCCCACCCTAGCACAGAGACCCTTGTTCAGAGGCAACTGACTTACTTAAAGTTCTGTTAATGTTATCTTAGAAAACGTAAAGTATAAAAAAGTGTGTGTGTGTGTGTGTGTGTGTGTGTGTGTGTGTGTGTGTGTGTATGTGTGCGCACGCGCACGTGCGCGCGCATGAACATGTAGGTGCATCTACTGAAACATATCTACTCATTGAAATGGACCTCATTGGAGATAGATGGTGTGGACTAACTTCCAGATATCTGTTTACTTGTTTAACTAACTATTAAGTGGTATACTACTTGCCTGTATCGTAGATATCTGTATTATGAATGACATAATTATCATAATTCTCAGTTTTAAAAGCCCTCTGTCTGAGAGCCTTTTTCCCCCGCTTTGTGAAAATTAAAACAGCTCCTTCACTCCATGCTCTGTTGAAATGACTGACAATTGATGAAAACATACCAAGCTCCCACAAATAATTTTAATTTCCATCCAAAATAAAAATGTGTTAATTCCTCATGTCTATAACAAAAATATTTTCATAATGATACTGTTTACACAGATTTAATCAGTTGTGTCACTGGGGTACAGCAAAAACAGCAATGTGACCTGCTGCGATTTCACAGCAGATTGCGGTTTACAATCGAGGCAGCAAGAGTCACTGAAGTGCACAGCTCTCGCCCCAATTACTAATTAATCAGACCCAAAGAGGTCCCCATAAAAAGCACAAAATTCAGCTGTGCACCCCATAAATCTGAACGCCTCCTCTCTTTCCTAAAGAGGAAAGGTGACCCAAAGCCTACGTAGTGCCTACCTTGTACATACACCCTTCAAATACCACTGGGTGCTCGCTTAGCCCCACTCTCTCTGGAAATGTTCTGAATACAAATTTTCACACTATGGCAGGATCCCAGAATCATTAAAATGTCAGTGTGCTACTTTCTGTACAAAGCCAGTGAGTGGCTGGCTGTTGTGAGTTCCTATAGCTGCACAATTAACTTTGTTTCTCCTCTACTGGATCTGCAGACTGGAGGGTTATAATATGTAAACTTATTTTAAGAATATTTTGAGAAGTATGGAAAATAGTTATCAGAATAATTCAGTTCAGTTCAACTTCTACACAGCTTCATCGAATAGAAAATGTATTTGATCCTCTTCATGTGGGACTCTGACCATTGTAGCCTTTCAAACTGTCCACTTTGACAAGAAAAAGAAAGAAAGAAAGAAGAAAAGACAGACAGAAGAAAAAGAAAATGATAAAAGATAGACAGGAAGGAAGGAAGGAAGGAAAGAAGGAAGGAAGGAAGGAAGGGAAAAGAAAGCATTCCTTGTCAAGTTGTTTATTTTAGCCATTTTTAGAATAATGGGTCTGATTTTCATTTTTCTTCCTTATCTGAATAACTCCTTTATTGACAGCATTCACTTTGAAGTAAATGGCAGCTGTAGACCTAGAAGAACTCTGGTGAACAAGGAAGGAAGGAACACACCAGAATCAGGCTGCTGGTTGGAATCTTGGTGCGCAGAACACTCTAGTCAAGTGAACCAGCATCCTTGAAGCCTTGCTGCGTTGTCTACACATTGCTGTGTGTGGAGAGCCCTGGGATGGCTTCAGACCTCGAGGTGGGCGTATTGGTGCTCTCATACATATGCAACAAGAGGTGGAGAAACAGAACCATTTTTGATAACATAAGCTGCCCCACTTTTGCTCATAAGAGAGTTCTGGAACCTGTCATGAAATGGAATATCATAACATAGATTATGTTTTTGCAGAGAAAGGGGGCAGTGACTAGAGTTTTACATTTTTAACCAAGGAACATATCACACTAACCATAGCCATGACAAAAATAGACTGCAAACTAAAAATGTAACAGCTACAAGCCACTTTTAGGATTAAAGCAATTTACTTATGCTTCAGGTCCTAAATGCACACTGCACAGTCAGTAGAGACGAGAGCAGCAGTCCCTGGTGCTTCCAGGTCTCCTTTGCCCATGAGGGTCACTAATCAGATGCAAGTCCCACCTCTCTGTAAATTTAGCACATGGAACTAGGTAATGTTTAAGGGTCCCAACAGTTACAACCTGTTGCAAACACTGAAACTCTCTTTTAAGAACAGCCCACTGGGGAGATGGTTCAGTTGACAACATTCCTGCTGTGTGGCCATGAGGACCTGAGCTCAGATGCCCAGCACACACGTAAATGTCATGCATAGTGGCACATGACCACAGCCCAAGCATTAGTGAGGGGATGGTTCCTGTGGCCTTGCCAGTCAGCTAGTCTGGCCAAATTGGTGAGACTCTTGAGAGACATTGTCCTAACAAAACAGGAAAAGAATATTGAGAACACACATGGCATCGACTTCCAGCCCTCTGCAAATGCCTGTAAACACACATGCACCCCACCCACATTTATGTACACACATACAAAAGAACGTGTACACACACAAAGGAAAAAAATCTCTGTCTACAGCACGCATCAATTTTCTGTTGGATTGTTAGCAGTTGTGTTTATTTTCTTAACATAGGGAGGAGCTGAACATAATCCAGAGCGATGAGAAAGAGCAAACGCTGGAGCTGGTGCTCTCTCTCTCTCTCTCTCTCTCTCTCTCTCTCTCTCTCTCTCTCTCTCTCTCTCTCTCTCTTCAGTAAACAGATATGTGGTGATGATGGTGGGGGTTCAAACTTCAGTCGTAACCAGGCTTTGATCCACCACAAGCAGAGGGAAGGAAGAGGTGCCCCCTATGCATCCTATGCATTCTTGCAGCTCCACGAAGGTGTTCTCAACCTCAAGTTCATCTTCAAGAATGAAGGGGTGAGAGGCAGCTGGAGAGAGAGCTCAGTGGATGGTATTTGTTGTTCAAGCACGTGGACCTGAATTCAACACCCAGGGCCCATGTCAATGAAGCCAGGCATTGTGACATGCACTTGTAACTCCTGTGCTGGGGAGTCAGAGACAGGTGGCCCCCCAGAGCTCATGGGCCTGTCACCAGCTTACTTAACCTACAGTCTCAAAAATAAAGCGGACAGTGCTTGAGGAACAACACCCAATGTCTTCTGTTTTCCATATCACACACACAAATAATCAAATGCAAATGATTCCGAGCTAGGATCTACCTCCACATAACCTGTCCAGAAATACTTTAAGAAAGTACATTAAAAAAAAACTGATAGTGATTGTTTTTAGAATTCAACATATTTTTTATTGTTATTGTTGTCAATAGTGATTTAAGGAGAAAGGCCTTCTTTACTTCCCTACTACCCTGCTATGAAGTCTCCTTAGTGCACTAAAAGCTACAGCAACTGTTAAATTCAGACCAGGCAGTGTCAAAAAAAAAAAAAACAAAAAAAAAAACAATGGGGCTTAAAGGCAATTTCTGTGTTATTTTTCTTATCCAATGGTTTCTCGAGTGACTAAGAGTCATTACCACTTAGGGTCATTAAGGTGAAGACAGAAGTCACAGTGTGGGTGGTTCCAACTTGCTGTGCGATGTCTTTCTGTGTGCTGTGAATATGCATTGTTCTGATTGGTTGAGAAATGAAGCTGCATTGGCCTATGGCAGGGCAGGATGGAGCCAGATGGGAAAATCTAAGGGAGACAGTGAAAGGAGAGGCCAGAGAGGCTCCAGCCACTGCCAGGAGAAGCAAGGTGTGAAAGTACGGGTAAGCCATGGCTACATAGCAACACACAGATAAATAGAAATGGGTTAAGTTATGAGAACTAGCTAGCAAGAAGCCCGCCATAGGCCATGCAATTGGCGATTAGCATTATGCCTCTGAACGATTATTTTATAAGTGGTTGAGGGACCGTGGGCCGGGTTCAGTCAAAGGAACCTTCCGGCTACACCAACTGATGCTTTTATGAGAAACATATCCCCAAATAAGATTGTCAGTAATCTTAAGTGTAAACTACAGGGCGTTAGCCACCAAGCACTAGACCCTTTTGTGCCTGGACTCTGAGCTAACAATCAAACCCATAAGATGGCCTGCTAAACATCTGCTCAAGGCTAACCTTAGGCTGCATGTGGGCCAGTGACCCTGCAAGTACCAAGGGGCAGAACTGACTTAACTTGCGTTAAACATACTGTTCAGTAATTTCTGTGGGGCAAAGGATTCTGAGTTCTATCCATGAATTCTGTGAATCTTTATGTTCTATGTATTTCTGTTCCCTCTCCCCACCATTTTTATGTTTCAAACCTTCAAACCGAAGTACGGTCACAAGGCAAGCCATTTGTACTCCCCAAAATAATTACCATTTGGGAGTCTGTTCACAGTAAAACTCTAAAGGAATACTTTCCTAAGGTACATTTATATACATAATATGATAACGCCAGATGCAAAAATAAAATTGAAATTATATAGTTGATAATAAAGAATGCCTTTATTCATGAATATAAATAATTGTTTAAATTTTTTTACATTTAGCATCCCAAATATTTCCCAAAATTATCTTCAAGTATTAGAATTTTATAGTATTTGAAGCATATTTAAATTACAAGATGTTAAAATCATATCCACTGCCATAAAACATTTAAAGTTGGTTAACCATAATTTAATTCCTTTTGTTTCCTTCTTATAATTTTCAGTGGGTATTTTATTATTTCTTATTATTTCTTCTGTGTGTAGAAAACATGACTTATTTTCCTACTCTTGTGATACACAACAGCGATGCTTGTTGTATGAGGTATGTTACAAGCTATGTTGTATGAGGATGTAATTCATGTTTAGAGATGATTCCATGAGTTAGTTGGAATAAATGTGTCTTTTAAAGATAAAATGTTTCTAACGGGTCAAATAGCTTACCCACAGCTTCATTAGACTGAGTGTCTCAGTTAACTATAGACTCCAATTTCTGCACGCTAGGTATCTTCCATCCACAATATGAGTTTTCTGGTGACAGAGGGACTCAGACCTCCAGGAAGCAGGGCAAAAACACAGAGTGCTTCTATTCATTAACACTTGTGACATGGTAGGGCTTCTTTGTGTAATCATACTAATTTGACACAACCCCTAGATGATTTCCTGCAACTTGAGAGAATTTCAGCTTCCATTCATTATATAATAACCCTCAGTCCCTACAGGAAGATGAGTAAAAGCTGTCTGACACAGGATAGGCCATAACTAAGCCATGCCATATGAAATACAGTGTGAACCACAGATGTCACCTGTAAGTATCACCTGGCTTTGTGAAAACAGAAGTCTGAGTGCCACCATGTGAAGATATCTGCCAGCACTGACCCACACCCGATGATGCTGTCGGGTAGAACTAATATTTGAATTAACAAATACAGAAAATGAGAGCTGGGATATGGCATGGTATGGGGGATAATCACAGGTTGAGTTCAACACCCCATCCATAGCTGAGGAGCTATTGGGATTTGATGGCCTCTGGAGGAGGGAGTGTTAGTTTTCTTCAGTGTTGTGGCCCATGGTAAGTTGCCCATGGTTGGTGAATAGAACCCCCACATCAATGCATGTACACGAAGCACTAATTGGACTCAGTGGGTTCTTAAGAAGTAGGAGGAGATGACAAAATGGAGTTGGGATGGAGATGTGATAAAGGGGCTCTATGAGAAATTGGAGGGCGATTGGGTTGGATATAATATAAATATATTATATCCGTGTATGAGCTTACCAAAGAATACATACAACCTTTTTTTAAGGGGTCAAAACTAAGTAATGATGATTAAGAATGCCATGCTCTGTGGACATTGCCGAAGGTTCAGGAAAATACACTTCTATGGTTTATCTTTTCAGAGAGTGGAATATTGTGCAAGTGAAGTGTTGCGCAGAGCAGAGAGTCTCCTCAGCTAACACAGCCTCTTAGAACCTGGGCAGTGACCCAGCCCCTGCTCCCCAGGAGTTACAACATCACTCCATTGAGAACCCAAGTTCCGAGGTGTGTAGACTGTAGATCTGGCAGAAAATGGAATAAAACTCCACAAGAGTGATAGATTTGAACAGCGAGTCCAAGGACAAATACAGAAACTTTTCTTGACTCATTCATGAATGTATGAAACAAGAACAGGATAAAGATATCTTTAAGATTGCCTTTAATATCCTAATCAGAGCAAAGGCAAAGGATGACAGAAATAGATGTAGAAAGGAACGGATGACTCACACATGCTATCATTCGGTGTCTTACATTTCCTTATGTATCCCTTCTTTGAGATTCCGGATGGCGTAGAAGAAGCAAAGCCCATGTGTCTACGGGAAATTTTTATCAGATAAAGCTACCAGTGACAACTAGGATGGAAAGGGTGGAACCTGACATATGAAGGTGCTGTGGGATGTTCTGTATGGCAAATGTGTTGCTAATTAGTCAATAAATAAAACACTGATTGGCCATTGGCTAGGCAGGAAGTGTAGGTGGGTCAAGGAGGAGAATAAAGCTGGGAAGTGGAAGGCTGAGTCAGAGAGACACTGCCAGCCGCCACGATGACAAACAGCATGTGAAGATGCCGGTAAGCCATGAGCCACGTGGCAAGGTATAGATTAATGGAAATGGATTAATTTAAGCTGTAAGAACAGTTAGCAAGAAGCCTGCCACGGCCATACAGTTTGCAACCAGTATAAGTCTCTGTGTTTACTTGGTCGGGTCTGAGCAGCTGTGGGACTGGCAGGTGAGAGAGATTTATCCTGACTGTGGGCCAGGCAGGAAAACTCCAGCTACAAATGGCGTCCAACGTGGTGGCAAGAGTTTCCACCTAAAAACTGAGAAAAAAGATTCTAAAACGGAGCTAAAAACAGTTCCTAATTGTCTCTCTCAAATGAGCGGCAGCTGCTGGTTTGAGCTCCTTGTGGGTTTCTGGTGTGCACGCTCAACCTGCAGTATGGCAGGAATGAGGCCACTGCAAGTGGTACATTAAGCTGCATGATGGATTTAGCCTTTGCTAGTACAAAACAAAAAAAGAAGTTTCTGGGCTAAACGCTGCTTGGATAAAAGCATAGACCCACAATAGCTCCCAGAGCTGGTGGTAAACTACCACCGCCATGTTGGGAAGCTGAGGTGGGCGGAGCCAGCAGCCACAGCTGCTGCAGTTTAAAGCAATAGATTCACAATAAGACAGATTCAGATGTAATAGTTTAAAATGTGTGTAAAAGATACATAGGCTTGAAAGAGACAAAAAAGGTGATATATACAGTTATAGAAACAAATACATAGTTTTAAAAAATAAAGTCTTTAAAGAGACAGTAAAATTAATATAAAAAATAAGCCACGTAAAGATGAATATTACACAGAGAATCTGGATTGTGTTGTCTTTGGGATTTTTAACTGCAGAAAAACATTTGATTGTAAAAGCTGTTGAGTTATGCCAAAATGTATATTTTAAAGGTACCTTGACTTCAAAATTTGGATATAAGGATATGTTGCTTTGGAAAGGAGACTCTGCTTTTGTTCCCACAGAAAGGCAAAGGCTATGGATTTGTTCCAGATTAAGATACATCAGGTTTGACCAGTCAAGACCCCCTGAAAGGTCTCCGATGACACCATGGCCCAGATGATCCAACATCCAGAACGGTTTGAAGGCATCTGGCTCAGACGATACAGCCTCATGGACTATTCCATAATCCTAAAATTTTCTTTGTTTCCCCATAAGATACAGCGCCCCCCTCCAGCAGGAAGTAGTAAGAGAAGCTACGCCCAAATTCCCAAATTATATGTAATTTTACTTTGTTAAGGTTAAAACCTTCCTTTTTGAAAAAAAAGAAGGGGGGAAGTGCTGTGGGATGTTCTGTATGGCAAATGTGTTGCTAATTAGTCAATAAATAAAACACTGATTGGCCATTGGCTAGGCAGGAAGTGTAGGTGGGTCAAGGAGGAGAATAAAGCTGGGAAGTGGAAGGCTGAGTCAGAGAGACACTGCCAGCCGTCACAATGAGAAACAGCATGTGAAGATGCCGGTAAGCCACGAGCCATGTGGCAAGGTATAGATTAATGGAAATGGATTAATTTAAGCTGTAAGAACAGTTAGCAAGAAGCCTGCCACGGCCATACAGTTTGTAACCAGTATAAGTCTCTGTGTTTACTTGGTCGGGTCTGAGCAGCTGTGGGACTGGCAGGTGAGAGAGATTTATCCTGACTGTGGGCCAGGCAGGAAAACTCCAGCTACATGAAGGCTCCTAAAGGGGAGCGCAGATGAAGAGCAGTTGAGAGGCATCCACACCCAGGGTGAAGCCCGCGCTGCTTCATAGAAAGCAAGTGCAGTTTCCGTAAGGGCATGGGTATAGGATTTTAAACACAGCTTGGGAATAGATTGAGGACCAAAATGTAAGCATGGCTTTCTCCACATTACCTATGTTATAATAATTTTTGACTATTAATCAGATTTTTTATAAAGAAAATTTATGTGTATGGGTGTTTTGCCTGAATGTATATCCGTGTACTACATGCATGGCATGCAGTACCCATGGAGACCAGAAGAGGGCGAGGGATAGCCTCAGACTGGATTTTTAGATGGTTGTTAGCCACCATGTAGGTGCTGTGAATTGAACCCGATTTCCCTGGAAGAGCACCCAGTGCCTTTAAACCATCTCTCTATCTCTTAACCAGAATTTTAATGAGTAAAAGGGACTTCACATCATTCTGAATGAGTACAAGCATTCTAAAGCACATACCATGAAATGAATGATTGGCATGCTTTGGCTCCCTCAACTCCCCCCACAAAAAAGATTAGAACTACTTTTAAGTATTGTTTACCACAGTAAGAAAGCCATATTTCACATATGTGATAAACTCTGATGCCATTTTTATGCATTTTATGCATATCCTTAGAGAATATTTTAAACACACTAAAATGAAATTCTATTGGATGAAGGCAAGAGAATTAAAACAGAAGAAAAAAGAAAAAAGATCCACAGGTTATGTTCTAAGCTCTTTGAGTCCTGAATGGCATTTGGCTAACTGCAAATGCATGACATCACATATGTAAGGAACATCACAAACACAGAAGGCCACACAATACAGCATGCATAAATTATTGTCTTTGTTTATCACAATTCTTCTTAACTCAATTGAATTTGATTTGGCTAGAACATGACTAGAAGATGTCCTTCTCATATTCGCTGTCACTCATGAATCCCCCCTAAAGATATTTAATCTTTCAAGACAAGGCTATGTTGTGACTCTGAACCCAGAAGTTAAATTGAATTCCATGTTCCATTGCTTTGCATCCGTTTTAAAACTGATGCTATTGATTAGGTTGCCTTTTACTGTGCTGAACACTAAAACTGTAAGCATAGCATTTAATTAAAAAGTAATAGTGATGCATGCTGTTGTAGGTTAAACCTAGTGGGTCACAAAGCAAAAAGAAAACAAGGAAATGACTGGGAGTGGGGCTCGTTGGGAGAAGGACATTTATGATGGATAGGCAACGAGGTGGTGAGTCTGGCAAGAATATATCATATACA